>NC_047659.1:4417055-4769555 GCF_011762505.2 Arvicanthis niloticus
CACTACATCTTTTACTTTGTGCTTTTCACCTGCAGTACACTTCACTTCCTAGCAGACTGCGCAGTGCCTGTTGGGAACAAAACAACCCACAAAACCATGATTTCCTGCCAACTTCAATTTGCCCCAACACTCCTTCCTAAGGTACCATCCCTCCATGCATAGGACCCCAGATCCCACAGACAGCTGCAGCTAGGGGCCACAGTTTATCGCTTGTCGCCACCAAATAGAAGCCTGTCAAAATCCAGAGGACAGCCACATTCCACAAGGCTCAAAGTAGTACTTCTGAAAACTCTGGAAACCAAGAGGTTCATGCTACTCAAGGAAGGACCATCGTCCACATGGTGGCTTATATGTCTGTAGATGGTCTTAGAAAACCATCAGCAGTTAGAAGACAAATTCCTCTGAGAGTGATAGGAGTTTCAAATATATGCAAACTTTCCATGTGTCTCATGGATCCCAGAAACTATACATTTCCTGTCTGAGCTCTAGAGGCTGAGGTTTGATTCATATTCCCACATGGTGCAAAATCATTCTATTACAGAATCCTGAGTTGTGAAGAAAATGATTGGAGTTGTCTGAGACACTGTTTCAAACCTAGGACAACTTGTGAGTTCAAAAAGGGTACAAATCCAAGACCCTTGCCTAGAGGCAGGCCTCATGTTAAAGGCAGACAGTATAGAATCAGAGCTCTGACATTTGTTTAAAGTCTTAGAAGGGCAGAACATCCCTGCCTAGTGGTGTGGTCTCAACTGTGTCAGTGACTCACCTGTAGGAATTGTTCTCTTCAATCAGCTTCTTGCAATTCTCTATGGCATCCACACATCATGCTGGTCATTCTGCATGTTATCGTTGTCTTCTCTTGTTGTAAATGAAGCATCCTGAATTAATATTCAGCCTGTCATAGGGTTTGGACCAAGGAAGAAAATATCTCTATTAACTAAGTATCAAGAATTACATGATTCAGGCTGGTATATGGACTACCCCAGCCTGGATATGGTCATACCCTTGCTACTTTGAACTGAGTTTTCTCTGTGCTCCATATTAAACTTACATGCGGGCAAGGAACAGCATGAGAATAGATGGGGAACAAGATGGAGGTAGCTGATCATTCAAGTGATCTCACAGTTGACCCACAGAACAGAATAGTTCTGTAAGAAGTTTCCATGAGTTCTGCTGCCACAAGTTTCTGTAACAGACATCAATGATGTCTTTCTCTTCTGTTTTTGAAATTTGATACTTGTTATTTACATTTCACATGCTATCCTTTTCCTGGATTCCCCTCTGAAACGCCCCCTATATCATTTTTCCATCCCTGCTTTTAAGTGTGTGTCCCCTTCCACCCCCCACCCATTTCTACTTACCATCCTGTGATTCCCCTCCACTGGGGCATTGAGCTTTCACAGGACCAAGGGCCTCTGCTCCCATTGGTGTTACGACAAGGCCATCCTCTGCTACATATTGCAGCTGGAGTTCATGGCTCCCTCCATGTGTACACAGGTTTTGGTGTATGTGTCTGGTGAGCTATGGCTTCTGGTTGGTTGATATTTTTGCCTCTCCAATGGGGCTGCAAACCCCTTCAGCTGCCGGGTACTTTCCTAACACCTCCATTTGTGAACCCATTCTCAGTGCATGCTTGGCTGCAAGAATCCTTCCTCGTATTTTGTGAGGCTTCTGGCAGATCCTCTCAGGAGACAGTATATCAGACTCCTGTCAGAAAGTGTTCTTGGCTATCAACAATAGTGTCTAGGGTGGGGAACTGTATGTGGGATGACTCCTCAGGCGGGGCAGTTCCTGCTATGGCCTTTTCTTCAGTCTCTGACCCACAATATTTCTCTGTCTCTCCTTCATGACTATTTTGTTCCACCCTTTTAAGAAGGACCAAAATATCCACATTTTGGTTTTCCTTTCTTCTTGAGCTTCATCTGGTATTCGAATTACATCTGGGGGTTCTGAGCTTTGTGGTGATAATATCTTATTGATCAGTGTGTGAGTTACAATGTGTGTTCCTTTGTGACTGGGTCACCTTCCTTAGCATGGTCTTTTCTAGTCCATCCTATTTGCCTAAGGAATTTCATGAAGTCATTGTTTTTAATAGCTGAGTAGTACTTCATTGTATCAATGTACCACATTTGATTATCCCATTCTCTGTTTGAAGGGCATCTGGGTTCTTTCCAGATTATGGATTTATAATAATAAGGCTGCTATGAACACTAGTGGAGCATGTGTCCTTCTGCTATGTTGGAGCATCTAATTGATATATGCCTAGGAGTGGGTAAAGATGCGATCTCAGTCCTCTTGGACTACTATGTCCCATGTTTCTGAGGAAAGGATCATCAACTGATTTTCAAGGGTTGTTGTATGTGTAATACTCACCAAAAATGGAGGAGTGTTCCTCTTTTCTACATCTTGCCAGCATCTGCTATCACCTAAGTTTTGATCTTAGCCATTTTGACTGGTTTGAGGTGAATCCGAGGGTTGGTTTTGATTAGCAATTCCCTGAGGACTAAGGACATTTGACATTGTTTTGTGGTTCTCAGTCAAGCTGGTATTCCTCAGTTTGAGAATTCTTTGTTTAACTCTGTACCCCATTTTATTATATGGTTATTTGGTTCTTGATTCTAGCTTCTTGAGTTCCTTGTATATTGGATATTAGCCATCTTTTCAAATGTAGAGTTAGCAATGTCTTTTTCCCCATCAGTTGGTTGCATTTTTCCTATTAACAGTGTCCTTGGCTTACAGAAGTTTTGCAATTTTATGAGGTCTCATTTTCAATGTTCTTGATCTTAGTGCATTATCAGTGGTGTTCTGTTCAGGAACTTGTGTACTATATTCAATAGGTGGGGAGAGAGAGGGCAGCTTTGTCAAGTCTCTGATTTTAGTGGGATTGCTTCAGGTTCTCTTCATGTAGTTTAATGTTGGCTACTGGTTTGCTGTATAGTGCTTTAGTCTGTTTAGGTATGGGCCTTGATTCCTGATTTTTCCAAGCCTTTTATCATGAAGGAGTGTTTGGCTTTGGTCACATGATTTCTCAGCATCTAATGAAATGATCATGTGTTTTTTATTCTTTGAGTTTGTTTATAGAGTATATTGATGGATTTCCATACATGAACCATCCCTACATCTCTGGTATGAAGCCTACTTGATCTTGATGATCAGGTTGTTTTGATGTGTTTTGGATTTGGCTTTCAAGATTTTATTGAATATGTTTGCATCAATATTCATAAGTGAAATTGGTCTGAATTCTCTTTCTTGGTTGGATCTTGTGTGGTTCAGGTCCCATACATCCATATTTTCCAGTGTGTGTTGATTACAGGATTTTGTAGTAGAATTTGATCACTGTTTTTGGACTTCCTAGCCACCTACTGACTGACTGGTGTGCTCTTTCATATTTTTTTTTTTAACAATGCAATCCATTCAAAGTTGTGGATAATGACTGTGGGTCACATTTCTTTCCTTCTGCTCAAAATCAACTCATCATTGTGGCAGTTTTGTGAGCAGACTATGATGAATCAACTGAAGTTAGCTAGAGGTTTTGTTAGGAGACATTCATGAACGATTGCTGTTGCATGTCTAGCTTTGCTGTGCAGAGATTGTAACTTCCATTTAGAATTACATATCTCAGATCAAAAAGTTTTGAAAGGGGAAATAATGTGTAAGCCAGGGCAGGAGAGCCTGGCTGAATCCAAGAACCTTGTAGACAGCACGGAAAACCCAATAACTCTCCTGGAGCTGAAAGATTGCTGAAACAAATGAGTCTTTCTTTTTGGCCTCTCTGGGTAATGATAGGGATATGTGTGTGTGCATTTGTGTGGTGTGTGTGTGTGTGTTTGTGTGTAGTTTCTGTGTTTATGTGTGTGCGTGCAAAGTGGCTTTTGTATGTGTGTGTGTTGTTTGTGCTTGTATTTGTGGTGTGATTTGTATGTATTCATGTGAGTGTATGAGTATGGATGTGAGCCTCATCAGTATGTGTGTCTGTATGTTTGTAAATGTATGTGTATATCTGCATGTGCAAATATGGCCATGTGGGTAGATCTTTGTACAATATTGTCTGCTTTTTATGAGCACACATACATTCATATATATGTGCTTACCCAGGGATGGTTGAACATCTGGTACTCATGCTTGAGCATATGTGAAGGGTGGGTTGCCTGTATGGGCTTTTGTTGGGTGTGGTTGCTTGTATGTATGAATGTGTGTGTATGTGTGTCTGGCGGCTGGCTGCTTGTCTGTTTGTCTGTGTTTGTATCTGTGTTTCTCAAAACATGTGTTTGTGTTTTTTGCATATGTGTGTATGGTCACTTGCTCATGGAAGGAACATCTTTAACAAAGATTGCACCCAACTTAGAGATGAAAGTGCTATGGCCACTCAGGTTCTTGACCACTCTGTATCCACGAATATTGCATGAAGCCTCCTAACTTTTTTGCATGTCCACCTTGAAACAAAGGAGCAAAAAGTCTGTAGTTATAAATATAAAAGTTCTCAGGAGTTTATAGAGGCAAAAAATGTTCATTTACAATAAAATCATTTTGGTGGAAACCAAAAGAATGGGGTACATGAAAGTTAGTAGGCTGCTGTGGCAAATAAAGGTGCCAGAGAGACAGAAAGCTGGCTGGGCAGTTGTGTCCCTTCTCTGTCCTGGGTGAATGGTAAACAGCTCACTGGAAGGTCAGGGGGTTACTGTTTCTCCCCTACAGCCTGTTTTCTTCTCATCCTCATGCTAGCTAGCATTTGCTTTCACTTTTGCCTAACACGGGCTCAGTTATCCTTGGTTGTGAAACTGGCCTGGATTATGTTCTTGAGACATTCGGGAAAGCAGTGTGCTTGCAGCTGCTTCCAACAGAAGCAGAATTCCCACAGCCATGGTGAGGTGTGAGAAACAGGTCTGTCTCAGTGCAGTGCAGCCCACTTATGCTCATGATACACTACAGCTCTGTTTCCACAGCACTCAGTAGCTCCTTTTGTCCCAAACTTGTTCACAGCTGTGTTAAATGACTTCCTGGAAATTTGGGGGACATGAGGACCCTTCAGATATTGCTGTGTGGGCAGTGCATGATAGAGCCCTGGCAGAAGTCATGTTACCATTCTTCAGAAAGTTGAACTGCAGTCTTGTGGTTACCCAGTGATTCCACAGAATGAGAATTAGCTGTCCACAGAAAAACTAGGGGACATGTGGGTTTTAGGCAGTATTCCTTAGAGCAGTCCCAAACTGAGGACTATCTAATGTTCATCAGTCAAAGAATGAATAATGTACAGTGTGGTCAGCCCTTCCATGGGATATATTGTGGTATGGAAATCATACATCATTTGGCCATGAGATCATCAGCCTCTGTTAGCCAATCAATCCCTGATACAATCACCTTATAGGAATTAAAGATTTTGTATGAAGATTTTCTAGTTCCTGACATCATTTGCTTTGTGCATGAAGTAAGGCATTCCATGATTAAGAGAGCTCCTTTTGGAGAAAAAATTTTATCTTAAGAGCAAATGGGAAGCAGTGGGTGAGAGCAAGGGACTGGGTCTTTCTGGGGAACCAAGCCTTTACTATACAGCCTGGAGAACTTACGAAATGGGCTTTGCTACAAAGGACAAGGACTTCCAAGCCTCACCTTGTCTGTGCACTTTGCCAGAGTTTCTTTATCTCTCTATACACTATGTTCTTCTCCATGAAATAGAAGTTAACTTTCTTTTCTACAGTAGTACAGGTTATTGCCACTTGCATTTGCATTAATTGGGAAACTTAAACAGGTGACAGTGTGCATGCATGTGTCACACATGTACTTGTGTGTGTGTGTTCACGAGTGTGTATGTATCAGTGCACACAAAAACACACAAATGCTTATACCCGCCACCAAATCACAATTATCTATTGAACAAGAGCAGGAAAGACTTGAGGAATACCTGTAGTTCTTGCTGAAGCTAAAGAGTGTTGGTCACCTACTCAAAAGACTTTGCAGTAGAATGCAGGCATCCCTTCAATGTCCTCCAAATGAACTTAAGAGCTCAGGCTGGAAGGAGAGGGTAAACCCAATTAGGTCCCTGGTATTTTTGAACTTTTTGGGTTTCTTATCATTTGAATGGTTCTCAGCTGTCCATATGTTTTGGATAAATCCAGCATGGTATACTGTGACGCTATCATGATGCTCCCTGATAGAATAAAACACCAATAGTATCATATTATCTCTTCTGATCTGTGTTGAAGTGGTTCCATATTATTCACAAGTGTTGCTGAAGATAATGTAGGTTAGAAGTGAGGACAGTTCCTCTCTCTTTGTATTAGTCGTTTGCTCTCCAAAAGGCAAACAACTGGAGATTCTCCAGTTTCAAGCTTGTGTGAAGTGACTTGCCAAGAACCATGCCAGGAGGAAGGACAAAAGAAGAGGTGGAGAAGGAGAAGGAGACAAAGAAAACAGGAGGTCTCCTTTGGTCCTGATGGACCAGCAGCAGGTATCAGACTGTAATGCCTGTGTCCATGATGCCAGACTGTGCAGCATCAAGAACCCAGAAAATATTCAACAAGTATTTGGGTGAATACAGTGGGGTGGTAGCCAGATCTTGGGGGTCAGTATTTACCATTTGAATACATAGCAGTACCGGATCAACCCCCTATATATTCCTTCAGTCTATTAATAAGTACTTACTAAGAATACACTGTGTTACAAGAAAACCTACAGAATCAACTAATGTGGGGTCATAGAGGCTCAGAGACTGAACTGACAACCAGGGAGCCAGATGGATCTGCCCTAGCAATTCTGCCATATGTATGGTGTGTTTACTTTGATCTTCTTGTGGTAATCCAAGAGCAGGAGAGGAGGATGTCTCTATCTCTTTCTTTTGCCTCTTTAAGTGACACTTTGACCCTACTGGGTTGTGTAGTTCCAGCCTGATATGAGGGGAGGTGCCTAATCTTGGTGCAACTTGATGTCCCATATTTGCTGATATGCTGAGAGGCTTCACTTTTCTAAAGGGAAATGAAGGAGGAGTAGTAGTGTGCCAGAAGCAGAGATAGGGGGAGGATCAGGAAGGAGAGGAAGGAGGGGCAACTGTGGTCAGGATCTAATAATCTATGACGAGAACAAATAGTAAAAGAACACTGTGGTTATATGCAGTGTTGTGTTAAAACACGTAAATTCAACCCCGGTTACTTAGAGTCTGCAAAGATATTGTATCCTGGAAGACAAATATCCGTAATCAAAGTGCAAAAAAAAAAAAAAAAAAACAGAAAATAAAAAAAAATAACCAGAAATTAGGAAATAGGGAAGCATGTTTAATTTTCACTCCAAGTTTGAACATTTCTATCAGTTCATTTTGCTGCTTTGAAAGCGTTTGAAAATGTGGGTATATATTCAGCATACTGTGCAAATCCTTCTGCATCCCTTAGAGATAGTAGCCAATGGCTGTGTGTCTGTAAGGTATATAAACATATGGGGAAATAAATGCATGACTTGGAGCTATGGTTAAACGCAGGACAGACTTTTGTAGATAGAAGAGGAAGTGGAGACAAATCTGCTTCTCCATTTTTCTTCCCTTACCTTGATGCAAAGCTCTGCTGAGGCTGGGCACTGAGGAAGAACTGGGGGAAAGGGCCAGAGGAAGTCTGCACCATGTTCTTCCAGTAATCTAATATGGTTTGGGAAAAGAAAGGAGGGTAGTTGGGGCAACAGTGGACTAACAGAATCAAGGATGGGAACACAATGAGAGAGGCATTCAAGATGGAAGGAAAAAAGAACAAGCAAGGGCAGGTAGTGAAGAAAGGTGAGGTAAAGCCTTGCACAACACAAGGATGTGTAAGAATGTAATTTCAGGTCCAGCTTGAGCTTAAAATTAAAAGATTCTTAAGTTTGAGTCAAATATTAGCTGCCCCCAGAGGCATATCCCAGGAAGAGCACATTCCAAAGACTCAAACATTCCAGGAAAAAAAGACCTCAAGATAGGAGTCTATGAGCCATTTAACAAGTAAACCTTGGTAAACAGAAGCTACTTAAGCTGACCTTCTTTGTTGTAAAAAGATAGGTGTTAAATTTGAGTTACTTAGAAACAGGCCTGGGAACAGAAACCAGGCCTGGGAATGGCTGTTGAAGTTTGGCCTTTATGGTTATTGTTAAGAAGTAAACTGTATAACTGCTCTCATAAATTTTGTAAAAATAGTATATAGCTGCCTTAGCTTTAATTGGGGTCTTCTTGCTGCATGCAAGAGAACCCTAGTATCTGGTTGTCATCTGGTCATCTTATCATTAATAAACCTCATGTTATTGCAGGAATCCTGTCCTTGAGTTCTCTGGGGGAGCACATTCCCTGGTTTTGTTATCTTTACAGTCCAACAGATGTCTTTTAGAAGAAGCTCAAAAGTCTATGATTTTGTTGAATATGTTTCTGTGCCATTAAACTGGTATTCTTTACCTCTTCTATTTCTCTTATTCTAATATTTTGATCTTTTCATTGTGTCCTGAATTTCCTGAATGTTTTGGGTTACAGGTATTTACACTTGTATTTTCTTTGACTGACTTGTCATATCATCTGTGTGTATCCTCCTATGATGAGATACTTTTTTCTATCATCTTGTATTCTGTTGGTGATGCTTGCATGTGTTTAGCTCCTGATCTCTGTTGTAGGTGTCCATCTCCAGGGTTTCCTACAATCTGTGATTTGTCAAGGTTCTTTTGCTATTGTGTTTTCTTTGTTTTTTTAAATTATTTACATTTTAAATATTATCCCCCTCCACAGTTCCCCTCCAGACACACTTTTATACCACCTCCCTATGCCACTTATGCAGGTGCTGCCTCACCCACCCACCCATTCCTGCCTCAGCCCCTAGCATTCCTACCCTGCAACATGGAGCTTCCACTGGACCAACTGCACCTGCTCCTTTTCCTAAAAAGTGTCTCTTCAGGGCCTGGAGATCCTGTGGTTTACAACCAAATGTACAGATCACAACACCCAAAGAATGATCCCATTCTATAATTGCCATGATGGCAAACACTTAATGAAACTACACATATGGTCACAACTTATCTTTGATGACCCTTATGTACTTCATCTTACTTAGCTCTGTAAGTATACTTTTTATTAACACATTAAACAGAGAAATTATCCTCTCATTAGTCATGATACATTTGTCCTACTCTGACATTGATACTGGGTCTGAAGAACACAGTGAATTACTTTACCAGTGTTGAAAAACACAAGATTTTCTGGGAGCATTGTTTTTAAAAAAATTATTATTTAGATTGTACCTCAAGGGAAAAGGAACTCCAATGCCTGAAGCAATCATGCTAATTCCCCACACTACACACCAATCTATTCTTCCCAGATAAATCCAGTTCTTCCTCTTCCATTTTATCCAAGATCCAACCTATATAAGTACCCTTAGAAAACACTATGGCCCTCTTATAGATTGATTTGATTGATTCAAAAATTGAAGCTTGGTCTCCTAAAGCTGTGTACTTGTTAGTAATGAAACTGTATGGTGGTTTGAATACGAATGCCCCCATAGGCTCATATGCTTGAATGATTAGTCACTGGAGAGTGGCAGTGTTTGAAAGGATTAGGAGGTGTTGTCCTTCTAGAAGATGGACTTTGAGGTTTCAAAAGCTCATGCTAGGCCAGTTCTATACCTGCCTCTATGTACTACACATCAGAATGGAGCTCTCTACCAGTCCTCCAGTGTCTGACAGCATATTGAATCTTACTATCCACAAGAGGATTAATGTGCTAAAACTCCTGAAATTGTAATTGAGCCGAGATGAAATGGTTTCTTTCACAAGAGCTGCTTGGCTATGCACAGCACTCGAATATTATCTAGGACAGACAAATTAGAGACATAACAATGTAAGATGGGGGTCTTACAAGGGTCAGATGGATCGTGCCTTAGTCATATTTGCGTTTTTGAAAACCAAGTTTTTGACAAAAAGCAAGTTAGGACAAGTTGTATTTTGGTTCACTATTGGGTCATCATGTAGTGGAAGATGTGATGACAGGATGTAAAGCTGCTTGCTCATTTCTTAGCCAATTAGGAGAAGGGGTTAAATGGAATCCAACACACAGCTAACTTTCTAGCTTTCTCCCTGTCTCCTTCTTAATTGTGTTTTTAATGAAAATAATATCTATAAAACATTCCCTCCTTCTTCACTTCAACTACACCTGTGTGTCTACTACTATCAACTACACAGTCTCTTTTAAAAATACATTGTTATACACACTAGAATAAATATATAAGTGTAGCCCTGATGAGTCCATGTATTGTTGTCTACTTGTTGATGTTTTGTTATTCTATTAGAGATGTCTTATTGTTAATAGATAACCAGTAGAGGGCTCGTCCTGGGGAACACTAATTCTACTCTCTCAGCTGCTGTGAATTGCACACAGCTCTTTATTTAGATCTGGAGCCTGTGAGACTACTCCATCCATGTTGGCATGTCAGCAGATGTTATCATTGTGCAGGTCTCATTTGAGCAGCCCATATTGTTGTGATGCATGGATGTGCTTCCCTGTGATATCAAGAAGACAAAGTCTCACACAGCAGACTTCCTAGTCCTGCAGACTCTTACAACCTTTCTGCCCCCACTTCTGAGATGGCCCCACAGCCTAATGTATAGTGATTGTGTTGTACATGTATCAAATGGTGCCGGGCAGCCTAGAGTCAGTGGTTACCTGCATTTTGATGAGTATGGTCTTTGTCTGCTGCAATAAGAAGCTTCCATAATAAAGGGTGAAAGCCTTACTTATCCGTGGATAGAAGGATAAGTACTCAGAATACAGATAGGATTTGTGCTGGTTTAGGAAAGCGGCAGTAGCATGTTCCCCAAGACCCATGTCCTGACTACTCACAAACAGTTGGCTAAGTTGCCAGTTGTCATTTCCTCCTGTTGAGCATCCTTGAGTCCAATTAGACAGTTGTTGGTTTACCACCAATATAAGAAGTACCACTTTTACACCTTGGAGAGAACTTGCCATGTTGTGGTTCACTGGCTTTGTAGGTAGAAGTATTTTACTGCTTTATGTCTTTACAGCTTGCATTTGACCCTCTGGTAGTGTGAAAACTACTCAGAGGTGGAAGCTCTGAGTCAAAACTTCTTGGAATTCTTTAAGTCTTATGTTAAAATCTGTAGTATTCGTCAGCAATGGGGGACTTTACCTACAGATCCTGGGAGGCAACCAAAGACAACATCTGCTATTCAGGCTCTGACTACTCTAACCTAGTGTCCTGATCAGCCTACAACTGATCATAATTAGTGGATCTAGAGATGAGAAGCAAGGTGGATGGCAAGAACAAAAGAGATGTCAGGCTGCATTGAGAGTGTTTAAAACAGACTCTAGGGGGGCAGCTTCAGTGAGACAGCACATTTAAGGGGGAGATCAAGGCTATTTTAACCTTTGGAGGGTGAGTAAAAGCTTTCAGGTTGAGTGTATATCATTTGCTGGTGCCAGTGTGCTGAAGATTCCTCATTTAGCACAAGGAGGGGATTCGCCAGGTAGTGCTGGACATGACCTTATAAGGTAAAGGAACTTTACTCACCACTACATTCCACTGTCATCTGCTGCAGGCTCCAATCCCTGGGTTTGTAGGAAGCTTACTCTAAACAGTGTTTTGATGGTACTTCAACATTATGTTTATTACCACCTTTAGGAGAGTTCTCAATTCTGCAGTTCATCTGATAAAACCCATCTGCATTGTCATGCAGAAGAGACATGAGAGATCAACTCCAACCCTAACAATAAGATATCCAGAGGCATGATCAGGAAGCCACTCTAATGTCCTACATGGAGGCCTCAAAGTTTAAACACTGAGCATGCCTACCCCAGGAATGTGACCCTACAGGTATCTCAAGAATCTTCTCTCTTTGGTTGGGTGTGTTCCAGTGCAGATAATATACACCACTCAAGGAAGGACAAGAAGTCCAGGCAGTGGTTTGACAGATGGTTTACCACTTGAGAATTTGTTCTCAGAGGACCTAAGAGCAATGATAACAATCCTCTGTCACTTCAGTTCCAGGTGGAATCCACTGACCTTTGGGCTGGCCTTGGGGACTTGCAAGCATGTAGTGCAAAAACCTACAGCAGGAAAAACACCAATACATATAAAAGAAATAACTCAAAAACAGAAACAATGCTTCCAATTTTTTTTTATAAAAAACAAAATTTTATAAAAGCATCAAATACATTGTCCAGACCAAGAGCAAAAAGAAAACAGAAACCATCATTATCATTAGAATAACAATAAAATATGATAAAAAATCAAACCTAAAAAAAAAAAAACAGCATCTCCAAAAGGGTCTTGAAATTCATTATCTCTGTTGGGAATTCATAAGTGATGCTATATTTCAAGAAAAACAAGATGGCATACAGCTCCATGATTACTGATTTCTTTTATACTCATTTATTGAATGTTTTTATTTCTTGGGATGTATTAGAGAAATACACTTGTGTTTCTAATTTATTCAACTTAATCTTCCACAGAGTAGTACATTTTTAAATAGCTAAATTTATAACAACAAAGATACAGCATGGATACATTTTTCATCATGAAGTGAGATCTAAGATTTTGACACAATTATCCATATCAAAAGCACACTTTCTGTTGTAGCGTGACTGGCTGGGACCTAATTAATGAAGCCTAAGCCACATGCTACTTGAAGATGTCCATTTCTATGCCTGATACTTCTCAGTGTTAGAAGACAGTGAAACACATGTGAATACAGGAAGGTCTCATGAGGGGAAAAATTGGTGATTACGTTTTTATCCATGAAAATACATTAAATTTATTCAATACCAACTTAAAGTGGGGGAGTCAATATAGATTATAGTATATAAAATTAGTAAAATAACAAATTAATAACATAACAAAAAATAAATAAACAACAAAACTTCAAATGAAACAAAGAAACCATATACTCAAAGCAATCAAAATTCTAACCAAATCCAAAACATTATAATTAAACTAAGAAGCATTCTTTAGCTGCAGATTTTACAGCACAGACCTACAGCCTGTTACTGGCCTTGGACATATTGTCCAAAGGCAGCCAACGATGGTAATAATCACTTCAACATGTGCACTCCTTGTGAAGAGTTGCGTCTCAGGGAAATCTTGACCTGGTCTGCCTGTTTAAGCTTCAGGAGGATTATTTCAGACCTAGGGGAGGAAGAGACAAAGGCCTGTTGAGGACTTGCCATGTCAGCTATCCAGCAAACACCAGCTTTATTGAGCAATGCAATCCAGTATGATCTTTCAGCTAAGGTCATTCCATGTATCCCCAAAGGAGAAGAGCCACAGAGCACCTGGGCCTGGGATTTTTCTCAGATTTAAAAAATGACTTGAAAGTGAACAGTGAACTGACACACTGTGCTGGAGTTTAAAATAAAACACCACATTCTCCAATGGTCCAATATAATTATACTGACAAAAATAACTGTGTAGCAATGTCTGAATCAAACACTATACAGAGGCCTTCTAGGGAACCGAGCCACCATGAAGTGAAGGCTCTATTATAATCTGGAAGTGCAGGAACCTGCCTGCGTTCTACTTGTGAACCTGCATCTGTGAATCCCCGGAGAAACCATCTCACAGGAAATCATGCTCACTGAAGAGATACATAATCAGCAAGATGTGCTGCATGCAAATCTTCCCAAGGGAAAGCTTGAACTTAAACAAATATCATGAAGGAAAAAGATACCCCTGCTATATTTATAGTTGCTGTGGTATTATTTGTGGGGTGACTTAAGGGACAATAGGCTCAGGTCATTCCAGAGAGCTCAGAAGGGAAAAAAGAGTACACAATCGACACAAACTCTGTGGATCACAAGAATGATCATGGACAGGAGTTCTTTTAAACTAGATCAGAACAATATTCTGAGCGGCTCCTAGGTGACTGAGGCAGAGAATCATGTGAAGGCTGAGACCCAAAAATACAGTTATGCAGGTATAGGAAATCTTCTTGGCTCCTGCTATCCCATACTAGTACCTCATATTCTCAGAGACAGCAAAATGATCCGTGCATTGTTTGAGCCCAGCAAATGGACACACACACACACACACACACCACACACACACACACACAACACTTACATAGACACACACACAATCACACCCATAGACAGACACACACATTCGTGAACACACACAAGCACATGTCATACATACAGTTGAATGAAACATTGGACTTTCCTGATCATGTTAATATAAGAGATCATCCAGGACACTATAAAGCCATAGGAAATAAACCCTGAATTGAAAAATCCTGGAGAGATTTCTCAGCCATTAGGAGCACTGATTTGTCTTTTGGAAGTTTTCAGGTCAATTCCCCAAAACCGCAAGGTAGCCTACAAACCATCTTAGTAAAATCAGATGCCCTCTTCTGGTGTGTCTGATGAGAGAGACAGTGTACTCACAAACATAATCTGAGTAATTAAAAAAAAAAAAAAAAGAAAAGAAAAAAAGAAAAAAAAAAAACCTTGAATGGGACATGAACATGGTATAGTCATAGCCTATAGACAGCTCAATAAAATAAATGCTTTTCCCTAATAAACAAAGGATGGAAATATGGAGTTTTGGCCTGATATGCAAGCCTGCTTAGGAAGTTCCCAAGGTCTGTGCACAGTCGGCTGGTTCCCAGCAAAGACATGGGATCAGGGTGGACAAGCCAGTTCCTGCATCTTGCTCACTGTTTCCCAGGGACTCTAAAGTTGCAGCATTTTCCAATAGGCTTCCATTTTCCACAGCCTGTGTGGCTTTGTAACCAACGCTATGAGCCCAGACAACTAGGAAATCTCTGTAACCAGGAGCAAAGTGAGGCTTTTCTTCACATAAGGAGTTTCTGTCCGGGATATTTGTGGGAAAATAAGTCTGACTAGTTCAAGGCCAAATAAGGTTTCTATGATCACTATAGGCAATAGTCTCATGGAAGGGCTGGACTACAGTATACTTGTTCACTCCTTGACTGAAGAAACATCTGGATAGTTTCTACTTCAGGGCAACTCTGTGGAGTACCCTACAGCCATGATTTCAATAATTTCCTCTGTGGGACACCTACTTCTTGTTCTGGAGTGGTGATGGGTCAATGGGGACTAGAGAAAACTATACAGTTTTCTGAAGAGTTGGACATGGCTTCTCACAGGGCTGCCCATTTTATATCATCAGCCATGTCTGAAGTTCCTCTTTTCTTCCAAGCCTCCTTGAGGATGATTTTAACTCAAAACCAAATCACACTTTGAATGACAGCCTTTACAGAGTGCTACAGACAGAACACAGGTGAGTGCTTTAGACTACCAGGAGCCTAAGGGGCTGTCTGAGGCAGCCCTGTTCTAGCACCTCACCATAGGTATGGGCCTTCTGCTTGATGCAGATGCAACACCAAGCAACTCAGTGTTTCACAGAGTTATACCCAGGACAAACTACCAAGGACAAAGATAACTGAGTCAAGTTAGGCAAAGTTGGAAAAAATGGTAGGTAGGAGGTAATGAGGAAAACAAACTAGGATGCTGAGAAGATGCAATGAGCCAACCTGACCTTTCAGCAGGCAAGTCACTATCCACCAAGAGCAGAGAGGTGGACACAGACCCTAAGCAGCCTTGTTGACTCTCAGGCCCATGCATTTGACACAGCAGCCTCCTACTCACCTCCATGTACTAAAGTGTTTGTTTTCTTACAAGTGATTTCAATATGGGTAAATAGATTTCCCTCTAAAAACCAGTTTCATATAGTGATAAATAGATTTCCACTACACACAATGGGTCACAATCTGATTTTTTACACAATTATTTGTCTCCTTTTGTTCTATTGAGCTAGGTGTAGCAGCGATGACCTGCTGCTTCCATGTCTCATGTTTGCCTTTGATGCAAAGTGAACTGACACTGACACTGTGGTGAGCCCCACACTCCCATCTTAGAAACAAGAGGCTGGTACTCAGGTCCATAAGTTTCCTTTGAATAGAACCACACCTTGGGGCCACCTTTTGTCTCATGGTGTGCAAGCCAGCTGTTGCTGAGCACCCTTTGTGCCCCATATCCTGCTGTGGTTACAGGAGTTACATGTCTGCTTGTGTGGTTGTTCCTCACATGGGTGGGCCTCCAAAACCCAGGGCTAGAAATTGTAATGAATGAAGGAAGGACTGGGAAGGGGAAATGAAGTCACATGGTAAACATTTCAGAAGGGTGGGCTAGGCTAAATGTGAAATTATTGACTTTGAAGTGTTGGCAACATGGGTTCTGTTTGTTTGATAAAGGGTTGATTAACTCAACTGTGCGTTTGGTGGAGCCTGGGTTCTTGGGTAAGACCCATCCTGGCAAACAAAACACCCTCTCCTTTCCCTGCTGATTTCAGCTGAATGACAAGAAAGCTCATAAGAAAGCACAGTGGGCCAAGTGTTGTGTCTGACACCTGGAGCAGACAGCATTAGCTTCTTCTAAGTTAAGAAATTGTTTTCTTACAACAGCAACAAGAAAACTCAAAACAATGATAATAATATAAACATGTTCTTCCTCTCTGTGAGTTATGAACCTTGTAGCAGTTACTTGAGACAAAGCAATTGAGGAGCTCTGCCTGGGAGGTGACAGAAGATTCAAAGATGCTGGTCAGACAGCTTAACCAAAAACAGAAAGATGATCAAAACCACATGTAATTAACTGCCTCTCAACACACACATCTATATACATATTGTCACAGACATGCATATGACTCCCCCCTCTCCCACTCACATGCCAGAAATCATCAAGTGAGCAGGAAACAGTAAGGAGACCAAAATTCAGGAGGAACCACTGAATGTAGACTGTTGAATATCTGGATGTTTCATGTGAGATGAACAGGACTCTGTAATCCATCCCATGGGGACTAAATAAAGTTTAGTAACTTCTGCAGACTAGGTGAGAGAGTTTGAGAAATCTTTTTCTTGAAGCCTCACATCTCTCACCCCAACCCTCAGCCTGAGAGAAGTCTTCAACATCCCCTGTTCATCAGTCAGCTCCTGAAATACAAGCTACAGGAGAAAGAACACTAGCAACAATGACAGAAAACCAGGACTGATGGATGAGCTATCTGTCAGGCTCGTCAGTATAACCAAGTTCTAGGCTCAGTTAGGAGACCATGTTGCAATGCAGGGTGAGGAAGAGAAAAGACAAAAGACCTCTCCCTTCACCTTTTTTTCTTAAATAATTTTTGTTAGATATTTTATTACATTTCAGACGTTACCCCATTCTTCATCTTCCCCACCCAGAAACCCTCTATCCCATCCCCCTTCTCATCCTTCAATGAGGATGTACCACCACTGACCCCCATACACCTACATGCCCTTGAATTCTCCCACACTAGGGCATCTAGCCTTCATGGGACCAAGAAAATCCTCTCCCACCTACGTCTGAAAAGGCCATCCTCCCCTACATATGCAGCTGGAGCCATGGGTCCAAAGCAAATGAGCTACAGGCCCTGACTACTTCACTCAATGTTCTGTGCTACTGCAAAGGAGGCAGCCACATAGAACCCCTCTAGTACAATGGCATGTAGGTGTGTAATGTGTGTTCACCCCATCTATCTTAATGAACTTCAGCTTGTAGTTGATCAGGAGTGTGTGCTTGCCAATCATCCAGTTTTTGAGAGAGCCTAACTCCACAGAAAGCCTTGTAAATGATCACAGAACAACTGGATAAGAATTAGGAGAGTGCCTGGACAAGGTGGAGGATGGTTATCTGGGCTTGACATTGTTTATGGTTAGACATGAGGGCAACCTGCTCCTAAGCATCCTCCATGCATCTTACCTGTTGGATATGCTTGGAAAATTTGTCATAGATCTTCATGCTGGCCTCCACACATAGCCTCCTTGTTTCCTTAGAACACACTTCCAGTGTAATCTGCTCCTTAAGCAGCTGCCTGTTTTCATTCCAGAGCATTTTTACTTCACTCTTCATATGAAGAGATTCTGTCAGGAGGTGACAGTTCCTGATGCTGAACCACAAAGAAGAAATGGTGATTATTCCCAGGCACCATCCATCTTCCTCCCACTTCTCCAAGTACCATCCCTTCTCATTCATGGGCCATGATCCCCAGACAGCCCCAGACTACACACCAGAGTAGCCATGGGACCTCACATATAGGAAAGTCAAATCAAGAAGAAGCAACATTCCAGAAGACTCAAGGTACTTCTGAAATCCCTGACACCAACAGGGACTCATGTATCTCCCAGAAGAGGACATGGGACCCATGATTGCATATATGTCTTTGGTATTAGAGAACCACCTCTAGGTAGAGACAAGGCAAAGCTGCTCTAGGAGAAGAGAGGAAGACCCTAACAGGTACACATTCATTCTATGTGTCCTCATGCAAACCAGATCTGTAAATGTGTTTTCAGTGCCCCAGAGACTCAAGGTTGATTGATGTCTCCATCAAGGTGCACACCTTTTCTATTTAGAGGATACTGACTTGGGAAGGAAAATGATTGGAGGGGCTCACAGACTCATAACACTTGATCAAAATGATTTCAAGAGGTCACAATCCTAGAGCCTTTCTTTGAGGGAGGAAGCTTCCTGTTGAGAGGCAAACAGTATAGAACCAGAGTCCTCACTTTGTTTTAAAGAAAATGATGGGCAGACACATTCTGTGCCTAGTGCTGGGGAAACAACAGTGTTAGTCACTCACCTGTAAAGTTGATTATTTTTAGTCAACTCCTGGCACTTATACAAGGCCTCACTGATCTGCTGCGGAATGTTTTTGAGATCGCGATTCACCTGGTCGTGTTGCATCTCCAGCATCATTGTCTCAAAGTTGAACCTGTGGAAGGATGTGGCCCAAGGAGCAAATAATCCCTGAACTAAGGATTCAAGGATTACATCAATTCAAGTTGAATCGTGAACTACCCCAGCCCATATATGCCACAACCTAATGCCTTTGTACTGGGTAGTCCTGGTGCTTATTAAACTTGTTACACTTGATCTGGGCACAGTAGAGCTAAGGAACTAAAAAATGGGAGCTGACCTGCTTTGGCTCCATGAGGGGTCTTGAAGGAATAGATTAGGTCTCCAAGAACTTTCCAGGAGCCTATGCCACAGTCCTGAGTCCAAATTAAACCTGTGATGACACTTCTTCACCTTGTAACCTAGGTTTTCTCAATCCTTGGTTCTATCACTACATAAATTCCACACTTCAGTATTTACAGGGAAAAGGGTTTACTGCCTATATCCGGATTTTCTAATGCCCATCAGAGGTGTGCACAGAGATCATGTGCTGTGATGCTACAAGTGACTCTCCATGGCCTCATCACTATCATTACCTAAAAAGTCACTCAGGTAAAGTCTCCAGCCCCATCACACTACACAGACTACCTGGATCTTAAGTGGAATACACACAGACATACATACATACACACACACACACACACACACACACACATACACACATACACTATCACAATGTCAAGTACATGCAGTGATGTGACATTATCTCAGTGTAAACTGAACAGAATTTGAGAAAAGCAGTGATGACTTGACAGAAACCCACTCACACTGAGGGGCAGCATATATAACCAGGTCCTCCCAGTTGTTGACAGGACTAAATGGACCCAAAGCAGCTCCAGAAAATTACAAAAATGATTCACCATAAACACACAGCAGCTAGCATCTCCCACAAAGTAATACCAGTCCAGGCATCTTAAAATGCATGATAAGAGCTCACACACTAATACTGCTATTTCCTGAATGATTCATGCCACAGGCTATAGTTTTCTTTTGGAGGAATCAAAAGAGCTTGTGACCCCATCTCACTCCTGTCTGAACTTCAAGTTCTGTGTTGAATATCCAATAGCAAAATGCATTTGGACATGAGGACAGCCTGGAGTTGTAGCCTCCTGTGATATGTTGAAATCTAGGGTCAACAGAGAGGGCCCAACATAGTCAACTGAGAACTGGGCATAATGATTACCTGTTGTTCAAATCCTTGACATTATAATGTGCCAGGATACCCCGGAGTTCGTCTCTCTCATTACTCATTCTTTCGAGGTCCCTTTTGAGCTTCTCCAACCTCTTCATTCTCTGCTCCTGCTCACTGATGGTGTAGGCTTGGGGGGACTCTTTCCCAACAGACCCTTCAGGTAGAGAAACACAAAGAAACTTGTAGGGAAAATACGAAAGGAAAAGGAGAAACCATACTTACTCCCACAGAGAAGCCTGAGGAAGAGGGAATTCTAGAGACACAGTGAATTCCTGAAAGAGCAGGAAAGCTATCTTCAAGCTGGACTCCTCAACTATGTCCCTGCTCCCAACCAACATCACTAAACATATGGCTCAGTCCCTACTGCAGTCCCACTAACCCTGAAGTGCTTAAGCTTTCCCAGTCAAGAAGAAATTGAGGACATTGTCAGTTTATATCTGAAGATGTAGTCTGTACTGCTTAGCACAAAAAAAATTGACCATAAACACCAGCACCAAACATCTCCCACAAGCCAACACCTATCCTTGCTTCTTAAATGCATGATGAGAAACCACACACTACTACACTTATCCCAGACTGTAATTCAGCCCACATCATGTGTGTTCCAGACCAAAGTCTCTGAGACCTTGATACTTGACAAGGGGATTATCCCTCTCTGTTCTTGGCATCACATATTCATGTACCCTACAGGAATCTATTGAGGATGAAATGCTTCAACACTCTATCCTGAGAGCAAGGCTTTGTTATTCTCACAGAACTTTCTCCTGGCATCCTTTGCCACTCAGCAGGAAATTCAGATCTCTCAGCAAAGCAACTGAAGGCTTGTCAATTCCTGGATCTCTGCCAAAGTAATCATCAGAAATTCTGGACTCTGGGTCTGCCATTGAGAAATGTTGAGGCTCCAGATGCTAAGCCCTTCTCCTGTAAGGACCTGCTCAAGCGCCCCTCCTCCAGGAAGCTTCTCTATGCACTGCCCAGGACTCACTGTGTCCTCCCCAGGGCCATCTCCTTCTTCCTGCTTTACAGAATGCCTTCTGCCTAGGTCTGGTCTCTTGTTGTATTGTACTGTCCCTATGAAACAGCCTGAGCAGCATGGACAACATGACTGCTTGTGAACTCAGAGGCTCTGAAGGAATACCCCACAGGCAGTTGGTGTCACCGCAACACTGGTGACATCACAGAAGATTCTCGGGTTCTCCTGGATACAAGAGATTGTTCCAGGAAGTGACTACTGATGATGTCACTGGAAACTGCCATGGCCTACCTGCTGACCAGCTTGCCCCACATTGACCAGTTTCTGAGGTGCCCTTTCCTGGAGTGTCTCTTTTGACTCAGGGAATACACCTTGGCAACTTTTCCTTCAAAGCTAGAGATTTCTCTCTGCTTCATTACAAGGCAAGCACTTTGGATGGGAGAGTTGGTTAGGGCCTTGGCATGGGCAGCTCATCTTTGTTAGTTCCTTAAGGTCTAGGGTCCTTGCTTGAGGGAGATTCTTCTCCATGATAAATCTACCCTTAGGCACCATTCATGTACCACAGTCCAGTTCCCCAGGGTGTCCTATTTCCCAGAGGCAACAATGGTTCTCCTGCACCTTTAATCTTATGCAAGTTGGATTATATCTTCTTATTGTGCACATGCCTTGAGGGGAGATATTGTTTTAATATATTCAGACATGTGTTTCCACAATCCCATTTTTGCAATGTAAACTCCCTTGTTCATGGCAATATAGGAAGGAGTTCAGGTCCAAGGGAATATCCAATTGTAAAGTTTATGTCTCTTCTTCAGAAGAGAAAACCCCACTTTCTCCCTTTCTCCATTACAACCAGACATGGTAGGCATCTTGAGCAAAGGTCAACAGGGACATTGGATTGCTGCTCTGTAGTTCCATTAGCCATCACTTCTCCAATATCTACCTTTCTGAGATCCAGTGAGAACTCAAGATTTCACTGAGATCCAGTGAAACCTCCATTTAAATGTGTCCAGTAGTTCAGGAAGGACTGTGTTTGGCACTGTCATCTGTGGCTTCTGCCTTCTGAATCTATGGTACAATGTGACCTAACCTCTCAGGTGTAAGAGTGAAAAACTCATGTAAGTCCTTTCCAAATTGTTTGTGTTGTCCTGGGCTACTTCCTTCAGCCAGGTAGTATCACTATGACAATGATCAAAGGTGGCAATTCTGCAGAGAAACAGCAGGGGATTTATTAGTTAAAATGAAAAGGATTTGGAATAATAATAATAATTTGGAATAATTTGGATTTGGTCAATCCTAATATAGAAATGAATTTCATTATTTGCTTGTGGTTTTATGAGAACAGCAGGAATAACAGGGTGATTTCAATCAATGAAAGTATGAATTTCATTGTATAGTCTTACTCTTTGCATATATATATATATATATATATATATATATATATATATAATTTAATTTTGCAAAGATAAGTTTATTAAGACCAAAAATAAAACAATGAAACAGGGAAAAACATCCAGGACAGAAATAAACATGAAGTCTTCTGCTGGGTGTGGCTGCTCCTCTCTAACCTCAGCCTTGGCTCCATACTGAATTCCAGACCAGCACTTGCTAAACTCAAGCCTATTAAACAAAAGCCATCAGTTACAAACAAAATGACAACCATTTTCTTGAGTTAATTACCATTACAAGGTTAATTACCATTACTTAGTGTGGTTCCAATATATCACTTAAAGCAATTCACTGGCCAAATGCACACCTGAACCAACATCAAAAAGCACTGTACTTTTAATATTAATAGTTAGTGGCAAAGTTTTCCAAATAAGAGGGGTCTTTTTATTTTTTATTTATTTTTTATTTATTTGTTATTTATTTTTTATTTATTTTTTATTTATTTATTTATTTATTTATTTGGTTTTTTTCTGAGAAACGGTTTCTCTGTGTAGCCCTGGCTGTCCTGGAACTCACTCTGTAGACCAGGCTGGCCTCGAACTCAGAAATCAGCCTGCCTCTGCCTCCCAGTGCTGGGATTAAAGGCATGGGCTATCACCGCCCAGGGAGGGGTCTTTTAATAACCATTGTAACTACTTTGTTTTTCTCAAGCACACTCCGTACTGGTACCCAGGTTACTGACTTCACATACAACCCCTACCAACAGTAAAAGTTAAAAGCAACATCAGGTTAAAGCATACCTTTACAATACTTGTAAATCACAGGTGGACGTAATTTTCCCCCATCCTCCTTTGCTTTGATAAATATATAAGGTTTGTTACAAAAATAATGCAAAAATGTTGAAACCAATCTACTATAACTCAGAAATCTGATCAACTCTTACTCAGTATCCAAAGTCAAGATAAAAAAGGCAGGCCTTAACTTACTCCTGGTTCTGACCATATCATTTCTATAATTCACATGTTCCAAAATACACTAACTTCCAGTCAGCATCTCCATTAGTTCGTAGTCCAGCACTGACTCTCTTGGGGAGGCAAACGTGTCACTTCAATGTCAATCTCACTGAGGACAGCAGCCACCTCCTGAGCCAGCCTGCAGCATGCACAACTTAACCTTTAGTACAGTCCTAGCTTTTCAGAACAGGTCCAGAGGGGAGATACTTCCTCCTCTTCCCACCTTGGCGTGGCACTCCTGTCTTCTTGCCCCCTGACTCAGGCGGCCTGGAATGCTTCTTGCCTCCCAGGCCTCCTTTACTTTTCTCTCTCTGACCCAGCAGGCAGGCTGCCCTTTCTCTTGCAGGAAGGTCCTGGCCGGCCCCCTTTTCTCTTGCCTTTCTGGCTCATCTTCCTCCTCTTGGCAGGTTCCTCTTGGACCTCTTCCCTCATCTGCTTGTTGGTGGCCCTTGTCACCTCCAGCTGAGGTTTATTACTGCTCATGATTTGAAGTAGCTCCCACTGGTTCTTTTTCTTGGCTGGGAAGTCCCCAAAGGGGGGCTGAAACTTCCTCTTCTTGCCAGAGGGTCGGGGCGTTTTCTCCTTGGCGAGGCGCTCCTGGAAGCTTCCCACTGAAGCTCCTCCTTATTCTGGTGTCTCTTAGGGTGCAGCCCAGCTGAGCTGGGCATCTGCATCTTGTGCTCGCGGGCCAGGTTCCACAGAAGGTTCATCTCTTTCTTGGCCACGCATTCTTTCTTGGCCTGAATCCTCTTGGTGAACTGGTCTTCCATGGGGTTGGCGCTCCCAGGCACCTTGATGAGCCATTCCTTAGTGTCATCCTGTGCGCGCTTGTAGCCCCAAGGCACCGCCACTGGCCACTCACCTTGTCCCACAGGAGGTTAGTCTTCTTTTGGGGACGGATAGGATGCCCTTAAGGCCAGCGGGCAGGGGCAAGGGCAGCAGCTTTTTGCTGGGCAGGCGTGTGGCAGGCTCCAGCAAGCGCACTACCACCGCCTCCTCCATGCACTCCATGGTCTGCAGCTGCCAGTAGCTGGTTGATGAGAAGCTGCATGTTGTCCGGAGCCAGTGCCCACAGCTCAGCCTCCAGTGAGGGTCCAGCCTGGCGCAGCACTGTGGGGGGATTGTGGTCCGAAGCCAGCAAATTGCCGAGGTCGAATTCCAGCTCTAGTTCCTTGTGCACCTTGATGAGCTGCAGCTTCTCCACCTCATCTTGCTCTGCCTTGGCCAGCAGCTCCTCCACTCTCTTGCCATCCATGGCTCTTGATGTACACCTGTGTTCCCTCACTTTGGGGCAACAGCAGAATGTGTCCCTATTACAGCAATACTCTGTTTTATATTTCTAAAAGAGATGAATTAATGATCAGAAAGTTTAGAAAAAGCTATTTAACTATCTAGTGAACTCCTGCAGACACAATCTGCTTTCCAACAAATTATACTTCTCTGTCCACCGTGTTTTGTGCCAGTCAGCAATTCATAAAAAGCGTGTTGAACAATTTGTTGTTTCCACAGGGAATAACGAGAAATAAAAATTTTAAAGACTCAAATGAAGACCACAGAGTGTTTCCTATCATGTTCTTTTTGAACCGCTTGCTTATTTAAGTCTTTTTTTTTTTTTTTCATAGCTCCAAGTGTGCTGGAGGAGAAGCTTCCACTGCTGTCAGATGTTCGGGCTCTCCTCCTCATTGCACACAGAATCATCCCCACAGTACCCACAGTTGCCAGTGTCTAAGGATGAGTTCTCTAGTCACCTGACATAAATCATTTTTCTATCCAATATCTTTCTAAGCACTCCACCCAGAAAGGAAATGGCTCTGTAATTTCTGCATTTTAAAACAGCCTGAGTGAACCAGCAAGAAGAGTTTTCTGGCTAAACATTACGTTACAGCAAGTCAGAGAGCTAAATGGAAAAATGAAAATAATTTTTGTTTTATGGCGTATATGCTTGTGACTTTTAGAATTGCACATTGAATATTTTCAAATGGTAACTGTTTGGCACCAAAAATTCCTGCCACCTTTTAAATGATGTAGCAAGAAACATTGCTATTGATCTAAAGTGAGACAACTGATTCTTTACACAAAACAGTTTATTTGGTTTAAGCAGTCAGTCACTGATTACATGGTGAACTCTCTAGTAATCTACCTATAAAAATGCTTACAAAACTACTATTATACAGGCCCTCATGACTTTTGCTTTGAAACTCAGAAGCACAGGTGTTAGAAAGGACCCAAAGGCTCTGGGGATGTTCTGGTCCAGTTGATTCATAGAAATGCAGGACCCAGGGTTTTCAGGGACCCATGGAGGTTATACAGCTAAGCACTGATAATTGGTCAAGTCACTTCAATTGTACTATACAGCTTCAGCTACAGGCACCTGAGCACAGAGATCAGCAGATTAGAAAGGAGTGCCCTTCCCAACACTAGGAGATTCAGAATACACTTGAAGTATATAGATTTTATTTATTACCTTTTATAGGCATTATTTTACCAAGTAACGGTCATCTTCCAGGTTCTGCTGAGGCTTCATTTTCCACAGTTGTTCTGGGTTTGTAATATCTTTACTGACCCCCATGAATGCTATAAAATAGTGTGGCCTCAGCCACCAAATAAAGAAAATGGAAGTCTGTTCCCTTTATGATACTATTGTTTTGTTGTTGGTTTGTATTTGAGACAGGGCTTCTCTTCTCTGTGTATCCCTGGCTGTCCTGGACCTTGCTCTGTAGACCAGGCTGGCTTCAGCCTCAGAGATATGTCTGTGTCTCTCTCTTAAGTGCTTGCACTAAAGGCATACACCACCATTGTCCAAAAACAATACTTTTATTTGATGGAACAATGTAAAGTACTTCTTCAGTTGAGAACTAGAATAGAACAACACAATTAAAATTCAAATAGTAAATAAGCTACACATTTCACTAGCCTTCAACCAGTTCACTAATGTCAATTATTCATTCAATGAGTGACCTGTTACTTATAAGAAACATATAGGATTGCCTGTTTCTCTTTTCTACAGGAAGATTTTACTCCAAGTTCTCAATTAGACAAAAGTCTGCTCCCCTTAAAGATAAATGGAATTAGGAATGCATTTTTCAGTTTTGGCATTGATTCTATCATCAAAGCTTGAGGAAGTTGATAGAGAACTTCAGGAAGATAATGTTTCCTAGGCTTCCACGTTAATGATGGAATCTGTAACAAAAATGATCTGGTTTGTATGCTGAAACATTCCTGAAGGTAGTAAAGAGAAAAGATACAATCATGAAGCTGAATCCCAATAGTTACTTCAAGGCACAAAAGGCTGCACTGCCAGTGTGCCCTTTGGACAATCCCTGTTGGTAAATGTGGCTGCTCATCTATTTCTGATGGGTATGAAGTTGTGTTCAGTCACTGACAAGCCCACGTTCTCAGTCAACCCTGTGGAGAGGAGCTTGTTAAAAATTTTCCCAAACCAAGAAAATTATTCCTTAAGAACTTCATGGAGCCTGATCCAGTCTTGGCTTTGCACATCTTATGCATGACAAACAGGACATCATAGTCTCCATCATTTTTAATGAGCTGTAATTCACTTCTAGAAGGTTATACCTCCAATCTGTACCTTGTCCAATGAAAGAAAAACAAGTTAGGCACACAACAGGTAGATTGCTGGAAAATATTCCAAATACTTTGGGATTTTGGACACCTGTGATGCCTTATTGAGTGGAAAGTTATTTTCAGGAGTAGATTATAATACTTAGAATGTATCCAAGTTCTAAAGGTCAGCTTTTTCCCTGACAGCAGTATTGTTTTTGCAATTCCGGTGGGCACTAAAACTTGCAAGTTGCTTCCTACCTGTGACATCATATGACTCCTACAAAGCAAATGAGCTACAGTCTCTGACTATATAACTCAAATCTCTGTGCTCCTGTCAAGTAGGCACCCAAATAAAACCCCTCTAGCATAATGGCCTGTAGGTGTGTAATGTGTGTTTAGCTTATCTATCTTAATGAACTGCAGTTTGTAATTGAGTAGGAGGTGTTGCTTGCCAATCATGCAGTTTCTTGAAAGAGGCTAACTCCACAAAAGTCTTGTAAATTATCACAGAACAACTGGATAAGACATAGGAGAGTGCCTAGATAAGGTGGAGGATGGTTCCATGGGCTTGACTTTATTAGTAATGAGGGCAACCTGCCCCTGATGCTTCATGCATCGTACCTATTGCTGCTTGGTACATAGGTCATAGATCTTCACACAGCACCCTTCCATGTTACCTCTGGCCCTGAGGGAGTCATTAAGTCTATGTCCTCAGCATTGAAAGCAAGAAACTCATAAAGGAAGGCAAATAGTTTGGAGGACAGCCAAGAATCCCTCTTTGTTATTAATGTCCTTCCCACCAGCTGTGATAAGCCCTCTTTCCTATAGATCATAACATCCACATATGCAGTAACTAAAGCATAGTGGCGTCCTGATACTTGATAACAGGTCTTCTTTTTCACCATATATTTGGTCTATAAGTCTTAGGTCCAAATCGTTTCTGTTGTAATAAATGCTGAAGCCCCTGTGTACTTGGTTCCATGTTTAATGAAGATTTCCCACCCATCCTGAGTGATGCATCAGACTCTTACATGAAATCTGGGGGTTGCCATGAGTTCTAAACTGATCTCTTTCATCATGTTTGTTTCCTCTTACAGTTACTGATGAGCATCTTTGGGTCATCATCTGGCAAGATTGATGCCAGTGGGGTTTTCAAACCAGACTCCAGGATGGTTTGGAAATAGGACCTGCTACTGTTTCACACATGCATTAAACAGCCGGGGTTTTGGTGTTCCTTTGAGAAGAGTCTCAACTGCATGGGGTGAATGTAAGTATAAGATGCTAACCCAGAGTTAACTTCTCTGCTTCTTTCACTAGAATCCTGGTAGCCACCACAGCTCTTAAACAAGTAGACCAGCCTGACTATACAGGGTCCAATAGCTTGGACAAGTCTAGTACACTGTGATTCCATGGGCCTACAATGTGTGGTTCCACACCCTTTGCAGTAACTTTTGTTTCATGGGCCTATAGATGAAAAGGTTTGGAAGTATCCTGAAGTGCTATGGTTAGAACCAAAATCACCTGTCTTCAAAGCCTCAAAGATGATTTGTGCAGACTCATTCCAGATTAGAGAACCAATGGCCTCATTTGTGCTGAGAATTTTTCATTGGGAGGCTTTTTATGATTCTTTCTACTCCTATAGGGGATATGGGATTGTTTAGATAGTTTACCTTATCTTGATTTGATTTGGGTATGTGGTATCTGTGTATAAAATCATCCATTTCATCTAGATTTTCCAGATGTGTTGAGTATAAGCTTTTCTAGTAAGACATGATGAATTTTAAATTTCCTGTTTTTGTTGTTATGTCTCCATTTTCATTTCAGATTTTGTTAATTTGGGTACTGTCTCAGTGCCCTTTACTTAGTTTGGCTAAGGGTTAATCTATCCTGTTGATTTTCTCAAAGAACCAGTTCTTGCTCTTGTTGATACTTTGTATCTAGCTCTTTGTTTCTATTTGGTTGTTTTCAGCCCAGAGTTTGAGTATTCCCTGCTATCTACTCCTCTTAGATAGGTTTGCCTCTTTTTGTCCTAGAGACCTCAGGTGTGTTGTTAAGTTGCTGGGCTAAGATAACCTCAGATTCCTTATGAAAGCACTCAGTACTGTGATTTTTCCTCTTAACACCGCCTTTCTTGTGTCCCAAAAGTTTGGGTATGCTGCATGTTTGTTTTCATTGAATTATAGAAAGTCTTTCTTTATTTCTTGCCTGTGACTCTGGTTATAACAATCCTGTGGGTGTATGGGTATAAGACCCTAGGAAGTACTCTACCAAAGGAGCAGGATGCTCTTATGACCCCTGTGTGATGTCACCTTTGTCATGTTTGTGGGCTTCTGTAATGGTGCTATGAGCCCAGCTGGTAAGTCCTGGAATAGATCCCTAGTATCCCATTCTCTTTTTCTCTTTCAGGATACTAATGAGGGTAGATTTGATGAAAATATAGTCTTAATCCAAATAAGCATCCCAGTAATTCTTGCGGAACATCTGGATGAAGCACCAAGTTCCCGGATAATTCTGCATGAACTTTCCAAAGCCAGCAAGCTGGAGGCAGAAGAAATCCAAGCAGAAGGCATCCATAACCAGCACTGCCAGCACTTCCCCAAGCACAGGGTAATGTGGCTTGAGTGGAAGAAGAGATGTGTTCAAGACAGCTGGCGCTCCAGTGCCTATCATGTGTAGACCAGCACAAAAAAGAGCATGAAGGAAGAGGCTTCACATAAATGATTGCCTGGGTCAGGCAGCAGTTCCTATAGACTTTGGGTTTGCTGCTAGGCAGCCAGCACCTCTGGACTGACTGACACTTGCCCAGCGTCTTGTTTACTGCCATGCCACACAGTCACACTTAGAGCACAAATATGAGTGATGCAGGGGTGAAGGACCATAGGACCAAGACCCTTAGTGCACCTGCAGCACCAACAAGATCACATTGACCATCAGCCATGCAGAAAAGAGCACACTGCCCATAATCAGAAAGGACCTAAGTTCCACTTAAGTGGATGGTCAGAAACAATAGGACTCATTTAAGGTCCCTGCTCCTTTAAACTGGATGGGAAGCTACAGTCCAGCCAGATGTGGTGGAGACCTAAGACCTTCCTTTTGTAGCTAGGCATAGAGTTAGTTCAGCAGAGAATGTCTGCAGGAGGCAGGGTTTTGATCACAGTTATATCCCCTATCTTAGCATCAATAATAGTGTCTGGGTTGGTTAACTGTATGTGGGATGAATCTCCAGGTGAGGCAGTCTCTGGATGGCCTTTTCTTCAGTCTCTGTTCCACAGTTTTTCTCTGTATCTCCTCCCATGGGTATTTTGTCCCCTTTTCTAAGAAGGACCAAAGTATCCACATTTTGGTCTTCCTTCTTCTTGAACTTCATCTTGTATGCAAATTAAATCTTGGGTATTTCCAGCTTTGGGGATAATATCCATTGATCAGTGAGTGAATACCACATGTGATTCTTTGTGATTGGGTTACATCTCTCAGGATGACATTTTCTAGTTACATCCATTTGCCTAAGAATTTCATGAAGTCATTGTTTTTAATAGCTGAGTAGTACTCCATTGTGTAAATGTACCACATTTTCTGTATCCATTCATCTATTGAAAGGAATCTGGGTTCTTTCCAGATTCTGGCTTTTATAAATAAGGCTGCTATGAACATAGTAGAGCCTGTGTCTTTCTTATATGTTGGAGCATCTTTTGTGTATATGCCCAGTAGTGGATGTTGAACATTTCTTTAGGTGCTTCTCAGCCATCTGGTATTCCTCAGTTGAGAATTCTTTCTTTAACTCTGTATCCCATTTATTAATATGGTTATTTGATTCTCAATTCCATCTTCTTGAGTTCTTTGTATATATTGTATTATTAGCCTTCTTTCAAATGCAGAGTTAGTAAAGATGTTTTCCCAGTCTCTTGGTTGCAATTTTTTTCCTATTAACTGTCTCCTTTGGCTTACAGATGTTTTGCAATTTTATGAGGTCTCATTTTTCAATTCTTGACCTTAGTGCATTACCAGTGGTGTTCATGTGGGTATATGAGTATAGATGGGAGCCTCTCTCCATGTGTTTTTGTGAATGTGTGTATCTGTGTGTGCACATATGGCCATGTGTGAAGGTCTTTGTACAATATTGTATGTGTGTATGAGCACACATGCATTCACATATATGTTCTTTCCCAGGTATGGGTGAGCATCTGTGTCCTCATGTTGAGTATATGTGTAGGTGTGGATGCCTGTATGAGCTTTTGTGGTTGTGGTTGCTTCTGTATGTTTAAATGTGTGTATGTGTCTGTCTGTCTGTCTGTCTGTCTGTCTGTGTTTCTATGTATTTTCTCATACACATGTTTGTGGTTTTCTGCACATGTTTATGTTCACTTGCTAATGGAAGGAACATCTTTAACAATGATTGTACCCACTTTAGGTGAGAAAGTACTATGGCCACTCAGGTTTTTACCACTCTGTATCAAACATTGCATGAAGCCACCCAAGTTTTTACATGTCACCCTGGAACAAACAAAACCTGTAATTGTGAATATAAAATTTCTCAGGAGTTTGTAGAGGCCAAAAATGTTCATTTACAATAAAATCATTTGGAGGAAACCAAAGGAATGGGGTACACAAAGGTTAGGAGGAGGCTGCTGTGGCAAATCAAGGTGGTGGGGAGGCAGAAAATGTAGCTGGGAAGTTGTATCCCTTCTCTATCCTGGGTGAATGGTAACAGCTCACTGGATGGTCAGGGGTTCACTGTTTCTCCCCTGCAGCCTGTTTTCTTCTCATCCCCAATGCCAGCTAGCATTTTCTTTCCACCTTTGCCTAACACTGAATGAGTTATCCTTGTCTTTAGAACTTGGCCTGGATTTTGTTCTTTGAGAGATTAGAGTAGCTGTGTGCTTGCAGGTGCTTCCAACATGAGCAGAATTCCCACAGCCATGGTGAGGTGTGAGAACAGGTCTGTCTCAGTGCAGTGCAGCCCACTTAGGCTCCTGATACACTAAAGCTCTGTGTCTGCAGCACTCAGTAGCTCCTTTTATCCCAAACTTGTTCACACTGTGTTAAAATTGCCTTCATTGAAATTAGGAGAAGATGAGGACCCTTCAGATATGGCTGTTGGCAGTGCATGATAGAGCCCTGGCATAAGTCGTGTACAATTCTTCAGAAAGTTGAACTGCAGTCTCCAGGTGACCCAGTGATTCCAGAATGAGAAGTGGGTGTACACAAAGAAACTAGGGGATATTTAGATTTTAGCAGCATTCCTCAGAGCAGCCCCAAATTGAGATTATCTAAATGTTCATCAGTCAAAGAAAGAAAATGTACAGTGTGGTCCAGCCCTTCCATGAAATATATTTCGGTATGATGTTATACATCATTTGGCCATGAGATCATCAGCCTTCTGTTAGCCAATCAAATCCCTGATAAAATCACCTTACAGGGATTAAAATTTTACTTTGCCTCCTGTTTATGAAGATTTTCTAGTTTCCTGACCTCATTGCTCTGTGGTTAAGAGAGCTCCTTTTGGAGAAAACTGTTTCTCTTAAAGCAAGAGGGAAGCAGTGTGTGAGAGCAAGGGGCTGGTCCTTGCTGGGGAACTAAGCCTTTCCTATACAGCCTGGAGAACTTGCTAAGTGTGCCTTGTTGCAAGGAAAGGACTCCCATGAGTCCACTTGACTGTGCACTTTGTCAGAGTTCTCTCTCTCTCTTCCTCCCACTGTGATCTTTCTCCATCTGACAAAAGTTAACTTTCTTTTCTACAGTAGTACAGGTTATAGCCACTTGCAATAGCATTAATGGGAAACTGAACACATGATAGTAATGCACTGTGCTTTTCTGTGTTCATACATGTAGTTGTGTATGTCCACAAGTGTACATGTATCTGTGCAAGCACACTGTAACACACACACACATACCACACACATGTGCTTATAATCCTCCATCAAATCACAATTATCTACTGAACAAGAGCATAACAGACGGAGCTGGTGAGATGGCTCAGCAGTTAAGAGCACTGACTGCTCTTCCAGAGGTCCTGAGTTCAATTCCCAGCAACCACATGGTGGCTCACATCCATCTGTAATGGGATCTGATGCCCTCTTCTGGTATGCCTGATGACAGCTAGCTACAGTGTACTCACATACATGAAATAAATAAATAAATCTTGTTAAAAAAAAAAAGAGCATAACAGACTGGAGGAAAGAGTGCAGTACCTGCTGAAGCAGAAGGAGTTGGTCACCTATTGGCAGTAAAACTGCAGCATTACTTGAGTGTCCTCCAAAAGAACTTAAGAGCTCAGGCTGGGAGGAGGGGTAAAACCAAGTGGGTCCCCTATATCTTTGTCCCTTTAGAGTTTCTTAACATTTGCCTGGTTCTCAGCTCTCCATATGTTGTGGATAATCCAGCATGGTATACTGTGATGCTATCATGATGCTACCCTGACAGAGTAAACCCCAATAACATCATACTATCTCTTCTGATCTGTGTTGAAGTAGACCCCATATTATTCACAAGTGTTGCTGAAGATAATGTAGTTTAGAGATGAGGACAGTTCCTTTCTCTGTTGTATTAGTGGTTTGCTCTTCCAAAGGCAAACAACTGGAGATTCCCCAGTTTCACAGCTTGAGCGAAGTGACTTGCCAAGAGCCATGCAGGAGGAATGACAAATAACTTAAAACTTATGGAATGCAGCCCATGGGTTACCACAGTCACAGGGGTAGGCCTTGGTGTGGCATGGCCATTAAGATGACATTGGACATTGTGCTGTTATGAATTACTGCTCTGCTTCTTGCCCTCACAACCCTCTGAATCTATGAGTTAGTTGAAAACATTATGGGTACTTCCTGTCCCCCACCTGACAGTGTCTCTGGCATTCACAATATTAATGCTTGATTTCTTTCAGGCATTGCTGGTGGAGCACATCATGATTCAGTCACTACCCTGAAAAATATGTAGGTTGTTGACAATGACCACCACCCTTAGAAAACCTTTGGGAGAACAGTTTTTAGTGAAGGTCTGTAGCCATGTTTGGTACTACTGACTCTGATATGAAAACTTTAGGGAAAACCATGAAGATCAAAGGCATACTTAAAGATATGGACCTTTTTTGTTCAGAGAACAAAACCATGGTAGCACTGGCTTACAGGACTCTCACTGAGGGTGGAATGTTGGGCCTTGGACAAGGTAACTCCATTTAACCTGTTACCTTCACTCACGTAGGGCACAGGTAGAAGGCCTGATTAACAAGTCTCCACCTCCAGAGATTTAAATATTAATGAATTATCAAAAGGCCAGGGGGCATAGCTAATTACGTTATTCCCTCCCCCTTTCTCCCTTCCCTATGAGATTGGTCTCCCCTGGCTTTTGGGGTGGGGGGAAGCACGTATCACCTGTATCCATTTACCATGTCATGAACAATAAAGCTTTGGAAAACCAGACACGTGCCTCGTGTCGCATGGTCTCTCCGCCTGATTCCCAGCTTTTGGAACCCTGGAACCTTGCTGATGCAGCCACCAGCCCGAGGCAGCTGTATGAATGTGGGATCCTCCGCTGGTGATGTGGGAAGCCTGCCCGGGACCCTGATGCTGGACCGCCTTGGGACTCTGCCGCCGGACTCCCTCCCCCCCCCCCCGCGAGATTTCTTCCCCACAGTGGAAGGGGGCTAATTGATTTTGTATACCCTTATTTTGCCCTCAGCTTCCTGATAGGACTTATGAAGAATCGCTAAGGAGTAGATACACATTTTGAGGATTTAAGGTAGATATGACTGATTTTTATATAAATGTTTACATTTGTGATACTTTTAAGAATTTTACAAGATTACTTTATAATAAATAATAAAATAATTACTTCTTTTTTATTACAACAAATTGCTGCCTTCCAGTAAGAGAAACTAGCTGAGAAACTTACCTTCTTTGCTTACACTTTGTTAATCTATAATAAGTTGCTTGGTTATGAATGTAAGTAGGTTTTTAAAAATAATTTGTTTTTTTACCTTAATACGTAATGTTATTTCCTTTAATGCTAATGATGTATTAACACATTGTTTTTATCATAATCATTTACTGGAAGGAAACTAAAACATAATCACATTGTAATTGTATACTGCTTGAAAGACTTTGCTGGGACATATAAACAATGGAGGAAAGAATAAAGCATGGTGTGGTGTGCCTGGAGAATTGTCTCTTCCATCCACCGACTATGTGTGCACATGTAAATGTTGTGTTAGAGCGGGTTGGAACATTGTTCCTACTCTCCACCAACTGTGTTTACTCATGTATGTATATATGTGTGGAATACTTAGAGCCTGCATGTTGGAGCTTTGCTGTAACCATTTAGTGTGTGAATATGGATATGTCTATCTATAGGTCTGTATACATGTGTGTGTATGTGTGTGTGTATCCATGTACTTCTGAGTACAATTTACCTCTTTGGACAGAAGATAATCCCCACGGATTTGTTGAATCTTGAATTAGCACACAGGCATGAAAGAGTTGGCTGACACAGTGGCCAACATATTACAGGAATACCTGCTCTAGACTTAAATTCTTCTTCACAGAGCAGATATCAAATGCTTTATATATTATGCCAGAAGAGAGCAATAAATTATCAAAAAGCATCCCTTAGGTCAATAAAGTGTGTTCTATGAATTACCACACAATGTTAAACCCTGTGGGAAGTAACAGTTACTTGGTTGGAAATTTTCAGGTAACTCCCTGATACTCAAGAACTATGTTGAGTATTGTTAGAAAATGTGAAGCCAGCTTAAAGGCATGTGGACAGAAGGCACCATTCCAAAAGTATCCAGAGGCAGCATGATGAACTACATTCAGGGCAAAGATGGTGCCTCCCAGACCCTGAAATTCTGATGAGATCCAGCTAAGAATAAAGGAATCATATATGGGATTCACTTGTGAATCTCGTGAGAGTATAACTGGACAACAACAACAAACATGACCTTCAGGGAGAACGACCTGAGCTTTCAACCAGTGTTGTACCTGCAGCTGATGAGATTCATGTATGAGCCTCAGATGGCCAAAACATCAATGTGAAAGACAAATTCAACTTCTCAGATTAATCAATATTGCTGAATCTTGGTGGAAAACAGAACCTAAGGACACTACAAATTATTTACCATGCAGTCATGAATCCCACTGGAGAGAATAATGATCAGTAGTATGTGGTTAATCTGAACCACAAGGATGTGTGCAAATGGTCTAAGTTGGGGGTGATGTGGTGTGCTAATAAAGTGTATAACAGAGGAGGTTATGCTCTCTTTCAAGATGGGTGCTCCTAAACTTATGGAGCATGAGGTACTGTGGACTCTTCTAGATACATGCTGTCCATTTTATGTGGTGTGAAGGATAAGTCCAGGATATGAAGTGCATCATTCACAATTAAGTTAAACCCAGTGTCACAGACAGAACTTAGGATTCCTGCTCCACTCTTAAAACACCTTTAATAAATGACATATTAGAGTTTCAGAGGAATCATCTCAAAAGTGTTATTGTAAAACTTACTGTGAAATAGCATTTCAGAGAATTCTGCTGCTACTGGTTAACTGCCACTATTCATTTCTCAATGTTATAGGTCTGGACCAGGTCATTATTAGACATACCTGTGTGGGAACAGTAAGAACTTGTATCATAGTTCAAGCTAAGAACCTAAGAAACTTCACTATTTGCAACTAGTATAAAAAGTGCCTACTTGGGAATGAACAAAGCTTTAAGAGCATTAGGCTCAACTGCCATTTCACAGCCAAGGAAGCAATAGCATATCCAGGTCAGTGCTGCTGTGTGCTGGATGTGTCAGAAAAAGCAGGAGGATAGCTATGAGTATCCGCAACAAAGCATCAAGAACCCTTAGAATGGTAGAAATTATAGTCTATATTATATTGTGTACATTATATTATATATTATGTTACAAAATTATTGGTGTACATCAAGAAATTCATCTTCTTAGGAGTAGAAATACTTGAGCAGAGGTAACATGAGGGTCCAGATAGGCAAGAGAATTCTGTTTGTACACAGAGGTGTGCTGGATACCCCTCTTGCCGAGCTTGCACCAGGCAGGGCTTCAGAGAAGGCAGAAGCACATCCATAGTGGCTCAGAATTCAGGAGAAAAAGTTCAAGAATAAAAATCAATACTTGTTTTGATCTTCCATCTGATAATCTTTGGAGGAGATGTGTTAGCTAAAGTTAAAAGTCTTTGTGCAAAAGCCTATAATACCTTTAATCCTTAGCCTTGGGAAGGCTTCACCTAAAAAGCCCCCAAAGAAGCATAAGAACCATTGTCCTGATAGGCTATTACCTCTGAAACTGCCTTTACACCCTGTCTTCAGGGCTGTCCACATGGTTAATTCAGTGCTGCCAAACTGTAGCAAGAGAATACTGCTCATCTTGATTGTTTGTTTGATTGATTGATTGATTTTGGTTTGGGTTTGTTTGGGTTGGTTTGGGGTTTAGGCTTCTTGTTCCATTGGTTTATGGTTTTGATATTTATTTTTCTTTCTTTTGTTCTGGTCATTATTTTGTTATTTTGCTGTAGCTATATACAGTGAATGTACTGATCTAGCTGATTAGAGATTCCTTTAAGCCCCTATTAAGAGAAATTTCACTTAATAATGAAAAATGTATCCATACTCTATCCTTTAGGTCATATACTTAGAAACCCCTAAAATATGGTGCAGGCATTCACATGTTTCTGAACTAGTCATGCAGACCAAATTAATGAGAGTCACAACTGTATTGTTCTAAAGCCTCTTAGGAAAGGAGTATTCATTCTGGGTGTATACAAGAAACCAGGAAATCCAGAGCTATTTGCCTCTCACTTCTTTGAAATACAGCCTCGGGGTTGACTATAAAGTTGAAATAATGACTTCCCAGATAAAGACTTCCCAAATTTCCATGTTGAGAATTCCCACACATGTTGAGATGTGGCTTTATTTTTAGGTAATATTAGTGTGGCGACACATTTGGAGCTTTTGTGGTGTTGTTTGGTTTTGGAGGGTTGTTGTTTGTTTTCTTTTATTTATATGTATCTTTCCCTGCTGGATGTCTGTGCACCACGTGCATGCAATTCCTCCCGAGGCCTGTACGGGCTGAAGGGGCGTTCAGAGCTGGGCTGCCCTGAGCACCTCTGCATGCTTGACCACTCCTGAGACCAGCCTCACCCCTCCTAGGCCCGAAGCAGATTCCCAAGGCCTATAAAGGCAGGTTGCATGGGGCCTGCGAAAGAGACTTGGGACTCACTCACTTCTCCGTGGGATCCCAAGGCAAGGCACTTGGTGCCCTGACTAACACTCCCATGTGGAGCCTGATTCTCACTGCAGAGCATAGCCTGCTCCACAGACCCCTCCCCTCAGCCTCCATGTGCACAGTGCCAACTGCTGGCAACTGCCAGCAGGGGTCCCCAGTAGTGATCCATCTCAAGGCAGGGCGACCCAGAATTAACTGGAGGGATCCCTGGAAACCTACTGACTCCTGGGATACATTCCATTCCAGGATCAGGTCTGGAAGAAATCTGCAGTTGTGCATTTTGCAGGTTGCCGGGTGATACTGTACTAATCCTAGATCACACTTGGAGACCAACTGCTCTGTAGCTAACATGTGCTTGGTGTCCAGACATGTAGCAGTTTCCCAGAGAACTGTTAGCACAGTCAAAGAATGAATCTGAGTTAGTGAGTGACTTTTATACCAGAGTTACTCCTTCCCACCTCACCTTCCAATCTCTTCTATTAAGGACAGCTTCCCAGAGCACTCAAGTATTACGAACCAAAAAAAAAAAAAAAAAAAAAAAAAAAAAAAAAAAAATGTTGCTGTCAATAAGGTGAAAATTTCAGAAGGAGGAAGTAGAGAAAGTGTCAGTGGGTAATCTACTCCTCTGAAATGAAGCCGTCCTCGGAAATTACTGACTGAGATCTCAATAACAGCATCTCAGGAATTTCATGCACAGCATTCCCAGACTAGGCTGATTAGAAAATGTAAAGAAAAATAAATGCCTGTCATCATTTTCCATGATTATCCTTGTTTTGCCACAAAGTGCCAAATGGTGTTTTAACTATTTAACTTTATATCGTTTTAATTTTTTTTGAGACAGAGTCATCATGAGCTTTGATTAGCTTAGATCTCACTATTTATTTATTTATTTATTTATTTATTTATTTATTTATTTATTTATTGGAGGGACATGAGAAAATATTATGATACCCACGTGGTGGTCAGATGATAACTCGGTGTGGCGGGTCACATGAAGCAAGGGTGGAGAGGATTTCAAAATAAACCTGTAGCTCTGACTTCACAGACCCTTTTACAGAGTTCTGAAGACTCAATTCAGATTCAACACTGTTACTCCCAAGGTAGGTCTGGGTCTTGTTTTTAATGTGACCCTGGTTCCCAAACTGCCCCTCTTTCTGCTATCAGTCTGCTTCTGCCTCCTGAGTGCTGGGATCAAACAGATTTTCTGCACTCCACTGTTCTGCATATTTTAATGCTTCTTATATAATTTTTGAATTCCCTGACTTTCATCAGAGTGTAAAAGACCTTTGAAGATTATGTTACCCTGGGCTGACACCTTGTGGTAAAATCGACTCTTGCAGCTTCTATTTCTAAGGATGGAAGAAAAATCATTAAAAGGAGGGTTAGAGAAACTGCTAGTGAGTGGGATAAGGCCCACAACCACAGGGAAAAGGGTCCAGTTCTGAGCACCCAGCTTGTCCTTCAGTGTCCCCGTCGCTGGCTAGAATCTTTATAATAAAGTTGATACACCAGAAGGTTAAAGAAATTAGCTCCTACAAATAAGTCTGTACACCTAAACTGCACTCAAATACTTTTATCACATTTATTTGTTTATTTATTGTAGGCATGTGGATGAATGTCACTGTACTCATGTGGAGGTTTCATGATCACTCGGTGTGGTGGTCACAAGAACAAGGGTTGAGAGGACCTCAAAATAAACCTGTAGCTCCAACTCCAGAGACTTCTTTCCTCTCACCATGCAGTTCTGCAGATTCAACTCAGACTCCAGAAACTATAACTCCCAAGGTGGTAGGAAACATTTACAATTCACCATCTGAGTTGTGTCTCCAACCCGAGTATTGTTTTCTATGTGCTTCTACGTCAAGGGCTTCCCAACTTGATGAATCTATGTGCATTTGAAGAATAATTTCTGGACTCCTATAGAGTGTGGGATGCCATTTTAGAGGTGAATGGAGTAACGTGGTATGAAAGCAAAAGGAGAGAAGACACTACAGAGACTGATTATAATGGGAGGGCCCAGATACAGAGAGGCTGAACGTGATTGTTACATTTTGTATCACGGGCTGAATATCACATGGAGCCCATTGAGATATGTTAGTGTGGCTAAAGAATTAAAATTAAAAATAGCTAGTTGGGGTACTGCTTAGCTCCAACACAGGTCTCCAAACCCTGACACAATCTGATTTTGTTTTTAATCACAGAGAAGTAGTTAAATGCTTTACCATAACTGAAAAACCACCCTAGCTGTAATAACACATCTCTTCCTCCCCCATCTCCCCTTCTTTCATCTCTCCCCCTCCTTCTTTCCCCTCCTTTCCTTTCTTTCTGTTCTTTTTTTTCTGGGGATGTGAGCCCAAGACTTCATGATGTACCACTGATCCAGAACATGCAGGCACTAAGGAGTCTGATCAGGATCTGCTTTCTCTCATTGCTGATGATGTCCTGGCAATAGTCATGTTTGGCCTTCATTCTACTTTGGGTAGCATCTGTTCATTTCCATGCATTTCTGCTTGCTCAGGGCCTCACCTTCCTAAGAAAGGATCACTTGCACACAGCAACACAGACCTCTTCTCATCAGCTTTTCTGAGTTCTCATAGCACCTTAGCTTCCCATTCCATGTTTTATTTTAAACACAAAACTACCTAAATGCTAATATGCATATTTTTAAGGGTTTGCTCAAGTGCAATTGAAATGCTACGTTCTGAACCCCAAGACCTGTTTGCTCCAAGATAAGAGGATCTTCATGTATACCATCCTTTGTTGTGTAAACCTTGCTCCCCAATTTAAAACACTTGGTTACATAAAACTGGCAACAGCCAATTACTGGGGGATAAAAAGAGGGAGGTAATGTGTGAGTAACCAGGCTGTTGGGGTGGGGTGTGGGTCACAAGTAGGGACCACAAAGAGAAGAGAGGAGAGAGATAGGAGGAGAGAGATAAAAAGATAGAGATATAGAAAAAAAGGCAGGGGAGGAAGACAAGGAGAAAGGAGGAGGAAAAAGAGGAGGAAGAAGAAGGGGAGGAAGAAGAGGAATATGAGGAGAAGGTGACAGGGAGAAGGAGTAGGAAGAAGATGGGGAGGAGGAAGAGGATGTAGAGGAGGAAGAGAAGGAGGAGGAAGAAGGAGAGGAGACAAAGAAAACAGGAGGTCTCCTTTAGTCCTGATGGACCAGCAGTAGGTGTCAGACTGTGATGCCTCTCCAGGATGCCAGACGGCTGCAGCATCAATAATCCAAAAAATTTCCATCAGCAAGTATTTGGGGAACACAGTGAGGTAGTAGCCAGATCTTGGGGGTCAGTATTTACCATTTGAATACATAGCAGTACCGGATCAACCCCCTATATATTCCTTCAGTCTATTAATAAGTACTTACTAAGAACACGGTGTTACAAGAAAACCTACAGAATCAACTAATGTGGGGTCATAGAGGCTCACAGAGACTGAACTGACAACCAGGGAGCCAGCATGGATCTGCCCTAGGCAATTCTGCATATGTTATGGTTGTGTTTACTTTGATTTTCTTGTGGTAATCCTAAGAGCAGGAGAGGAGGATGTCTCTATCTCTTTCTTTTGCCTCTTTAAGGATAATTTGACTCCTACTGGGTTGTGTAGTTCCAGCCTTGATATGAGAGGAGGTGCCTAATCTTGGTGCAACTTGATGTGCCATGTTTGTTTGATATCCTGAGAGGCTTCACTTTTTATAAAGGGAAATGAAGGAGGAGTAGATGCGCCAGGGCAGAGATAAGGGGAGGATCAGGAAGGAGAGGAAACAAGGGCAACTCTGGCCAGGATGTAATAATATATGAGAGAACAAATAGTAAAAGAACACTGTGTTACATGCAGTGTTGTGTTAAAACCCGTAAATTCAACCTCGTTACTTAGAGTCCTGCAAAGACATTGTACTTGGAAGACAAATATCTGTAATCAAAGTGCAAGAAAACAGAAAACAGGAAATGGGGAATCTACATTTAATTTTATTCCAAGTTTGAACTTTCTATCAGCTTCATTTTGCTGCTTTGAAAGCGTTTGAAATGTGGGTATATATTCAGCATACTGATGCAAATCCTTCCGCATCCCTTAGAGATAGTAGCCAATGACTGTTTGTCTGTAAGTGTCTATAAACATATGGAGAAATGACTGCATGACTCAGAGCTATGGTTAAACACATGACAGACTTTTGTTAAGAGAAGAGGAAATGGAGACAAATCTGCTTCTCCATCTTCTCTTCCCTTACCTTGATGCAAAGCCCAACTGAGGCTGTGCACTGAGGAAGAACTGGGCAAAGGGCAGAGGGAGTTGTCACCATGGTCTTCCAGTAATCAAGAATGGTTTGAGAAAGAGAAAGGAGGTAGTTGGGGCAACAGTGGACTAACAGACTCAAGGATGGGAACACAATGAGAGAGGCATTCAAGATGGAAGGAAAAGTGAACAAGCAAGGCAGGCAGTGAAGAAAGGTAAGGTAAAGCCTTGTACAGCACAAGGATGCGTAAGAATGTAATTTCAGATCTCAGCTTGAACTTAAAATTAAAAGATTCTTAAGTTTGAGTCAAATATTAGCTGCCCCAGAGTCACATCCCAGAAAGAGCACATTCCAAAGACTAAAACAAACATTCCAGGAAAAAAAGACCCAAGATAGGAGTTTATGGGCCCATAACACAGTAAACCTGGATAAACAGAAGCTACTTAAGCTGACCTTCTTTGTTGTAAAAAGATAAGGTGCAAATTTGAGTTACTTAGAAACCAGGCCTGAGAACAGAAACCAGGCCTGGGAATGGCTGTTGGAGTTTGGCCTTTATGGTTATTGTTAAGAAGTAACTGTATTCCTGCCCTCATAAATTTTGTAAAAATAGTATATAAGCTGCCCTTAGCTTTAATTTAGGGTTCTTCTTGCCTGCATACAAGAGAACCCTAGTATCCTGGTTGTCATCTGGTCATCTTATCATTAATAAATAAACCTCATATTATTGCAATGATTCCTGTCCTTGAGTGTCTCTGAGGGAGCGTGTTCCCTGGTTTTGCATCTTTAGAGTCCAACAGATGGTCGTTGAGCAGAAGCTCAAAAGTCTATGATTTTGTTGAACATGTTTTCTGTACCATTAAACTGGTATTCTTCACACTCTTCTATTTCTCTTATTCTAATATTTTTGATCTTTTCATTGTGTCCTGAATTTCCTGAATCTTTTGGATTACAGGTATTTTACACTTTGTATTTTCTTTGACTGACTTGTCAATATCATCTGTGGTATCTCCTATGCCTGAGATTCTCTTTTCTATCTCTTGTATTCTGTTGGTGATGCTTGCATCTTTAGCTCCTGATCTCTGTTGTAGGTTGTCCATCTCCAGGGTTGCCTACATCTGTGATTTGTCTAAGGTTCTTTTGCTCTTGTGTTTTCTTGTTTTTTTATTTATTTACATTTCAAATGTTATCACCCTCCACAGCTTCCCCTCCATGACACACTTTTATACCACCTCCCTATGCCTTTATGCAGGTGCTGCCTCACCCACCCACCCATTCCTGCCTCAGCACCCTAGCATTTCCCTACCCTGCACATGGAGCTTCCACTGGACCAACCTCAGCTGCTCCTTTCCTAAAAAGTGTCTCTCAGGGCCTGGATATCCTGTGGTTTACAACCAAGGGTATAGATCACAACACCCAAAGAATGATCCCATTATATATTTGCCATTATGGCAAACACTTAATGAAAATACACATATGGTCACAACTTATCTTTGATGACCCTTATTGTACTTCATCTTACCTTAGCTTCTGTATGTACTTTTTATTAACTCATTAAACAGAGAAATTATCCTCTCATTAGTTATGATACATTTGTCCTACTCTGACATTTGATACTGGGTCTGAAGAACACAGTGAATAACTTTTAATATTTTGAAAAACACAAGATTTCTGGGAGCTTTTTAAAAAATTATTATTAGGATTGCACCTCAAGGGAAAAGAACTCCAATGCCTGAAGCAATCATGCTAATTCCCCACACTACACAGCAATCTATTCTTCCCAGATAAATCCAGTTCTTCCTCTTCCTCTTCATCCCAAGGTCAAACCTATAAAAGTACCCTTAGAAAACACTATGGCCCCCCTTATAGATTGATTTGATTGATTCCCGAGTTGAAGCCTCAGTCTCCTAAATCTGTGACCTTGTTTAGTAATAGACTATATGGTGGTTTGAATAAGAATGGACACCATAGGCTCATATGCTTGAATGATTAGTCACTGGAGAGTGGCAGTGTTTGAAAAGGATTAGGGGGTGTGTCCTTCTAGAAGATGGACTTTGAGGTTTCAAAAGCTCATGCTAGGCCCAGTTCTATACCTGCCTCTATGCCTACAGCTCAGAATGTAGCTCTCTACCAGTGCTCCAGTGTCTGACAGCATATTGACAAACTATCCACCAAGAGGATAATGTCCTAAACTCCTGAAACTGTAATGATGAGCCCTCGATGAAATGCTTTCTTTCGCAAGAGTTGCCTTGGCTATGCACAGCACTCGAATATTATCTAGGACAGACAAATTAGAGACATAACAATGCGAGATGGGGTCTTACAAGGGTCAGATGGATCTGTGCCTTAGTCACTATTTTCCTTTTTGAAACCAAATTCCTGACAAAAAGCAAGTTAGGACAAGTCTTATTTTGGTTCACTATTGGGTCATCATGGTATGGAAGATGTGATGGCAGGCATGTAAAGCTGCTTGCTCATTTCTTAGCCAATTAGGAGAAGGGGTAAATGGAATTCCAGCACACAGCTAACTTTCTAGCTTTCTCCCTGTCTCCTTCTTAATTGTGTTTTTAATGAAAATATATCTATAACATTCCCTCCTCTTCACTTCAACTACACCTGTGTGTCCTACTCACTATCAACTACACAGTCTCTTTTTCAAAATTACTCTTGTTATACACACTAGATAAATATAAAAGTGAAGCCTGATAAGTCCATGTATTGTTGTATTGTTGATGTTTTGTTATTCTATTAGAGATGTCTATTGTGTAATAGACAACCAGTAAGAGGGCTTGTCCTGGGGAACACAAATTCTACGTCTCTCAGCTGCTGTTAATTGCCCACAGCTTTTTATTTAGACCTGGAGCCATGTGAGACTACTCCATCCATGTTGGCATGTCAGCAGATGTTATCATTGTTCAGGTCTCATTTGAGCAGCCATATTGTTGAGATATCATGGATGTGGCTTCCCTGTGATATCAAGAAGACAAAGTCTCACAGCAGACTTTCTAGCCCTCAGACTCTTACAACCTTTCCGCCCCCACTTCTGAGATGGCCCCACAGCCTAATGTATAGGGATTGTGTTGTACATGTATCAAATGGTGCTGGGCAGCCTACAGTCAGTGGTTACCTGCATTTTGATGAGTATGGTCTTTGTCTGCTGCAATAAGAAGCTTCCTTAATAAAGGGTGAGAGCTTTACTTATCCGTGGATAGAAGGATAAGTACTCAGAATACAGTTAGGATTTGTGCTGGTTTAGGAAAGCGGCAGTAGCATGTTCCCCAAGACCCATGTCCTGACTACTCACAAACAGTTGGCTAGGTTAACAGTTGTCATTTCCCTCCTGTTGAGCACTCCTTGAGTCCAATTAGACAGTTGTTGGTTATCACCAAGATATAGGTACCACTTTTACACCTTTGGAGAGAACTTGCCATGTTGTGGTTCACTGGCTTTGTAGGTAGAAGTATTGACTGCTTTCCTGTCTTTACAGCTTGCATTTCACCCTCTGCTAGTGTGAAAACTACTCAGAGTGGAAGCTCTGGGTCAGAACTTGCTTGAATTCTTTAAGTCTTAGGTTAAAATCTGTAGTATCTTCAGCAATGGGGACTTACCTTCAGATCCTGGGAGGCAACCAAAGACAACATCTGCTATTCAGTTTCTGACTACCTACCCATAGTGTCCTAATCAGCCTACAACTGATCGTAATTAGTGGATCTAGAGATGAGAAGCAAGGTGGATGGCAAGAGCAAAAGAGATGACAGGCTGCATTGAGAGTGTTAAAACAGACTCTAGGGTGGGCAGCTTCAGTGAGACAGCGCATTTAAGGGGAGATCAAAGGCTATTTAAACCTTTGGAGGGTGAGTAAAAGCTTTCAGGTTGAGTGTATATCATTGGCTGGGACCAGTGTGCTGAAGATGCCTCATTAGCACAAGGAGGAATTCCAGGTGGTGCTGGACATGACCTTATAAGATAAAAGAAAGTTTACCCTGCCTATTTAGCTATATGATCTCCTATGTTGGGCAAATGTGAGGGCATGGATATACATGCACTGCGACAATTAGGCTTGGTCATTTTCACAATATTAATCTTACCAGTCTGTGGTTCTGTGAGATCTTTCTACCCTCTAGTGTCATCTTCAATTTCTTCAGTGTTTTAGACTTTAGATGTCTTTTATGTACTTGGTTAGGTTTACTCCAAAATATCATTTGCTTTTGTAGGCTGTTGTGAATCCAATTGTTTCCTTGATTTCTTTCTCAGGGTATATTTATCATTGTTAAATATGCTGGCTACTTTATTATCAACTTGACATTAGCTAGAAACAATCGGAAAAAGAGAGACCCTCAGCTGAGAAAATGCCTCCATAAAAGTGGCCTATATGCAACTTTATTGGACAATTTCCTCATTAATTATTGTTAGGAGTGGGTCCAGCCCACTGTGGGTGTTGCCAACTGAAGGCCTGGTTCTGAATATTATAAGAAAGTCAGTTCCATAAGGAGTAAGCCAGTGAGCAATGTTTCTCCACGGGTTCTATTTCAGTTTCTGCCTCCATGTTTCTGCCTATGTTTAGACCATAGTCTTCCTAGTGACTTCCAGGCAAATGAGTGCTGTTACAGAAGCAGAACCTAAACATAACAAGTGGATCATGAAAACAACCTGAGACAAAACATGGTTGCAAGGTGAGCATCATGACAAAGTGGTCATAACAGGTGGTCATCAACACAGGTGTTGGTGATTACCTTTAGGATAAACAAAGGCATTTTTGCCATTCTGAAACAGCTAGTACAGAACCATTTGTGTTAAGGTTATTGGTTGAGTATAGCCCAATCCTTGAGATATATTTAATCCTAACCAGCAATGAACATAATTTTCCTTCACGATAAAATGGTTTTCAAACCTAAGATGGAGGCAGGCTGGTTGATCAATATTATCTGAATGGCTATTTGTTGTCTAGGAGAGATTCGAAAATGTGTGAATTCCAATAGAAGGAGTGGGAGAGAGGATCTTAAAAGAGTTGCAGGAGAGGAAAACATAATCTGAATGTATTGTATTTAAAAAAAAAACATTTTCAGTAAAAAAGCATAGAAAAAGAAAGAAAAATATGTCTGCATTCTACTTTCAATTTTAAATTATAAATAAAGCTAAATTCAAAACTAAAAGATGGCAGATGAAATTTCCAGACCACATGAAAAATATACTGGCAACATCTACCATCCCTCTCCCTTGCTAGTCTTGAACTGAAATACTCACCACCACAGTCCTGTGTCCTCTGCTGCAGGCTCCATCCCCTGGGTTTGTATGAAGCTTACTCTAAACAGTGTTTTGATGGTACTTCAACATGATTTATTTACCACCTTTAGGAGAGTTCTCAATTCTGCAGTTCATCTGATAAACCCAATCTGCATTGTCATGCAGGAAGAGACATGAGAGGTCAACTCCAACCCTAACAATAAGATATCCAGAGGCATGATCAGGAAGCCACTGTAATACCCTACATGGAGGCCTCAAAGTTTAAACACTGAGCATGCCTACGCCAGGAATGTGACCCTACAGGTCTCAAGAATCTTTTCTCTTTGGTTGGGTGTGATCCAGTGCAGATAATACACCACTCAAGGAAGGACAAAAGTCCAGGCAGTGGTTTGACAGATGGCTTATCCACTTGAGAATTTCTTTCTCAGAGGACCTAAAGAGCAATGATTAACAATCCTCTGTCACTTCAGTTCCAGGTGGAATCCACTGACCTCTTCTGGCCTGGCCTCTGGGGACTTGCAAGCATGTAGTGCAAAAACCTACAGCAGGAAAAACACCCATAGGTATAAAAGAAATAACTCAAAAACAGAAACAATGCCTCCAAAATTTTTTTATAAAAAACAAATTTTTATAAAAGCATCAAATACATTGTCCAGACCAAGAGCAAAAAGAAAAAGAAACCATCATTATCATTAGAACAACAATTTTTAAAAAGGATAAAAAATCAAACCTAAAAAAAAAATAACCAACATCTCCAAAAGGGTCTTGAAATTCATTATATCTGTTGGGAATTCATAGTGATGCTATATTTCAAGAAAACAAGAGGCATACAGCTCCATGTTTACTGATTTATTTTATACTCCTTTATTGAATATTTTTATTTCTTGGGATATAGTAGAGAAATACACTTGTGTTTCTACTTTATTCAACTTAATCATCCACATAATAGTATATTTTTAAATAGCTAAATTTATAACAACAAAGATACAGCATGGATACATTTTTCATCATGAAGTTGGGATCCACAGATTTTGAAACACTATCCATATCAAAAGCACAATTTTCTGTGTAGCTGTGACTGGCTGGGAACTAATAATGAAGCCTAAGCCACATGCTACTTGAAGATGTCCATTCCTACCTGATACTTCCAGTGTTATAGGACAGTGAAACACATGTGAATACAGAAGGTCTCATGAGGAAAAAATCAGTGATTACATTTTTATCCATGAAAATAAATTAAATTTATTCAATACCAACTTAAAGTGGGGGAGTCAATATAGATTATAGTATATAAAATTAGTAAAATAACAAATTAATAACATAACAAAAAATAAACAAACAACAAAACTTCAAAAGAAAACAAAGAAACCATATACTCAAAGCAATCAAAATTCTACAGTTCCCTATCTTGGATCATTCAGGAGGAGACTATAGGTTGAGCATCCATCATATGAAAACTCACAAGTGTTGAAATGCTCCAAAGTGCAAAACTGGAGTCTCTTCATGGAAACACAAGTGGACCTCACATGAGGGTTTGCACAGAAATTTAAGGCATAGTAAATATATTCTAATTGTACATTTCTATAGTAGCTTTTCGGTATATAGTCCTTGCTGACTTGGAACTTGCTAGGGATAGCAGACCTCCAACTCAGAGATCCACTTGTCTCTGCCTCTCAAGTGCTGGGATTAAAAGCGTGTACCACCACATCTGACAGTAAGTCATTATATTTATATTAAATTATCATCAGGCTAAGCATATGTATATGAAGTGTAAGCGAAACCTGAATGAGCTTCCTGTTTAAACTTTTATCTTATCTATCTGCAAGATATCTTATTGTGCTTATATAAATTATTATACTTTTACGTTTAATATGTGGATTTTAAAAAGCCCTACCACACAAAATATTTGTGGTTCTAAGTGTTGTTTTTCAATGTAAAATACACAAATCTGTTTTGATTGGCCCATGGAACAGCCATCTTCTGGTTATAGAAACAGGCAGATGACACAGAAATGGCCATTCAGAGTGAATTCCTCTAGGTGGTAAGTTACAGTCCTCTTCTGATATCATCTCCAGTGGAAACGTGCCTGAGGTATTTCCCTAACAAGAGCTGCAAAGCTAGTCCTGAAGGGTTTTCATCTACTTCTGAAAGGTCTGTGTAACATGTTATGTTGAGTAGGGAAATATTTGGTTTTCTTCATATTTATCTTAAGGGAAGGATGTTACAAACTGATGACAAATTGTGGTCATGCTATATACATCTGCTCCTGAACTTGGATCTACTTGTTAATGGTTTCATGGAAGCAATGAACAATATGTGATATGAACTGCTGCATTATATAGTATGCTTGTGGAACTGAGATATTTAAACAGAGCTTAAGTTTTGTTTTTTAGTGTAAAATACTTAAGCATTTCCACTATTGGAAGAAAACCATATATGGGTATTTTGTATTGTATCTTATTTAAAAGGACAATTTTTTTAATCTTCCCACTTAAATGGCTTTTGAAATATGTAATACAATTTGAAGCTTGTTTTGAAATATAATTAAATGTCTTATATAGTGCTACTGTTTTGGAATTAAAAACTGATGAAATATAAAACATTTTAAAATTTAAGCAAAGAAAACAAACTAGTGTTTAAAGTTAGTTTAGTATAAAAGAAATTTTTAAGATTTTTTCTTCAATATAAGTTACCTCACTTGAAAATAAAGAAAGCACTGCACATTTAAAGTAATCCTCATGAAAACACCCCATTAGAATAATTGCTAAATCTAGGACATCTTTGGAGTTGTTAGAGTTTGTGATAAATGTAGTCACCATTAGCTGTCCTGCCGGGAGAACTTATGGGAATTTTAAAGCAGTGTAATAGTTCAATTATTCCTCAGTTTCTAAACTGTGAAGGCAGTAAGTGAATGGTCCCTTCTGCAACTACTGAAGCAAATTAACTACACTGAGCTTAATTCAATTGATAATTTGCCAATGCATATAGTTTTATGATTAAAATTGCTGTGGTTGGTTGCATTACATGACACACAAAACTGCCCTCTACCTCACATGAAATAAAAATTTTATATGGTTTTACTAAAAAAGAAAATGACTCATCTATCTGGTTACTTACTTTACAATTTTAGATTATATTTATTGAAACATGGCATGCCTCTTAGCTCATACCTCAGCCGTATTCTGTGCTGTTTGCCATTTTCATGCCTTGTACATAACTTGTATATATTGGATGATATTCCCAATAAAAAGTTTTAATGCTGATTTTTAAAAATCTAAAACATAATATATAATAATACTATACATTACATTATATTGGAGACACACATATAATAAAATATAATGAAGAAAACTAACATACCCATCACCTCACATAACTATCTTTTTGTGTCAAGATCAGCTACAACACTCATTTAGAAAAAGGTCTGAATACAGTGTGTCCTTCTTCACTATGGTTCACCTGCTTCTCTTGCAGCTGGCATTAGGCTTATCGTACAGGCTTTGCAGACCACATAGACTAAGGAAATGTGAAAGATGGCTGTAAACGAGCTTTGCACACAGCATCCATTTTGATGGATTAAAGGTTAAGTTTCAACGTCACTGATGTTGAGAGCAGAGGACAATGAGGCAAAGTTGAGCTCCAGGTATTTGATGCTTGATGGATTCAGTAGCAGTGTATCACACCAGTGATGGTGTCAACAATGGTGTACACGCCAGTTCCTTCATGTGGTTTATGACTTTTATTTTCAAAAGCTAAACCTTGTTCTTTGTAGCTCTCCCAAAGACCCTGAACTGTTCTCATCTAAAGAACCCCTGCATGAAGCTTACTCCCCAAATAAGGAGCTTAATATAGATAACTTGCCAATCTAAGTCAATGAATATTTCAATTCTGAATAAGTCTAGAACATTTTAACTCTGAACTCTCTCCTAGTATAATCTATTGTATTGTACAAGGGCTATTAGTTTTATTGCATCTAGTTTTCAATTTCTAAAACATCAAATCTATCTATCTGTCTGTCTATCTATCTATCCCTACAGCTTTAGATTGACCAAGATATTTGCTAATTCATTAATTTATTCTTTCATCTCTAACCTTATCTCATTTCTTTCTTAGAATTTAACCTCTTTTTTCCTGCTAGACTATATTCTTTAGGATTTCTTCCTTCTTTTTAGAGATACAGCTTATAACCTAGGCTAGCCCTGACTCCATATGTACCTGAGAATGATCCACTGAAGATAATCATGTCTCCACATCCTAAAGGATTGGAGTTTAGACATTTACCACCATACCTAGTGTGTCAAATGCTGGGAATGGATCCCAGGGACTTACGCATACCAGCAAGCACTCTGCCAACTGAGCTACAGCAACAGCCTCGGATTTTTTTCAAACACCATCTGTGAGTTGGAATTTAAAAACATATTTACCCCTTTTCTCGAACTATAGTGTCAGTGGTGGTGTACACCTTTAACCCCAGCACACAGGAGGCAGATCTCTGAGTTCAAGGCCTACCTGGTCTAGAGTCCCAGGACTGTTTAGCCAGCTACATAGGGAAACCCTGTCTCAAAATAACAAAACAAACAAACAAACAAACAAACAAACGGAAGGATTATAGACAGAGAAACTAGTTTTTCAGTTATTCAATATTTCAGAGACCTTTTATATCATGTCCATTGTTGCTGATATATCTGCTGACAAGTGAACTGACATTCCTTTCAGGTACATCTAACTTTCTTCAGTGTGAAGTTTAACATCTTTGTATTCATTTTGGTTTTCTAGAATTAACCTATTACCTACAGGCTTCATTTTTAAGTTTATTCCTATTGAAACTCCATTTCTTCCTTTAATTCATGGTGTTCTTCAAGTCTGAAAACCTCAGGCATTATCTTTATGTGTATTGCCTTCCTGTCAATCTCTACTTTCTCCACTTTCTAAACTCCTTTAGATAATCACTTAGCTCTCATCATATCTCCTGGGACTCTTGAACTCATCTTTGCTGCTTTGACAGTCTATTGCATCTTACTGGTAGTTCTGATTCTTCAGAAAAATCATTTTCATGCAGTAGGGATTATTTGGCTCAAAAGAACACCCATAGTTGTCTATTTCCTACCACAAAATTTCCTTTTTTGGTTTTTAAGGGCATTCTGCATCAGGTCTTGCCAGTGGTAAGGTGGGTAACCCTGAGCACAGTTAGCTCTTTTAGGGAGCGATATGAAAGTGTTAATGAAAATTACACTAGTTAAGGAATATAAGAAGGTACTTAATGTCTACCATGTAGTAGATTAGGAAATAAAATCTTGTGTGGTGTTTAGCTTACAGTAACTTCCCTGGTGACTGTATCTGTGCTTTTTATTTTGGACACAAGTTCTGATGGAGACTGTCATTAGTTCTCAGTGGTGAATGGCTGAGGTATGGGCAAATGGATTTAGCCACATAGTCAGTCTTTATTTGAGTCTTTTTAGGACTCTTGACTCTTTATGACCAAAAAGTACCTAATGACTGAACAGGGCTGCTGTGGAGTGTCAATGTTATACAGAAAAAAAGAGACTTATGTTAGACTTGGAGATGGCACAGCATGAGGACCCAAGTTTGGATTCCAGATCTTGCTAGTCAGACAGTTTAGCCACAACAGGGAGTTCCATGTTCAGTGTTTGAAAAAACATTGTTTGAAAAAAAATCAGGTGGAAAGTGATTGAAGAAGGCATCCTGTCCAGCCTCTACAAGGATGCAAGGATGCACAGAAACTCACATTCATAAAACACACACAGTGGGAGGAGGAGGAAGACTACAAGGATGCAAGGATGTACACAAGTTCACATTCATAAAACACACAGAGGGAGGAGGTGTTAGGAGCTACAGTGAGCGTGACAGCATTCGCCATTACAAGATGGCTCGGGCATCCTGTGCTCCCACAAGTAAACAACTAACTGCACAGGTGCAAAAGGCAAAAGCGCACCAAAGTCACTGTCCATCCCCGGGGCATAATATGGGGTGATGAGTGAACAGCCAATCAGAAGTGAACACGCCACTCTAGGGTACATATAGCAGTGCCTTTCCCGGGCTTTGGGTCTTTCCGCTTCTGCTGATACAAGAATAAAGCCTCGTTGTAGTAACTACCCAAACACTGACTCACATGTCTCTTTCGCGGCGAAGGGGACTCAAAAAGGGGCACGGAAAAATTTGGTGCCGAAACCCAGGAATTTCAAGGTGTCGTGGGAGACCCCCCGAGATTCAGGGCGGGTTAAAAGACTACAGGATCGAGGTACGTCTCTGAGAGATATGTTTGGGGTGGAAGCCTTGGTTGCGAGCAGATTTATGCACTAGTTGGCCTCTTGCTTGCGTTGCTTTCGCTTTTAGCTTATTTGTGTTGTGAGGATCCAGCTCGCAGCACAACTATTAGGGCAAGTCAAGAGGTTTCAAGAGAGGTCCACTCCACGCTATCAGAAACAGAGCATGTTAGCCGGCATCAGGCCAAGGAGCCTGGGGAAATAGATCAGGCCAAGGAGCCTGGAAAGGAGAAGCAGGCAAAAAAGCCTGGGCAACAGAGGCAGGCCAAGGAGCCTGGTCATAGAAAAGAGAACTCAAAAGGAACAGGGGCCACTGCAGGGTCTGTTAAGGTTAAGGACCCTTCACCGGCTGGTGAAGAGAGAGTGGAGTTCAGGGGACCACCCTGTACCCCATTAAGGAGCCTGCCTCCATAGACCTTAGCAGCTCTGAAGAAGAAAGCCTAGGGGAGGAAGCAGCCGCCTATGCAAATGGTAGCCATTCTGGGATAAGAATAAGAAAGACCTTGAATCCCTCGGGCCCGTCCTTGCCTCCAGCCTATGCCTCGGGCAGCGCCTCTAATTCATTTCTCAGCCCAGGAGATCAGAGACAGCTACAGCTTGCATTTCCGGTCTTTGAAGTGGCAGAAGGCACTCGTGTTCATGCCCCAGTAGAGTATAGGCAGGTCAAAGAATTAGCTGAGGCAGTACACACATATGGAATTGGGGCTAATTTTACCGTATCCCAAGTGGAGAGATTAAGTACAGCTGCTATGATGCCAGGAGACTGGCAGGACACAGTGAAGGCAGTACTTAACAATATGGGCCAATACCTAGAGTGGAAGGCCTTGTGGCACGAGGCACTGCAAGCACAAGCCAGGATTAATGCAAACACTGAGGGACAACAATTATGGACTTTTGACATGCCGTCTGGAGTTGGCATACACGCGAACGACCAGACCACTCATCCCGGGCAGGTCTACGCACAGATAGCATCAGCTGCAATAAAGGCATGGAAGTCTCTCCCTAGGAAGGAAGGCAGTAACCTTTATTTGTCCAAGGTAGTTCAGACATCTAATGAGTCTTTTTCTGATTTTGTGGCCCGAATGACCGAGGCAGCGGGTAGGATTTTTGGTGACCCGGAACAGGTGATGCCATTGATAGAACAAATGGTCTTTGAAAATGCTACAGCGGAATGCCGCACAGTCATTGCCCCTCGTAGGAACAGAGGGTTACAAGACTGGTTAAGAGTCTGTTGCGGCTTGGGAAGTCCCCTTAGTTACTTACTCACTTACTTACATGCAGTGGGGTCTACATGTTGCTACTGAAAAAGTTCAATTTTCAGAAATTGGCTCCTTTTTAGGGATGGTTATCTATCCAGAAAAGATAATTCCTCAGAAATTGGAGATTCGTAGAGACCATTTACATACTTTGAATGATTTTCAGAAATTATTAGGTGATATAAATTGGTTAAGACCATTTTTAAAAATTCCCTTGGCCGAGCTGAAACCTTTATTTGATATTTTGGAAGGGGATGCTCATATTTCCTCACCGAGGGCCTTAACACCGGCTGCGAGCCATGCTCTGCAAGTAGTAGAAAATGCTTTACAAGATGCCCAGTTAAAACGCATAGATGAAACCAAAATCTTTGACTTATGTGTTTTTAAAACTAGACACTTAACCAACTGCTGTGTTATGGCAAGAGGGGCCTTTGTTATGGATTCATCCCAATGCTTCTCCCGCAAAGATTATTGAAAGGTATCCAGATGCAGTTGCTCAACTTGCCCTTCGTGGACTAAAAGCAGCCATTACCCATTTTGGAAGAGAGCCTAAGGTTTTGATGGTGCCTTATACTGCCCATCAAGTCCAAATATTAATGGCGACCTCTGATGTTTGGGCAGTGCTGGTTACTTCCTTCAATGGTCAAATAGATAATCATTATCCTAAGCATCCCATCTTACAATTTGCCTTAACTCAAGCTATCATGTTTCCACATATTGTGTCTCAGGAGCCACTCCCAGAGGGAATGGTAGTTTATACGGACGGGTCTAAAACAGGAGTGGGTACCTATGTGGTTAATGATAAGGTTACATCCAAACAATACCATGAAACCTCACCTCAAATTGTGGAATGCTTAGTGGTGTCAGAGGTTCTGGAAATCTTTCCAGGTCCCTTAAATATTGTTTCAGATTCCTTCTATGTGGTTAATGCAGTGAAAGCATTAGAAGTTGCTGGGTTAATTAAGACATCTAGCAGACTTATAGAAGTTTTTCAAAAGATTCAGCTTACCCTGGCTAAGCGAAGATTCCCTGCCTTTATAACTCATATTACGGCTCACTCAGGCTTACCGGGACCTATGTCCCGTGGAAATGATCTGGCAGATCAAGCCACAAAGTTGATTGCAATTGCCCTTTCGCCAAAATTGGATTTGGCCAAAGCCTTTCATAAAAGGTTTCATGTGACAGCTGAGACACTACGATGTCGATTTAACATTACTAGAGAGGAGGCTAGAGATATCGTGACTCAATGCCAAAACTGCTGTCAATTCCTACCTGTTCCCCATACCAGAATTAACCCTCGGGGAATTTGGCCATTACAGATCTGGCAAATGGATGTTACTCACATCCCATCCTTTGGCAAATTACAATATTTGCATGTCTCCAGTGATACCTGTTCTGGAGTTATGTTCGCCTCTCCATTGACCAGAGAAAAGGCGGCCCATGTTATTCAACATTGTCTTGAGGCTTGGAGTGCCTGGGGAAAGCCTAAAATCCTTAAAACTGACAATGGACCAGCCTACACTTCTCAAATTTTTCAACAATTTTGTTGCCAAATGGAGGTGACACACCTGACGGGTCTTCCTTACAACCCTCAGGGACAGGGCATCATTGAGCGTGCTCATCATACATTTAAAACTTATTTGATAAAACAAAAAGGAGAAGTTGAGGAAGTTCTGCCCACAGTGCCACGGGTTGCTGTTTCTCTGGCACTCTTTACTCTCAACTTTTTGAATTTGGACAGTCAGGGCATCACTGAGGCTGATCGCCATTGCCTGAAACCAACTAGGCCAAAAGAAATGATAAAATGGAAAGATGTTTTGACTGGTCAATGGAAAGGCCCGGATCCTATTTTAATAAGATCCAGGGGAGCGGTTTGTGTTTTTCCACAGGAAGAAGACAACCCAGACAACCCATTTTGGCTGCCAGAGCGACTGACACAGCAACTCGCAGTTCCTGAAAATGACCCCCCGAAGGATTCATCTGCAGACGCTCTCAGTTCTCATGTAGACTCACCTAAATCGGGTTCCTAGTATATATAGTGAATTTAGATGGCTATCCTATCTGCTTTTCAAAACCTATGCCCTTGCCTTCTTAAAAGGTGCCGCTTCTGCTAAACAGAATTTCTCCTATACCCTTAACTGTAATGCCTCACTCCAGTTTGTGTGTATCCTCCATTTCTTTTCATCCTATCCAAACAACTCCTTTAATACTTCTACCTATGTAACTTGCTTTATGTCCCAGTGCCGGTCTGCTCTTGTCTATAAGCAGGCCCTAATAGCCAGTATACCACTTGGATCCCTATTCCCGTTCAGACATCTGGGACCTTGACCTTGTTTCGACAGAAGAGAGATTTTGATATAACTGCAGCCCATTGTCACTGCTGTTGCCATCTCTGCAGCTGCAGCTGTGACAGCCGGCATGGCCGTGACTGATCAGGTTGCAACAGCTACTGTTGTTGATCAGATTTCAGAAAAGACCTCTGAAGCTTTGACCACTCTACAGAAAGTGGATGCATACTTGGCATCAGGCATCCTGTTGGTCAATCAGAGAGTTGATTTGCTCCAAGCCCATGTGGAGCAGCTCACGGATGTGGTTCAAATGAGCTGCGTGTCAGCAACCCCACATCTATGTATACACCTCTGAGATTTATGAATGATACATTTATTCAAAGCCATAATCTTTCTGCTTATTTACAAGGGAATTGGACTGGGGAGTTGGACCAGGTGCAGCAGCAATTGCAGATCCGGATCTTGAGCCTTGATGAAACACGAGTGGACCCTGTTACCCCTGGCGATTTTACTTCTTGGCTTACCTCTGTCTTTTCTTTCTTTCTTAAAGGGTGGGGATAGGCCTGTTTGGTGCAGCCCTATGTTGTGGATTAGTGTTCATGTTATGGTTGGTCTGTAAGCTCAGAGCCCAACAAAAACGTGACAAGGCCGCTATTGCCCAAGCACTCGCAGCCTTGGAGCAAGGATCTCCCCCTGAAATTTGGCTATTTATGCTAAGAAAGTATCTGATGACTGAGACCCTCAGTCGATGCACCCCAAGGGTTCAGCCCATTGCACTGGGTCGATGAGAGGTCTAAGTCCAGCCAGCCCTTGCCTGAATAACTGTGGTACCTGAATATTTAAAGGTGTTTGCAAGTGGGTACTCGGCAGGGAATGTTCCATGAGTGTTGATAGATTTCCTGAAAGTATGCCTGATTGCACAAAGGTTTGATGCCAAAAACCTCCTCTCCTGGTGTCGCCCCAGGGCGGAGGCTCCCTTTCCCCATCAAAAGGCATGGAGATGGGTATGGGAAGTATTACTCATTGCACGACGACAAGAGAAGAAACCCATTACAATATCTCATTTTGCACAGGGGATCAGGCCTCTGCTTTCCCTCACTGAGTTGATAGGCAATAGGCTGTTCCATCTTAATAATATTGATAGGGGGAGATGTTAGGAGCCTCAGTGAGCGTGACAACATTCGCCATTACAAGATGGCGCGGGCATCCTGTGATCCCACAAGTAAACAACTAACTGCACAGGTGCAAAAGGCAAAAGCGTGCCGAAGTCACTGCCCATCCTGGGGCGTAATATGGGGTGATGAGTGAACAGCCAATCAGAAGTGAACACGCCACTCTAGGGTACATATAGCAGTGCTTTTCCCGGGCTTTGGGTCTTTCCGCTTCTGCTGATACAAGAATAAAGCCTCGTTGTAGTAACTACCCGAACACTGCCTCACGTGTCTTTTTCACGGGCGAAGGGGACTTGAAAAGGGGCGGGGAACAAGGAGGAAGAGGAGAAAAAGAGGAGAAGGAAGAAGAGGGGGAGGGAGAGGAGGAAGAGGAGGAAGAAGAGGGAAAAGGAGGAAGAGGATGAGGAAGAGGAGAAGGAAGAGAAGGAAAAGAGGAAGAGGAGGAGAGGGGGAGGGAGAGGGGAAGGGGGAGGGGGAGAGGGAAGGAGAGGGAGAGGGGGAGGAAGAGGAAAGGGGGAGGGGGAGAGGAGAGGGGGAGGAGGAGAGGAGGAGGGGGAGGAGGAGGAAGAAAGAGAGGGGAGGAGAGATTTTATTGACATAATTTTAGTATTTGGTCCCATTTGGTATGTGTATGTGTATGTGTATGTGTATGATGTTAAGTAGTACTTTTCAGGAATATAGATTTATCTTAGTTTATAACTAGGTCTCTCTATTAGCTTCCTGGCCAGCCTGGTCCCATTGGTTACTATGATGTAAGTAGTACTTTTCAGGAATATAGATTTATTGTATCTTATCTATCGATCTCAGGGTATCACTATGTAACCTCCTGGCCAGCCTATCTATCTATCTATCTATCTATCTATCTATCTATCTATCTATCTATGACAGGGTATCACTATATACCCTCCTGTAGCCTGGAACTTGCTATGTTGATCAGGATGGCCTCAACCTCACAGAGATCCACCTGCCTATTACTCCCAAGTGCTAGGACAAAAGGCATATGCTGCCACACCTGGCTGAGCTCTTTGCAATTTTAACAGATGCAGGAATAATCATATATTTTGATGTTAATAAAACTTGAACACAAATAATTCCAATTTATTGCTTAATTATATAGAAGTTTTATTTCTAGTTTTCCAGAATCAATAGTTGTCACTACCTAAACAGCCATGAAAATATAGTTGGTTTTTTTGTTTGTTTGTTTGTTTGTTTGTTTTTCGAGACAGGGTTTCTCTGTGTAGCCCTGGCTGTCCTGGAACTCACTCTGTAGACCAGGCTGGCCTCGAACTCAGAAATCCGCCTGCCTCTGCCTCCTAAGTGCTGGGATTAAAGGCGTGCGCCACCACCGCCCGGCTGAAAATATAGTTGTTAAAATACTAATATTGAATTCAAATAGTCCTTAAGAATTCCCAGTTTTTCATATTATTATCTTGCTTGACTGTGTGATATGAGTAGGCTGGGTAATATTAAGCATAACCTTTCTGTGTAATAAACAGTAAGACACACAAGATGTTAAAGTGTTCAAGATGGAGAAAGGTGAGCCCACCTAGGACTGAAAGAACCTTTGCAGCATATCATGTCCTCTCAATGCAGAGCTGGAATGCTGTAAATACTTTCATCAATTACTCTTCACTAGACATTTTCATCAGCTCAGTCCTAATACACTGAGATACATATTTGGTCCACTATTGTTGGGGTCCACACTAGCCCCACATTGGGGCGGCCAAAATAATGTTGCAGCCCAGGCAAAATGTTGAGGCCCAGGCCAACCCATGTTTGGGCGGCCACTGTATCCCGCCCCAAGCTGCCGCTCTGGTCTGCGGGTCGGGGTTCAGCAAGAGTGAGGGTGAGGGCAGACTCGAAGAATGGAGACCAGACAGGGTGTGATTCAATCCCGTTTATTCTTCAGTTTCTCTTCCTCTAAGTGTCTCCTTCTCTGTCTCCTCTGTCTGCTGTGTCTGATTCTGTCTGGAGCCAAGTGTCTTCTACCTAATGTCTGATGTGTCTGATTCTCTGATCTCAGTCTGATGTCTGGTTCTGTCTTCTATAGTCTTACTTCTAAGCCACGCCTCTAAGTTACACCTTTAATCATGCCCTTAGGTCTTGTCTCTAACTCTGATCTCTATACTTCTAAGTCATACTCTTAAGTCACACACCTTTAATCTCACACACCTTTAATCTCACACACCTTTAATCTCACACACCTTTAATCTCAAGGTATCTAAACCAAGATTATCGGAGTGTGCTCAGCTGTTGTAGCTATTGTAATCCAAATCTCATGTCAGGGTATATGGCTCAAGATGGCTGCAAAGCTGATAGCCTCTTTCTGCTAAACATCGGCCCCCAACACACTATCTTAACCCATACCTTCAAAACCACCTGTATGCTTCCCAAAGTCAGTCTGTGCTGTGTTCCTAATCAAGTATCTACTGTGCTTTTAAATTCTAGAACTTTAACCCAGAGGAGAGTGTACTGAGGATGGGTGTTTGTTCAATTGCTGAGTCAACATCCAGTGTTAAACAGGCATACATATAGAAGGGAATAAATCTGTCATCCTCGAGGAAGGTAAGACTCGATTGGCTGTAGCACATGGACAGTTATAATCACAAAATATTGTAGTAATGTTGTCACAACACCTTTGTTTCAGAGTCAAAGGCTTTCATACTGCTAACTCATTCACCTTCAGTGTGCTGATAAAGAGACATGGGATGACAGAATCCTCATTTCATCGGCCAGAGTTGATGCAGAAAAGAATTGGGTACTGAAGAAAATGCAAAGCAAAAATCATTTTTTTCTGGTTAAGTCTCTTAAGTCTCTTCTACCAGTTACAACAATTCCTCCATTTTAAAGTAGCAAATACCATTCGTGGTAAAAGTGTAATTTTAAGAAAAGAGATTGTTTCAGCAGAGTTATGGCATAGTTATGTTAAGAGATATCAGAAGCTCTTAGTGCATTTGATCTTGCACCTTGATATTTTCTGTTCTTATGGGGCTAAGGAGTTGTTTTAGTAGCAGCATTATAATAAACTGACAGTCCTGGCACAGATCCCCATTTTTCTAGATGGCCATTAGGCTCAAATCAATTCTTTAAATAAAGTCTGTCCCAACACGCACACCAATGCAGGGAAAAAAATGAGGTTTGTTTTTCTTTTTCAAACCAACCCAATAGCTCTCCTTTGTGTTCTAACCATGTGTACCTTGTATTAATCAGGGGCTGGAGTCGCCCAGGCTGACAGACACAGGAGAACAACAATCTGCTCCCACACAAGCCTGGAATGGTACCAGTGTGCAGTTGCCTGAGAAAGAAAAGCCTTTTCTGAGCTGTGGGTTGGCATGGGTGCATGTGCCAGGGAAAGGGAGTCATTCCTCTTCTCTATCCTAGTATGCTATTCATTGGAAATCCTGCACATCTTTTTGAAATAATTGATTTCTCTCGAGTGGGAGGCAACCCCTTTTGATGATAAAGAAGAAAGGGAAAAAAAACACATGCAAGATTGAAAGGGGTGCTTTGGAGACAAATGCTCAGTGGTCACAACCTGTTCAGGCTATGAAGACCATACCCTTCAGTCCCTCGTGTCAGCAGTCCCCCAGCGACTAAGTCTCCCCCAAAGCCTCGGGGGCATTCTCACTCTCGCTCCACGTGCAAATCCTGTTCCCGGCAGCCCTTGCTACTCTGATGAAAGCAGCATCCGCCCTGAAGTCTCCCTTGCTAGCACCGCCTCCGGCTGCCTTCTCCGCACATGACTGGCCTGAGTTTGTACAAGCCACCTCCACTTGACATCCCCGGCCTTTACCCGGTACCCAGTTTCTGTCCCTCCCCACCTTCCGTGCCCGGCCCGCCTGCTCCCGCTCTGCGCGCCACCACTTCCTGTGTCCCGACCCTCCCTCGGTGGGCACTCGGCTTCCTCCGGCCTCTCCCAGGCGCAGCCGCCAATCGTGGCGGGCGGTGGTGGTATTATTGTCGAGTAGAGTCTGGATGCCGCCTGCCTGGGCTGGAGCCCTGGGGCGGCGGGGGCTGCCAGGGTATTTCGGGAAGGGGCTGTGAGGCAGCGGCAAAGGTGGCGGCTGCGTGTGGAAGGTGGCTGAGAGAGAGAGGGAGAGAAAGGATAGAGGAAAGAGGGCGGGAGTCCTCGATGGAGGAGGCGGGACAGGCGGGGCTCTTTGCGGCAGCCGCGGGAGACAACGCCGCCTCCTGCCCACTCTCTTCAACGAAGCTGGCCACCTACCCGCCAGGCGCCGGTTTGGCGCGGTGGCAGCGAGGGAAGAGGGTGTCCCAGGCAGGGAGCGATGCTGGCGGTCCGCCTGTCAGTGCAGCCCCAGCTCCGAGAAACCCACTTGCGGCCTGGGATCGCGGCCGGCCGCTGCCGCCGGGTAGGCGCCTCCTCTTTCCTGCCAGGTGAGGCTCGGGCCTAACAGATGGCTTTGGGGTGTGGAGTAGAAGCGGGGCTGGCGGTGGCCGTGAACCGGAGTCACGACTTTGCTCTTGGGTTCACTTTGTGGGCTGGGTCACGGTCCACCGCAATGTCTCTGCTGAGAGAGGTTGTGATGGAAGAAAGCAAACCCACCAGTCCGGGTTGATTCTCCTGGGGACCAGTTGTTATGATGCATATCCCAGACTCGTTTTCTCTTGCCATATTCTGTACCATCTTGGTTTAGTTTTCTTGATTTAGGAAGAGCTTGTCAAAGAACACCTGAAGTGCTCCAAAGACTGACACTGTGGGCAGAGAAAAATAATTCCAATGAAATCGCAACTCTGTCTGAATGAACGCTTGTTACCTTTAAAAAGGTGGGAAGAAGAATCATAAGACATTCAGGAGATGCAGATGCTCCACATTGTTTGTCTCTCTTAAGGAAAGAGGACATTAACGTGTGGAATTTACAGATCGTGGGAACCTATTAATGCTGAGTACCTATTTTGCCATTGTTTTTCTGAATAGGAGATAGTATTCTGGGCCTCTTCCATGTCCCCTTCGCACTCAAAAGAGACACAAGAGGCAGTGTTCGGGTAGTTACCACAGCGAGGCTTTATTCTTGTATCAGTAGAAGCAGAAAGACCCCAAGCCCAGGAAAGGCACTGCTATATGTACCCTAGAGTGGCGTGTTCACTTCTGATTGGCTGTTCACTCATCACCCCATGTTATGCCTCGGGATTGGCAGTGGCAAATCTCAGAGGTGTAATACATAGATGTGGGGTTGCTGACACGCAGCTCATTTGAACCACATCCGTGAGCTGCTCCACATGGGCTTGGAGCAAATCAACTCTCTGATTGACCAACAGGATGCCTGATGCCAAGTATGCATCCACTTTCTGTAGAGTGGTCAAAGCTTCAGAGGTCTTTTCTGAAATCTGATCAACAACAGTAGCTGTTGTAACCTGATCAGCCAAGGCCATGCCGGCTGTCACAGCTGCAGCTGCAGAGATGGCAACAGCAGTGACAATGGGCTGCAGTTATATCAAAATCTCTCTTCTGTCAAAATAAGGTCAAGGTCCCAGACGTCTGAACGGGAATAGGGATCCAAGTGGTATACTGGCTATTAGGGCCTGCTTATAGACAAGAGCAGACCAGCACTGGAACATAAAACAAGTTACACAGGTAGAAGTATTAAAGGAGTTGTTGGATAAGATGAAAAGAAATGGAGGATACACACAAACTGGAGTGAGGCATTACAGTTAAGGGTATAGGAGAAATTCTGTTTAGCAGAAGTGGCGCCTTTTAAGAAGGCAAGAGCATAGGTTTTGGAAAAGCAGATAGGATAGCCATCTAAATTCACTATATGTACTAGGAACCCAATTTAGGAGAGTCCAAGTGAGAACTGAGAGCGTCTGCAGATGAATCCTTCGGGGGATCATTTTCAGGAACTGCGAGTTGCTGTGTCAGTCACTCTGGCAGCCAAAATGGGTTGTCTTCTTCCTGTGGAAAAACACAAACCGCTCCCCTGGATCTTATTAAAATAGGATCCGGGCCTTTCCATTGACCAGTCAAAACATCTTTCCATTTTATCATTTCTTTTGGCCTAGTTGGTTCCAGGCAATGGCGATCAGCCTCAGTGTTGCCCTGACTGTCCAAATTCAAAAAGTTGAGAGTAAAAAGTGCCAGAGAAACAGCAACCCGTGGCACTGTGGGCAGAGCTTCCTCAACTTCTCCTTTTTGTTTTATCAAATAAGTTTTAAGTGTATGATGAGCATGCTCAATGATGCCCTGTCCCTGAGGGTTGTAAGGAAGACTCGTCAGGTGTGTCACCTCCATTTGGCGACAAAATTGTTGAAAAATTTGAGAAGTGTAGGCTGGTCCATTGTCAGTTTTAAGGATTTTAGGCTTTCCCCAGGCACTCCAAGCCTCAAGACAATGTTGAATAACATGGGCCGCCTTTTCTCTGGTCAATGGAGAGGCGAACATAACTCCAGAACAGGTATCACTGGAGACATGCAAATATTGTAATTTGCCAAAGGATGGGATGTGAGTAACATCCATTTGCCAGATCTGTAATGGCCTAATTCCCCGAGGGTTAATTCTGGTATGGGGAACAGGTAGGAATTGACAGCAGTTTTGGCATTGAGTCACGATATCTCTAGCCTCCTTTCTAGTAATGTTAAATCGACATCGTAGCGTCTCAGCTGTCACATGAAACCTTTTATGAAAGGCTTTAGCCAAATCTAATTTTGGCGAAAGGTCTAATGCGCACCTCCCATGTCGCCCCACGCCCGTGGACGAAAAACACGAGAGACAGTATTCGGGTAGCTACTGCAAAACGAGGACTTTACTCTGAAACACACACGTGGAAAACGCGGAAGGACGCAGAAGGGATGAGATCCGGAAGGGGCCTAGCTTAAATACAGCCTAGAGTGACGTATTCACTTCTGATTGGCTGTTCGCTCACCACCCAATATTACGCCTCGGGATTGGCCAGTGACTTTGGCGCGCCTTTTGCCTTTTGCAACTGCGCAGTTAATTGTTTACTTCTGGAGAAGACACGAGGCCAGCGCCATCTTGGGATGGCAGATTATCCTACATCTCTCCCTGTTTAAATTATTAATATGAAACAGCCTTTTGCCTATTAAACGCAGTATCAATCAAGATTCGAACTCAAACCCGATCAAGCAAACTCCATCTTGGGGGAATAAGCGATCAAGAGCTTATAGCCCGAAGATTTTCCCTTACCCTTCCAGGTGCGATGGAAACAAGTCCTCTGGGTGCAAGGGCTAAGGGGATGTAAAGAGGAATTGACACCCGTCCCTGTGCAATGGAGTATAGCTCCCAGGAGTGCAAGGGCTGTCAACCTACTATTCAGGTACCACAGCTATTTAGGCAAGGGCTGGCTGGACTTAGACCTCTCATCAACCCAGTGCAATGGGCTGAACCCTTGGGGTGCATCGACTGAGGGTCTCAGTCAATCGGCTACTTTCTCAGCCTAGATAGTCAAATTTCCGGGAGAGATGCTTGTTCCAAGGCTGCGAGTGCTTGGGCTTAAAGCGGCCTTGTCACGTTTTTGCTGGGCTCTGAGCTTACAGACCAACCCTCCATGAACACGAATCCACATCATAGGGCTGTATCAAAACAGGCCTACCTTCCTCTTTTAGAAAGAAAGAAAGAAAAGGCAGAAGAAATTCAAGAAGTAAAATCTCCAGGGGTAACAGGTTCCACTCATGTTCCAACAAGGCTTGAAATCCGGATCTGCAATTGGTGTTGTACCTGGTCCAACTTCCCATTCCACTTTCCTTTTAAATAAGCAGAAAGATCATGGCTTTAAATAAATGTATCATTCACAAATCTCAGAGGTGTAATACCTAGATGTGGGGTTGCTGACACACAGCTTATTTGAACCACATCCGTGAGCTGCTTCACATGGGCTTGGAGCCAATCAACTCTCTGATTGACCAAAGTCTCTTTTAAGTCTCCATAATGATGTACTGGGATGGGCACAAAGGTAGGCACATGCACAACCAAGGCTAGGTCTAGTGATCCATTCCAGCATTGTGCCAAAAGCACGTAACATTCTTACAATCTAAGATATCAGAATTATTCTGAAAGTTGGATAACATAAAGAAAAGTGGAGGGTCTACACACACCAACACCGGTTGTGCAGATGCATTCCTAAAACACCTTATTAATTTTAATGTTATTCAAATGGCTAGAGATATTAAATCTTGTAGCTGAAACATTCTGCACTTCATGAAACACACCATTCAACAAGACAAAAGCAGATATACCCTTTTTTAACATTCTAAACAGTGGCTACAACACATAATTTAATTGTGTTGAAGCAGGGTAAATTCAAGAAAATACACATATGATTTAATTTAGGACTTGCATCCCTTTGAAAACATCAAACAGAGGTTTAAATCCTCCTATGGTAAGCTTAAAATGAGGTTTTAGCCAAATAATATCTCTTAACAACTTTTAAAAATCACTAAGAGCAAATCAAGATTAAAAGTAAATTATTTTCCTTTGTAAGTACACTCACAAGCCAGAAGATGGCGTTAGATCCCCACCACAAATGGTTGCGAGCCACCATGTGGTTGCTGGGAGTTCAGCCTTTATTTTTTAAAAATCTAGCCTTTAACGGCTGAGCCATTTTTCTAGCCCCAACCTGTCTCAAATATTGAAAGACACTGTCTTTGAATCTTTTTTGAAGTAACAAGTACCCTAAAAAATTTTTAAAGCTTGTTATATTGAAGCAATAGCTTGCAGAAAAAATTTCTTTTGGAGAAATCCACTAATAAAGTATCACACAATGAATAATACACACCAAAAGATTTAAACTCTTACCTTTTTTGTATTAAAGCAACAACAATATTTATATATAAAATGTAAAGCAATTAACCATTTTCTGAAGCAATTATTTCTAACAAATATCGCTTCATGGGCTCTTAAAAATTATGAGTAAATTTACTACCTGTAAACCTTTCACCTTTACCAGAAATGTAAAGAGATGGTATAAAAACATTTTTTATATCTATAAAATTCTATGAGCATTTATTAAAATGGCAGCTGGAATAGACAAGTTAGGCTGTATAAATCTTAAATTTGAACTTTATTTTGGATTAATTTAATAACCAATCTTTTTTGTCCAAATGAATATATCGGATAAAAGCCAATCTTATTCTCTAACAATTGTTACATATATTAGAGGAATCCAAAGCATCTCATCATCATCAACTCCAAATACAAAGGAAATAAAACAACCTGAACCATACTCTATCAGCAGGCACAGCTATATTTATGGAGGGAAGCAGGCATAATTTTAATTTTTGCAGCACAATCATAACCTTTAGCCCACAGACTGTTGTAAAATCTTTGAGTCTTAGATTTATCTCTCTTCTCACAAGAAACACAGAAATCTCGGTAAGCACATTTTTAGGATCTGGTCTGAAGACTCAGAACAAAAGGGAATGCTTTGCACCTGGGCTTCTGTAGTTCAGTCTGCATGTCTTTTTTTTTTTAATTTATTTATTTATTTTATGCATATGAGTACACTGTCACTATCTTCAAACACACCAGAAGAGAGCATCTGATCCCATTTCAGATGGTTGTGAGCCATCATGTGGTTGCTAGGAATTGAACTCAGGACCTCTGGAAGCGCAGTCGGTGCTCTTAACCACTGAGCCATCTCTCCAACCCTTTTTTTTTTTTCCCACAAGACGCGGGAAACGGGAGAGAGGGACTTGAACCCTCGCACCAAGAGATGGTGCGCCCTCTGCGGGCAGGAGCCTTAAGGGCCGAGCCACCAGCGGTTCGCTCAGTCTGCATGTCTTAATTCAAATGTAAATGCACTTAACCTCCCTCTGCCTGCTCTGAGGCTTGGCTACGCCGAATTGTGTGGTTTTGGTTTTAGCTTAGGACCTTAAATTTAAACTGTAAACCTTAAAAGACACATGTTGTATCTTTTCTCTATAAACATAGGCAAATCAAAAATTTTCAAACTCTCGGTTGAGCTACCAACTGTAGCCAATGGAATATTGGCAGTTTAACTATGTTTTAAAGCCTCTTTTGTAAGTAACACTCAAATAGCTGTAAGCAAAAGGCAGTACTTCAGCATTTGAATATACTGGCAAGAGAACAGTTCAAGATCTGACCATGGCCCACAGCAGTATACTTATCGCCAAATGGAACTTCAGTGTCAGGAGACTCAGAGCTGTAATCTTGCAACCTAGCTTCATTCCTTCACGATCTTCAGACAGCTCCAGCTCCAGCTCCACCAGCTGCGCCCGCACCTTGGGGGGCAGCATGGCCACCGCGGCCGGCGATGGCTCCAGGCCTCGCTCTGCCATCGCGGCTGCGCCAGCCACACTCCGGAAGACGAGAGGGGGCTGAAGGAGGGACGAACTGACGCAGGCCCACACCCGGGCTACAGGATCTGGCTCCAGCCGCCGAGAGCCGCCGGCGCTGCCACTGCCGCCGCCGCCATGAGCCAGGGACCCAAATTAAATTGTTTTCACCTATGGAATAAGCACAAACAGCCTCCCTCCCTGGGCCACAACAGGCCCTTAGCCAACCTTGTAGCCTCCTGTTCTTGCGAGGGACAATGACTGCACGGCATTCAGCCGCAGCATCCTCAAAAATCATCTGTTCCATCACTGGCATTGCCTGCTCTAAGCCCGCGGGGCACTCCCCGTGTGTCTGCCACGCTTTCCAGGGCAGACTATCTCTCTCCTCTGTCTGCCTTTCGCGCCATGCTCCCTTGTTCTGGCTCTGCCTTGTTGCAAGCCGCCACCAGTAGCAGAGCACAGACACTTCTGCAACCGGTCTGACCCAGGCGCCACAGCGTCTCTGTTCCCACAGCCCGAGCCTAGCTCTCCCCTTAAGCTTAATGGACTCTGCAGTAGCCCTTGTTCCTTTCGAGTACTCTATATCTTCAGGTTCTCTGACCTGACCTCCAGAACCCTTGGCCTGATGCCGGCAATCACACCCTGGTTCTGGTATGCTAGAGTGGCCCCTTTTCTCACAACACACATAAGTTAAAAACAAATGCAATGCAAGCAAGAGGCTAGCTAGTGGAGCAGCAGCGGTGAGTTTTAATCCGCTTGCCACAAACGCCACCCCAGGCATATCTTCCAAAGGTGTACCTCGAAAACCTGCAGTCTTTTAACCCTCCTCGAGTCTCCAGGGCCTTCCGCCACACCTTGAAATTCCCGGGTTCTCGGCGCCAGATCTAACGCGCGCCTCCCATGTCACCCCACGCCCGTGGACGAAAAACACAAGAGACAGTATTCGGGTAGTTACTGCAAAACGAGGACTTTACTCTGAAACACACACGTGGAAAATGCGGAAGGACGCAGAAGGGATGAGATCCGGAAGGGGCCTAGCTTAAATACAGCCTAGAGTGACGTATTCACTTCTGATTGGCTGTTCGCTCACCACCCAATATTACGCGCCGGGATTGGCCAGTGACTTTGGCGCGCCTTTTGCCTTTTGCAACTGCGCAGTTAATTGTTTACTTCTGGAGAAGACAAGAGGCCAGCACCATCTTGGGATGGCAGATTATACCACCGTTAACAGCGGCTTCCTACAGAAAGGGCAATTGCAATCAACTTTGTGGCTCGATCTGCCAGGTCATTTCCACGGGACATAGGTCCCAGTAAGCCTGAGTGAGCCGTAATATGAGTTATAAAGACAGGGAATCTTCGCTTAGCCAGGGTAAGCTGAATCTTTTGAAAAACTTCTACAAGCCTGCTAGATGTCTTAATTAACCCAGCAACTTCTAATGCTTTCACTGCATTAACCACATAGAAGGAATCTGAAACAATATTTAAGGGACCTGGAAAGATTTCCAGAACCTCTGACACCACTAAGCATTCCACAATTTGAGGTGAGGTTTCATGGTATTGTTTGGATGTAACCTTATCATTAACCACATAGGTACCCACTCCTGTTTTAGACCCGTCCGTATAAACTACCATTCCATCTGGGAGTGGCTCCTGAGACACAATATGTGGAAATATGATAGCTTGAGTTAAGGCAAATTGTAAGATGGGATGCTTAGGATAATCATTATCTATTTGACCATTGAAGGAAGTAACCAGCACTGCCCAAACATCAGAGGTTGCCGTTAATATTTGGACTTGATGGGCAGTATAAGGCACTATCAAAACCTTAGGCTCCCTTCCAAAATGGGTAATGGCTGCTTTTAGTCCACGAAGGGCAAGCTGAGCGACTGAATCTGGATACCTTTCAATAATCTTTGCGGGAGAAACATTGGGATGAATCCATAACAAAGGCCCCTCTTGCCATAATACAGCGGTGGGTAAGTATCTAGTTTTGAAAACACATAAAACAAAGGTTTCGGTTTCATCTATGTGTTTCAACTGGGCATCTTGTAAAGCATTTTCTACTGCTTGTAGAACATGGCTCGCAGCTGGTATTAAGGCCCTCGGTGAGGAAATATGAGCATCCCCTTCCAAAATATCAAATAAAGGTTTCAGCTCGGCCAAGGGAATTTTTAAAAATGGTCTTAACCAATTTATATCACCTAATAATTTCTGAAAATCATTCAAAGTATGTAAATGATCTCTACAAATCTCCAATTTCTGAGGAATTATCTTTTCTGGATAGATAACTGTCCCTAAAAAGGAGCCAATTTCTGAAAATTGAACTTTCTCAGTAGCAACATGCAGACCCCACTGTTCTAAGGTGTTTAATAATAAGGGGTATGAGGTCTGTAAAGTAATTGAATCCTTATGACACATAATAATGTCATCTGTGTAATGGGCCAGCAGCAGAGAGGGGAATTGTTTCTTAATTGGCTCGAGGGCCATTTGTACATACAGCTGACATATAGTGGGGCTGTTGGCCATGCCCTGAGGCAGAACTTTCCACTGATATCTTTTATCAGGTTCAAAATGATTAATAGCAGGTAGTGTAAATGCAAATCTTGGTCTATCTTGTGAACACAAAGGAATTGAGGAAAAAAATCTTTAATATCTATAATTATGATTTTCCACTGCTTAGGCAAGGCAGAGAATAAAGGCAAGCCTTGTTGCACAGAGCCAAATAGTCGCATCTGTGCATTGACGGCTCTTAAATCATGTAAAAGTCTCCATTTTCCGGATTTCTTTTTAATGACAACTATGGGTGTATTCCAGGGAGAGGTAGAAGGTTCTAAATGACCGAGCTGCACTTGTTCTTTAATTAGTCTTGTAGCAGCTTCCAATTTTTCAGAGGATAGGGACCACTGAGGAACCCACATGGCCTCCTCTGTGAGCCAGGGTATGGGCATAGAACCCTCAATGGCAACTAGGGAAAACCCAGGCCTTGTCTTCCTGTGTTTGATTCTTGTGAGACAGGATCTAACCTTACTTCTTCGTTCCTGCCAAGACCCTTCCCTTCTTTAAATCCCATGCTCTTCCTAATGTTTATAGCTTGTGGGGAGTACTCACTAGTCAGAACTAGCCCTAGGTCTTGTAAGATGTCTCTTCCCCAGAGATTGACAGGGAGAGGAAGCACATAAGGTATAAAACTTCCTGTTTGACCCTCTGGTGCCTGCCAAGTCAACGAGAGAGAACTGACTGCGGGGCTGGCCTCATATCCCAATCCTTGTAGGGATACGGCCATGCCTTAGGCCACCAGTTAGAAGAAATAATACTTTTATCTGCTCCCAAGTCCAGAATTCCAGTAAAGTTCTTCCCCTCTATTGCTAACTGTAAGGTGGGTCTAGTTTTAAGGTCAACCACCAGATGAGCAAAGTCAGTTCCTGAGGAACCAAGCCCGTGAGCACCTCTAAGCTTCTCGGTGGATGGAAAACAATCATGTAAGCTTGGAAGGACAACCAATTGAGCAATCTTGTCCCCAGGGGAGATGGAGAATACGCCTTGTGGGCTAGAACAGAGAACCTGAAGTTCTCCGGTATAATCCTGATCTATTACACCGGGGTGTACCACGAGTCCTTTTAAAGTAAGAGAGGAGCGGCCTAAAATAAGGCCGACACTTCCCCCTGGCAGGGGGCCTCTATAATCAACCTGGATCGGCTGCACCCCCATGTGTGGCATTAGTAGGACTCGGGAGGTGGAACGGAGGTCCACTCCTGCGGAACCCCTTGTGGCTCTGCAGCGAAAAGAGTGCCCTGAGTATTCAGCAGTGTCCCATATCTTTTGGGGCCCTGGGATCTTGGGCCCATATATCCGTTTTTTGAAAAATTTCCTTCCTTAATGGCTGAGGGATTTGGAGGGAGGATCTGACTTCTTATATCTCTAACAGAGTGGCAATCCCGAGCCAGATGATAGCCCTTTCCACACCTAGTGCACAGCTTTGATGGTATTTGATTATTTGGGCACTCTTTCTTCATATGTCCCACCTTCCCACAGGCAAAGCATCGGGCCATATGTTTTGAAGGGAATTTCCCATGATTCTGACCCTTAAGGAGGACTGCAGCCATTTCTAAGTTAGCTGCTGCAAGTCCAGCATTAGTAAGGGGACCTCCCAAGCCGCAACAGACTCTTAACCAGTCTTGTAGCCCTTTGGCTCTCCGAGGAGCAATGGCTGCATGGCATTCAGCTGTGGCATTTTCAAAGATCATCTGTTCAATTAATGGCATTGCTTGCTCTGGTTCACCAAAAATCCTACCCGCTGCCTCTGTCATTCGGGCCACAAAATCAGAAAAAGACTCATTAGATATCTGAACTACCTTGGACAAATAAAGGTTACTGCCTTCCTTCCTTCCTAGGGAGAGACTTCCATGCCTTTATTGCAGCTGATGCTATCTGTGTGTAGACCTGCCAAGGGTGAGTGGTCTGGTCGTTCACGTGTATGCCAACTCCAGCCAGCATGTCAAAAGTCCATAATTGCTGTCCCTCAGTGTTTGCATTAATCCTGGCTTGTGCTTGTAGTGCCTCGTGCCACAAGGCCTTCCACTCTAGGTATTGGCCCATATTGTTAAGTACCGCCTTCACTGTGTCCTGCCAGTCTCCTGGCGTCATAGCAGCTGTACTTAATCTCTCCACTTGGGATACGGTAAAATTAGCCCCAATTCCATATGCGTGTACTGCCTCAGCTAATTCTTTGACCGGCCTATACTCTACTGGGGCATGAACACGAGCACCTTCTGCCGCTTCAAAGACCGGAAATGCAAGCTGTAGCTGTCTCTGATCTCCTGGCCTGAGAAATGAATTAGAGATGCTGCCCGGGGCATAGGCCGGAGGCAAGGGCGGGGCCGAGGGGCTCAAGGTCTTTCTTAGTCTTATCCCAGAACGGCTATCCTTTGCACAGGCGGCTGCCTCCTCCTCTAGGCTCTCCTCCTGGGAGCTGCCAAGGTCTATGGAGGCAAGCTCCTTAATGGGATATAGGGGGGTCCTTTTGACCTCCACTCTCTCTTCACCAGCTTGTGAAGGGTCCTTAACCTTAACAGGCCCTGCAGTGGCCCCTGTTCCTTTTGAGTACTCTTTTCTTTGACCAGGCTCCTTGGCCTGTCTCTGTTGCCCAGGCTTTTTTGCCTGCTTCTCCTTTCCAGGCTCTTTGGCCTGATCTTTTCCCCCAGGCTCCTTGGTCTGTTGCCGGCTAACATGCTCTGTTTCTGATACCCTGGAGTGGACCTCTCCTGAAACCTCTTGACTTGCCCTAATAGCTGTGCTGCGAGCTGGATCCCCACAACACAAATAAGCTAAAAGCAAAAGCAACACAAACAAGAGGCCAACTAGTGCAGCGGTGGCAATGGGTGAGAATCCGCTCGCAACGAAGGCTTCCACCCCAAACATATCTCTCAGAGACGTACCTCGATCCTGTAGTCTTTTAACCCACCCCGAATCTTGGGGGGGTCTCCCGCAGCACCTTGAAGATCCCGGGTTTCGGCACCAGATATTCCGGGCCTCTTCCGTGTCCCCTTCACCCTCGAAAGAGACACAAGAGGCAGTGTTTGGGTAGTTACCACAGCGAGGCTTTATTCTTGTATCAGTAGAAGCGGAAAGACCCCAAACCCAGGAAAGGCACTGCTATGTGTACCCTAGAGTGGCGTGTTCACTTCTGATTGGCTGTTCACTCATCACCCCTTGTTACACCTCGGGATTGGCAGTGGTTTGGTGTGCTTTCGCCTCTTGCATCTGCGCAGTTAGTTGTTTACTTGTGAGAGCACAGGATGCCAGCGCCATCTTGTAATGGCAGATGCTATCACCGCTAACCGCGGCTCCCTACAAGATACAGAACAGATTTGAAGGGAAAGTTACTTGCATGGATTGGGAAACCATTCAGAGATTGGCCACTGGCCACTTTGTTTTGTTAACAAAAACGATAGGAGAAAACTTAATGTTTTATATAATTTTCTACCAATTAAAACTTAAGTTCTGACTCTAGCTAATGTTAATTCTCGTTTCCAAAGTGAATATTCTATTTGGGCTGAATGCTGGCTTTATGTATATTTGGTATCAGCATAATTTTATAGAATAATAGGGCATGATACTTTGAAAAACTCTGGTTGATAAGTTTGCATTTCAAATAATGTGAGTAACTTTACTGTTCAACATGTTCCATTAGCTACACATGGAATCTTTAAGTTGATTAACATTGAGAAAACAGTCTCTTAGTTGTGCTACTCACTTTTCACAAGTGCTCACTAGCTATAGGCAGCTCTTGGTTACTGTATTAAATACAGCAAAACCTTTCATTGCACAAAGTCCTCAAGAGTTCAAGCCTAAATCACCTAATTCTTATATGATGAATACCATGAAACTCAAGATCTAGATTTTCCACTAATCTTTATTACTCTAGTAACACTTTGTACCTGCATATTTGGTTCTAATTCTTCCTTCACTTTCAGAAATGTATTTTGTGATTTGGTCACTGTGTGTGTTAGTGATTTGGTAGGCTATTAGAAGATCTTACTTTATAAAAGCCATTAATAAAAAATAAAAATCCATTTGTACCTTGCATTCCAGTGTTTAGTAACTACAGTTTTGAAGCAGTCATAACACTAATTCAGTTTTATGTAACATTTGTTAATACTTGGTGGTCATATTGATCTGTAAAATGTCACCTGTAAGCTTGAGAATACTTTAGTAAGTTGATGAGATGGCCTTGCTGGGGAAGACTGACTGCATTACTCAATAATTGGCTCATCTGGTTCTTTTGAAAGACTAAGAACTGAGTTTGTTGTGCCTAATTTATAGGGAATTGCACCTTTTGATTTTTTTTAAAGACATTAGTTTACATGTTGGTGTGTTACAAGACATTAGAAATGATGATTGAAATGAAGTGGAATGCAATAGTTCAATGTTTTCCATTTGTAGGGAAAGCACATCAGGTAGACAGAGTGGTTTGTGAAGGAAGGATGAGGAGATCTGGATATGTACACAGGATTTTAAACCTGGGAGGGAGTTGGTATTCCTTTTAACTCAACAGCTTTATATACATTTGAAACAGGAAGTGGTATTTTTTTTTCAACCTTGCAAAAAATAGTAAAACAAAGCTAGACATGAGTAAGGATTTTCGTCAGCATTTAAGTATGAGAATGGATTTACATGGTAAAGATATAAAATCAGAGATGAGGAGATGACACAGTCAGTAAAGACTTACCATCTACATAAGCATGAGGATCTGAGTTTGATTCCCAAAACTCAGTTAAAATTTAAAAAAAAAATGAGCACAACAGCACATGCTTGTAATCTCAGCACTGGGGAGGCAGAGTCAGCACACTCTTGCTGATTATAGTATCTCTTCAGTGAGCATGGATTTCCTGGGAGATGGTTTCTCTGGGGATTTGCAGATGTAGGGGTTCACAAGTGGAACCCAGGCAGGTTCCTGCACTCCAGATATAATAGCAGCCTTCACTTCAATAGTGGCTATGCTATCGAGAAGGCCTCTGTATAGTGCTCCATTCAGACATTGATACACAGTTAGTTTTCACTATAATATATATGGACTATTGAAGAAATGTGGTGTTTTATTTTTACTCAAGCACAGTGTGTAGTTCACAGTTCACTTTCAAGCCATTTATTAAATCTGAGAAAAACTTCCAGGCCCAGGTGCTCTGTGGCACTTCTCCTTTGGGGATACAGGGAATAACCTTAGCTCAAAGGTCGTACTGGATTGTCCTGCTGAATAAGCCTGGTGTTTGCTGGATAGCTGACATGGCAGGCCCTCACAAGGCCTTTGTCTCTTCCTCCCCTAGGTCTGAAATACTCCACCAGTGTTGAGAACTGCACTGCCCCACGCTTTGGGGCTATGTGCTCTGGTCAAAAGATAGAGTGGGGATGGTGGGGCAAGAGATTCAAAGAATGGAGACAAACCAGGGTGTGTAGTCAAGTCTGGTTACTCCTTTATTTCCCCTATTCTCTTTATTACAAGAAAATCCTGGGTATTTATAAGCACAAGCAGGAGAACACAGGTGAAGACATTTTACCACGTGCACCATGCAGCTGGGGTCACTAAACAGCAAAACAAGCTATGTGGGATAAACAAGATGGTTGTCAGAGTGTGCTCAGCTGTTGTAGGCTGCTGAAAAACAAGTCTCTATCAGGGTATATGGTTCCAGATGGCTGCAAAGATGATCTAGCCGCTTTCTGCTAAAAGTCGGCTCCCAACACACCAGAAGCTCAAACAGGGCCCAGAACAGGTCAAGATCTCCCTCAGACACAACTCCTCACCAGGAGCACTGAGTGTGCAAAGCAAGTGAACCACCATTGCATATCATCCCTATAACCATGGCAATCTTGGACTGCATGTTCTTCCTTTTTGGGGTTTCTATATGTCTCAAGGCCTTTATTTTACCTAGCCTCTGGTCCAGCAAGAGTGCATGTTTGGAAGGCTTCAGAGAAGTGCTGAGGGACATCAACATCTGCTGGTCATCCAGGAGGAGCCTGAGAGTGTAAATTTTTGCTTGTCCTCATGGGTCATCAACAATAATTTCATGAAGATCAATCAGCAAATTTTAAAGACTTTGAGGTATTGTCTGTAACATGACTCATGCTTTGCCTTGGAAGAAATTGTCCAACAACAAAACCCCAACCCCAATGGGGCATAACTACATTCATCCTGAGATTATTACCATCGCTGACAGCCTTTGCACTATATTTCCAAGGCCAGCAACAGGCTATAGGTCTGTGCTACAAAATCTATAACAAGAGAATGCTGCTTAACATAATAATTGTGTTTTGGTTTTGGTTAGAGTTTTGATTGCCTTGAGTACATGGTTTTCTTTCTTTTGGTTTGAAGTTTTGTTATTAATTTTTGTTACTGTGATTTTCTGTTTTGCTAAGGCTGTGTACTGTATATTTTGACTCCCCCAATTTAAGCTGATATTGAATAAAATCAATGTATTCTTATAAATAAAAAGGCAATCTCTAATTTTTATCTCCTAAGAACCTTCTGTATTCATGTGTGGTTCACAGTCTTGTAACACTAGAAGTATCAGGTAGGAATGGACCTCTTCAAGTGTAATGTGGCTTAGTCTTCATTATTCGTTCCCAGCCAGTCACAGCTACACAGAGAATTGTGCTTTTGATGTGGATAGTGTGTCAAACTCTGTGGATCCCAACTTTGTGATGAAAAACTCTATCCATGCTGTATCTTTGTGGTCATAAATTCACTGTGTTAAAATGCACTACTCCATGGATGCTCATGATGAACAAACAGAGGAGAAACACAAGAGTGTTTCTCTAATACAGCCCAAGAAATAAAATTATTCACTAAGGGAGTATCAAAGAAATCAGTAACCACAGAGCTGTATGCCTCTTGTTTCCTTGAAAGGTAGCATCACTTATAACTGCACAGCAGAGATAATGAATTCCAAGACCTATTGGGAGATGTTGGGTTTTGTTTGTTTCTGTGTTTTGTTTTGATTTTGGTGGTGTTATTGTTGTACTGATGATGATTTTTGTCCTCTCGTCCTGGAAAACGTATTTGATGCCTTTTAAAAATTTGGTTAGAGTGTTGTTTCTGTTTTTGCATTATTTCTTTTATATGTATGGGTGTTTTTCCTGCTGTGTGTCTGTATACTACATGCATGCAATTCCCCTGAGGCCAGAGGAGGTCAGTGGATTCCACCTGGAACTGAAGTGACAAGGATTGTTAATCACTGTTCTTTAGGTCTTCTGAGAAACAAAGTCTCAAATGGATAAGCCATCTACCCAGCCCCTGCTTGGACTTTTCTCCTTCCTTGTGTGGTGTGTTAGTTGCACTGGATCACACCCAACAAAAGGGAGAAGTTTCTTTAGACCTGTAGGGTCACATACATGGGGCAAGCATGCTCAGTGTTTAAACTTTGAGGCCTCCATGTAGGGCATTAAAGGGGGTCATACCTCAGGATCTCTTATTGTCAGGAATGGAGCAGATTTCTCATGTCTCATCCTTCATGACAGTGCAGATTAGGCTTTATCAGATGAATTGCAGAATTGAGAACTCTCTCAGTGCTGGAAGTGGTAAATAAATCATGATCAAGTACCATCAAAACAGTGTTTAGATTAAGCTTCAGACAAGGCCAAGGTAATGGAACATTCAGCAGAGGACACAGGACTGTGGGGTGAATATTGCTGTTCAAACCTAGCAAAGGAGAAGTGTTGTAGCCCTCTCTGCTCCATGCTTGGGGGCCAAAATGTCCAGGATTGCTCTGCTACTTCAGTCTGTGGGTCTAGGGAGAGAGAGAGTGGGGAAAAAGGGGACGAGACATGAAAAATGGAGACAAGACAGGGTGTGTAGTCAAGTCTCTCTGGTTTATTGTCTCTTATTGTCTCTCTTTGTCTCTCTCATTGTCTCTCTTCTTGCCTCCCTCTCGTTTATTGTCTCTCCTCTCTCTCTCTCTCTCTGAAGGGAAGTCAGGGGTATTTATACACTTTGTCACGTGCCTTGTAGGCACGTGGATACCACATGCCTTGCAGGTGTGGATATGTAGATATACAGGCCTTACATGCCTGTATAGCATGGATAGCACGTGCACTGTGCACCTCGCAGGCATGGATAGCATGTGCGCCTTGCAGCTGGGGTAGTAAACAGCAAAACAAGATATGTGGGATTAACAAGATATTTATCAGAGTGTGATCAGCTGTTGTAGGCTGTTGAAAATGAAGTCTCATGTCAGGGTAATGGCTCAAGATGGCTGCAAAGCTGATAGTTGCTTTCTAGCCACTTTCTGCTAAAAGTTGGCTCCCAACAGAGAGGGATGGTAGATGTTGACTGTATCTTTGCTCTACTTTTACCTTTACTCTGGGAAGTGACTCTGCTACCAGGACCCTCCTAGCTTCCCTTAAATCTGAGGCTAAAACACAGAAAGACAGACAGACAGACAGACAGACAGACAGACAGACACACACACACACACACACACACACACACACACTGTTGTTCATTTTCTCCTTGTCCTCTTGGGGTTGTACTATCTCCATATTGGAAAAAGGTGTCGTCATCAATTTCTTATCTCAACCTCTCCCACCTCCCCTACATTTTAACTTTCAGTCACATCCGTCCCCTGCTAAATGCCCCTGACCACCTTCCTGTAGGAGTAGAATCAGTGGCCACTTTATTTTGATACCTCACATTGCTGCATTGTTCTTCTTTCACCAAAGCATGCACCCCTTCCTTTGGATCAGTTTTGCTCCAGGGACCTGTACCTTCTGCCTAGCAATTAGCCCATGGCTTTGTTTACTGAGAGGTCAAGAAACAATTGAGAACAGGACCTTAACATCAGAACTGCCCCCTACAGGTAGATGGTGTGCTTTTACCATAGTAGATCACAGAGTATATTAGAAAATGTTTCTTCAGATGAGTAACTGATTCTGGTCAATCTTCCCTGAATCCTGTGACTTCTGAGATTGTGGAGGAAGTAATCCTGTGCATCTCTAGATTGGTGTTGCCAAATCCAAGAGCAAAAGGAATCACCTCTTTATGAATGATGGGCAGACATACACAGAGAACTTCAGTATAGACACAGAGCTTCTTCAGTTCCATGTCTGAGGTGATCAGGTGGTTTGCAGTCTCAACAAGTACAGTCCTTTGTGCCAACTCTCCAAACCAGGGCTCCTTCTCTTATTCCTACATGGTTGAAGGAAAGAGCAGACCACCTACAAATTGTCCTCTGATTTTAATGTTGGGGTTGCAGTGCGTTACTCCCCACTCCAAACTTCAGTGTTTTGCTGTTAGGTTTCTTAACTGCACTCATTTCGTTAATAATTACCACTTTGTCTTAATCTTACATTTTCTCAAACACTTTTCTACATCTATTTGCTCTACATTTTACTTCTAATTCTCACTGTAAACCTCATTAAATGTGGTCAATACAGATCATTTCATGCAGTCTTGGAATTTCTCCTGTCATGTTAATTCATCTTTTATTTTTGAAGTTAGCTTCACTCAAAATTTCAAATTGAATGAAGAATGAATAAAGCCAGTTTTTCCTTCCTTTTTCTAGTTTTCATTTATTGAAAATGTTTTTTATAAATACATTCTGATTGTTTTCCTCTGAATCAACTCTTCTATGACCCTCTCTCCCTCTCCTTCTATCTGAATTCACACTCTTTCAAATGTCTCCTAGTAGACAAACAGCCTTTTTGATAATATTGATTAAACCAGGCTGCCTCCATCTTTGGCTTGAAAAAATTTATAGTAAAGAAAAATTATGTTCATTGCTGTTTATGATTAAATACGTTTCTCAATGATTGGTCTATACCTTATCAATAACCTTAGCTCAAATGGCTGTCTACTACCTGTTCCAGAATGACAAAAATACCTTTGTTTCTTCTAAAGATAACTATAACCACATGTTGTTGTGACCACCTGTTGTGACCACTTTGCTCTGAGGCTCACCTTTAAACCATGTTTTTGTATCACGTGGTTGTTTTGATGCACTTGATAGGTTTATGTTCTGCTTCTGCAACAACACTCATTTTCCTGGAAATCACTAAACATAGGCAGAAACATAGTAGCAGAAACTGAAGCAGATGCTATGGAGAGGCATTGCTTACTGGCTTAATCCTCATGAAGCCTACTTTCTTTTACAACTCAGAACAATGCCTAGGGTTGGCAACACACACAGTGGGCTGGACTCATCCATATTGATAATTGTTCAGGAAACAGTCTAATAAAGTTGCCTGTCGGCCACTTTTATGGAGGCATTTTCACAATTGAGGGTCTATCTTCCCAAATGATTCTAGCTTATGTCAAGTTGACCATAAACTAGCCAGCATATTTAACAATAATTTATATGCTGAGAAAAAAATTAAGGAAACAATTTCATTCACAGCAGCATAAGAAAGAGAATATTTTGGAGTAAACCTAACCAAGGACATAAAAGCCATCTGAAATGAATAATAAAGCACTGAAGAAATTGAAGACGACACTGGAACATAGAAAGATATCCCATGACCAGAGATTGGTAAGATTAATTCTGTAAAAATGGTCATTCTACGAAATGTAATCTATAAACAAAATGCAATATCAATGAAATGCCAATTTTCATTCTTCACAAAATTAGAAAACAATTTTAAAGTTTATGTGGAAGCACAAAAGACATGGCTAGCCAAAGCAGCCAGAAAGAATAAGAACACTGTTGAAGGTAACTCAGTACCTGAGTTCAAGTTATATGACTCTGACTCAGACAAATAGTTATCATCCTTTGGTCTTCTTTGGATTTTAATTTTGGCTATATTCGTTTTATCTTTTCTTTTGAATGTCTGAGTCATTTCTCTCTTTGGGCTGAGGGACTCTATTTGGTTTGGCTTCCTTCCAGCTTGGATTCTCTGTCTCTAAAGTCTGATCCAAATTTTGGGGCCTACTGGATGACCTTGGAGAGGTCCCTCCCTGATCATCATCACTATATAGAGAAATTATATCTATTTTTTCCTTAGAAGAATCAACCTTTCCTTTCATTCCTTTCTTTTTCTTTTCACTGTCTTATAAATTTTTTTCACCCTCTTCAACAACCACCACTATCGACAAACACTTTGTGAGATCATTTCATTTATCAAGTTCCATTATGAAAAGGCAGTAAGTGGGACCTTCTCAGGCCCAAATGAGCTGTAAAATTCTTTAAGTGCATCTCCAACTCTATGCCATCTTTTCTCATCAATGGTTCTTTCTTGAGGAAATAGGGGACATAAGGCTTTAATGAAATCAAAAAATGACAACAAATGCTGAATTTCACCCTTACTCCTTGGGTCTTTAAAGCATTTCTCATCTGTTCCACATATAGGTCATGCTGACTTATTTCTTGCCCCATTCTCATACTATGACTTACCAGTGTCAGTGCAGCAGGTTCCAGCAGAGACCACCTTTGTTACACTTTTGAATTTCCTGTCGAAGACCCTTCTTTCAATAATGTCCCTCAAGGAGCCTCTTGTTCTCACTGCCCCATATTGCCTGCCAGGTGACCCACCCTGAGGGTCAATCAATGGGGTCTGCAAGGGAGAAAGTGGGGATTCAGGGGCAAGAGACACAAAGAATGAAGACAAGACAGTTTTCTGATCAAGTCTCTTTTATTGAAACACAATTATGGGTATATAAGCACAAGCAGGGGAGTGCAGCTGGAGACACTTAACCACTAGTGCCTAGCAGCTGGGGACACTAAACAAGAAGTACAGGCTATGTCTGAGGAAAACTATAACGTGCGCCTCCCGCGTCACCCCACGCCCGTGGACGAGAAAACACGAGAGACGCAATTCGGGTAGTTACTGCAAAACGAGGACTTTGGAAAGCGCGGAAGACGTGGAAGGGCGGAAGGGAGCGGAAGGACTGAGACACGGAAGGGGACTAGCCTAAATACAGCCTAGAGTGACATATTCACTTCTGATTGGCTGTTCGCTCACCACCCAATATTATGCCTCGGGATTGGCAGTGACTTTGGCGCGCTTCCTGCCTTTGCAGCTGCTCAGATAATTGTTTACAATTGGGAAGACACGCGGCCAGCGCCATCTTGAAATGGAAGATTATATCACCGTTAACAGCGGCTTCCTACATCTCCCCCTGTTTAAATTATTAATATGAAACAGCTTTTTGCCTATCAAACTCAGTACCAAATTAAGATTCGAACTCAAGCCCGATCAAGCAAACTCCATCTTGGGGGAATAAGCGATCAAGAGCTTATAGCCCGAAGATTTTCCCTTACCCTTCCAGGTGCGATGGAAACGAGTCCTCTGGGTGCAAGGGCTAAGGGGATGTAAAGAGGAATTGATACCCATCCCTGTGCAATGGAGTATAGCTCCCAGGAGTGCAAGGGCTGTCAACCTATTATTTAGGTACCACAATTATTTAGGCAAGGGCTGGCTGGACTTGACCTCTCATCGTCCCAGTGCAATGGGCTGAGCCCTTGGGGTGCAACGACTGAGGGCCTCAGTCAATCGGCTACTTTCTCAGCCTACGTAGTCAAATTTCAGGGAGAGACGCTTGCTCTAAGGCTGCGAGTGCTTAGGCTTTAGCTACCTTGTCACGTTTTTGCTGGGCTCTGAGCTTACAAACCAACCATCTATGAACACGAATCCACATCATAGGGCTGTATCAAAACAGGCCTACCTTCCCTTTTAGAAAGAAAGAAAGAAAAAGCAGAAGAAATTCAAGAAGTAAAATCTCCATGGGAAACAGGTTCCACTCGTGTTCCAACAAGACTCGAAATCCAGATCTGCAATTGGTGTTGTACCTGGTCCAACTTCCCATTCCACTTTCCTTTTAAATAAGCAGAAAGATCATGGCTTTAAATAAATGTATCATTCACAAATCTCAGAGGTGTAATACCTGGATGTGGGGTCGCTGACACACAGCTTATTTGAACCACATCCATGAGCTGCTCCACATGGGCTTGGAGCAAATTAACTCTCTGATTGACCAAAGTCTCTTTTAAGTCTCCATAACGATGTACTGAGATGGGCACAAAGGTAGGCACATGCACAACCAAGGCTAGGTCTAGTGATCCATTCCAGCATTGTGCTAAAAGCATGTAACATTCTTACAATCTAAGATATCAGAATTATTCTGAAAGTTGGATAACATAAAGAAAAATGGAGGGTCCACACATACCAACACCGGTTGTGCAGATGTATTCTTAAACACCTTATTAATTTTAATGTTATCTAAATGGCTAGAGATATTAAATCTTGTAGCCGAAACATTTTGCACTTCATGAAATATACCATTCAATAAGACAAAGGCAGATATACCCTTTTTAACATTTTAAACAGTGGCTACAACACATAATTTAATTGTGTTGAAGCAGGTTAAACTCAAGAAAATATATATATGATTTAATTTTGGACTTACATCCCTTTGAAAACATTAAACAGAGGTTTAAATCCTCTTATGGTAAGCTTAAAATGAGGTTTTAGCCGAATAATATCTCTTAACAACTTTTAAAAATCACTAAGAGTAAATCAAGATTAAAAGTAAACTATTTTCTTTTGCATGTACACTCACAAGCCAGAAGATGGCGTTAGATCCCCACCACAAATGGTTGTGAGCTACCATGTGGTTGCTGGGAGTTCAGCTTTTATATTTTAAAAGATTAGCCTTTAACAGCTGAGCCATTTTTCTCTAGCCCAACCTGTCTCAAATATTGAAATCAAATATTGAAATCTTTGAATCTTTTTTGAAGTAACAAGTATCTTAAAAATATTTTTAAAGCTCGTTATATTGAAGCAATAGCTTGCAGAAAAAATTTCTTTTGGAGAAATCCACTAATAAAGTATCACACAATGAATAATACACACCAAAAGATTTAACCTCTTACTTTTTTGTATTAAAGCAACAACAATATTTATATATATAAAATGTAAAACAATTAACCATCTTCTGAAGCAATTATTTTTAACAAATATTGCTTCATGGGCTCTTAAAAATTATGAATAAATTTATTACCTGTAAATCTTTCACCTTTACCAGAAATGTAAAGGGATAATATAAAAACATCTTTTATATCTATAAAATTCTATAAGCATTTATTAAAATGGTAGCTGGAATAGACAAGTTAGGTTGTATAAATCTTAAATTTGAACTTTATTTTGGATTAATTTAATAACCAATCTTTTTTAGTCCCATGAGAAATATCGGATAAAAGCCAATCTTATTCTCTAACGATTGTTACATATATTAGAGGAATCTAAAGCATCTTGTTTTTAACAACTTTGAATATAAAGGAATTAAAATAATTTGAACCATATTTTATAAGCCCTGGTTCGATCCCGGGTTTCGGCACCAGATATAACGCATGCCTCCCGCGTCGCCCCACGCCGTGGACGAGAAAACAATTCGGGTAATTACTGCAAAACGAGGACTTTTTACTTCTGTAACACACACATGGAAAGCGCAGAAGACGTGGAAGGGTGGAAGGGAGCGGAAGGGCTGAGACACGGAAGGGGCCTAGCCTAAATACAGCCTAGAGTGGCATATTCACTTCTGATTGGCTGTTCGCTCACCACCCAATATTATGCCTCGGGATTGGCAGTGACTCTGGCGCGCTTCCTGCCTTTGCAGCTGCTCAGATAATTGTTTACAATTGGGAAGACACGCGGCCAGCACCATCTTGAAATGGAAGATTATATCACCGTTAACAGCGGCTTCCTACAGAAAACAACATGATTCTCAGAGTGTGCTCAGTGGTTGTGGGCTGCTTGCAAAAATATCAGCCTAGAAAAACAAGTCTTTATTCAGGGTGGACAAGGATCAACCTACATATATATGGCCCAAGATGGCTGCAAAGAGGATAGCTGCTTTCTGCTAGGAGTGGGCTTCCAACCCAACTTTGTATCTCAGTCTGGCTGGGAAGTTGTTGGGAGCCAACTGCTAGCAGAAAGTGGCTGCCCTCTTTGCAGCCATCTGAGCCATATACCAACACAAGAGACTGGTTTTGCAAACAGCCTACAATAGCTGAGCACACTCTGATACACATCTTGTTTTGCTCACATATCTTGTTTTGCTGTTTAGTGCCCACAGCTGCAAGGCACATGTGGTAAAGCACCTTCAGCTATGTTCCCCTGCTTGTCCATGGCTGCAAGGCATGTGGTAAAGCATATAAATACCCAAAATTTCCTTTTGCTAAATGGGACTTGATCAGACTTTCTGTCTTGTCTTCATTCTTCTCGCCTCTTGTCCTTCCATCACTACTCTCTCTCTTGCTAGACCCTGTTCACTGACCTGGATGGGCCAGATCAGGACTTAATTAAGAAGCCCAAGCACCGTGAGAATTTAGACATCCATCTCTGTCCGATAGCTGTGGAATTTCAACTAGGTGACACCACACCTGAATAAGGAAGGTTCTTATGAGTGAAGAGTTAGAGATCACTTTTTCATTCATAAGACTACATTCAATTTACTCAAAAGTAACTGAAACTGGACAGTCAGTATGTACAGTGTATAGCCCTATCAAAACATCAAATCAGTTACAAGAATAAAACAACAACAAATCAATAACAAATTACAAATGAAAACAAGGATAACCAAATAACCAAAGTTAGAAAAACTCAAACAGAAATCTAAACTCCAGAACTGTGGGAAGCAGCATTCTTTGGCTGCTCATTTTGCAGCACAGACTTACAGCCTGTGGCTGGCCTTGGCAACATAGTAGGAAAGCAGTTACTGATGGAAATAATCTTTTCAAGAGAAATGTAAGCTGGTCTTCTTTTTTGGAGTCTGTGTTTGAAGGATATGTCATCCCAAGACTGAGCATAAGACATGTTACAGTTTTTGGCTCAAAGTCTGCAAGTTTGTTTAAGTTATTCTTGATCATTTTCATCAGGGCAAGAAAAAATGTACACTCTCAGACTCTTCCTGGATGCCCAGCAGTTCTTGATGTGCCTCAGCACTTGTCTTCCTCCAAATGTGCACTCTTGCTGGGCTAGTGGCTAGATGAAATTAAGGCCTATTCACACCAAGGAAAGCAATGTAAAGAAGAAACTGCAGCCCATGATTCCCATGGTGATTAGGGATGAGATGCCACAGTGGTGAATTTGCTTCACACACTCAGTGCACCTCACACAGCAGTTCTCTAGGTGGGAGATCTTGTCCTGGTCTGTGCCATGTTTGAGTTTTTGCTGCAGCATTTCAGATCTATGGAAGAAGGGCCAAAGGCTTGGTAAGGATTTGTCAGTTCAGCTCTCCCTCCAACACCAGTTCTATTCAGCTGGACAATCCAGCATGGCCCATCAGCTGAGGCCATTCCCTGACCTCCAAGTATCATAGAGCACCTGGGCTTGGATTGTTTTCTCAGCATTTAAAAACTGCTAGAAACTGAACTGTGAACTACACACTGTACTGGAGTTTAAAAAAAAAAAACATTATGTTTCTCCAATAGTCTCGGTATATTATATTGAGTAATAATAATATTGTAGCAATGTCTGAATCTCAGTTCAAGAGAGATGAGAGCTACGTAGAAGACCATGTAGATGTCTTATAAGGAACCTGCCAAGAATTGAAGTGAAGGCTTTGATTATTTCTCCAGTGCAGGAACCTGCCTGTGTTCCACTTGTCAATCCCTTCATCTGGAAATGCCCAGAGAAACCATTTCCCATGAAATCCATGGGCACTGCCCTGGTCCTATAATCAGCAAGAGTGTGTTAAAGAAAATTAGTCCCAAGGCTAGACACTGAAGTATAAGGTGATGGTCATGAAGAAACAGAACATACACCTGTAATGTCTATGGGTTTTGTAGGGCACACTCTCAAACACACAAAATATTTGTGTTCACACAATATGAGCATGGTATATTGCAGTAACCAGTTTAGTTTCCCAGTTGTTGCTAATAAAAAAAATCTACCAGTATATTTCCAGGTATAAAACGATCAAATCTTGAATGGGATAGTTATATCCTGGCATAGCATATGGACAGTGCAGTCAGTGATATGCTTTCCTCCCTTAAACCTAACTTGGAATCAGGCTTCTTGGCCTATGATCTAATCTGGCTTAGCAAGTTCCAAAGGCTGTGTAGAGTAGGCTTGTTTCCCAGCTAAGGATCACATGTTGGTGGTAGACTAGCTTCTTTTTCCTGTTTACTGTTCCAGACTTCTTCCAATAGGAGCTCCCTTTACCACAGCCTGACTGACTTGGTGTCCAAAGCTATGAGCCCAGAATAATAAGAAATCCCCATAACTAGGATAGAAATGTTCAAATTTCTCCCCAAAATTTGACTGTTTCAGGGATATTTTGAGCAAGATAAGGCTGACTAGTTGAAATGCCAAATGCTTGTTTGGATTATCTCACACTGAGCAATAGTCCATGGAAGGACTGCACCAAATGGTACATTTTCACTCTTTACCTGATGGACATCTGGATAGTTTCTCCTTCAGGGCTGCTCTGCAGACCACTACAACCCTGATGTGCCCTAGTTGCTCTGTATACTTTTACTGCTTGTTCTTAAATCACTGAGTAAATGGGACTTCATTTCCACTTTCTGAACAAGGCTTCTCACAGACCTACCAAATTTTATACTACCAGACCTGTCTGAAGTTGAGACTTATTTTAACTCAGAGAAAGCGATTTTGAATAACAGCAGTTGCAGAATGCTACACAAATAACATTGGTTGAGTGCTTTAGTGTATCATGACCTTCAAGGGGCTCCTGAAGGAGCCCTGTTCTTGCACCACAGCTCTGGGACTTCTGCTGGATGCAGATTCAGCTCCAAGCAACTCAATGTCTCAAGGAATAAAATCCAAGACAAACTTGAAGGCAAACTTTTACTGAGTAGAGGTAGCTGGAAAGTAAATGGTAGCAGACAATGAGGAAAGCAACCTGGAATGCTAAGAAGTCACAGTGAGCCACCTGACATTCCAGTGGGCCTTGAAAATTCACCAAGAACAGAAAAGGGACATAAACACATGGATTTTATACAGTAACCTTCCCCTTACCTCCATGCACCATATTCCTTTGATTTGCTCCAAAGGACTTCAATGAAAATCAATAGTTTGCCCCTAATCATTTGAAAATCTGACTTTAAAAGAGTTTTTTGTGTTCTGTTTCTCTTGGGAGCTAGGTTCTGATGCAGAATAATTGGACTGTTGTGTTGGATATTTAGTGGAAGCAAACTGAAATCTCAGATTGCTTTTCTCATTAAACTTGGCATCTAGAAACACACACGGGTGTATGTCTGAACAGACACACACACAGAAATAGAGAGAGACACACACATATTAACAACACACACACACACTGTTGTATATACAAACACCCATACAAAAAAACCACGTGCAAAATCACCTTGCATTAAACAAACACAAAATACTAGTACAAACACACTCATCCATAGCTGGTCCAAATAAAACATAGATGCACAAGCATTCACACTACACTACACAACACAAACACACCACACACACACAGAGAGAGAGAGAGAGAGAGAGAGAGAGAGAGAGAGAGAGAGAGAGAGAGAGAGACGGGGGAGGGGGACGGGGAGGGTGAGGCGGAGAGGCAGAAAGGGAGGGGGAGGGAGAGGGGGAGGGGGAGGGGGAGGGGGAGGGAGAGGGGGAGGGGGAGAAACACCAAAAATTATAAGTGAGCAGAAAACAATGAGGAATCTGTCGTGTTTGAAGAAAAGGTAATTTAGGCTATGCGAAGCAGATGATTCAAGTGAGTGACACTGGTTTATCCATGTTTCTGGTTACACATGAGGACACTCTGCCTCTGATGACTCATCCTACCTGCTGATGCTTGGCACTTGGGACATAGATGTTCTTGTTGGCCTCCTCACAGAAACTCTTATCTTCTCCATAGGACACTTGTGGTTCACTCTGCTCCACCAGCAGATTTCTGTTCTCTCTCTGCAGCAATATCCTGACATTGTCTTTCAGTTGAGAACATTCTCTAAGGAGTTGGCAGTGCCTGGTGCTGAACCACAAACAAACAAAATGGTGATTCCCAGCCAGCTTTCATTTCCTGTCACTCCTCCCAGTACCATCATCCCTGCAAATGTCCTGGTCCCTAGACAGCCTCAGACTAGAGACTCCAGTATACATATCAGCGCCAATGAGAGGCAGGTCTAATCCAGAGACCAGCCACATTCCACCAGACTGAAAGTACTTCTGTAAGGCCTGACAACAGGAGGGTTTATGTCCATCAGGGAAGATGAAATGTTCCTCATGGGTGCTTATATGTCCCTGGTACTAGAAAACCATCAGCAGATAGAGGGCAATTCCCCTCTGAGAGAGGAGAGAAGACCCAACAGGAATACACTCTTTCCATTTTTGTCATGGATCCCAGATCTTTAAATCTCTTGTCAGAGCCCTAGAGGTTCAGTGTTGCTTGATATTCCCATCGAGATGGAAATGTTTTCTATGTAGAAGATCCTGAATTTGGAAGAATAAAGACTGAAAGGTCTTACAAACTTATACACTTATACACTCTTCAGAATTAGGACACCTGAGTGCAAGAGGTACAGATCCATGACTCTTGGCTCAAGGCAGGGTTCCTGTTAAGAAAGAGTATAGAACCAGAGCCCTTACTTTTGTTCAAAGTCCTAGAAGGACAGAAGCATTCCCTGCCCAGTGCTGAGGTCTCAGCTGTGTCAGTCACTCACCTGAAGGAATGGTTTTCTTCAATGAGCTCCTTGTATTTCTCCATGGCATCAATTACTGACTCCATCATTTTCTGGATATTCATAATGGTCTTTTCGTGGTTTCTTTTAATGATATTGAATTCGATGTTCATCCTGTGTTAGGGCATGGCATACAGAGCAAATATTTCTGTAAGGGTCATGTGCAGAATGGCTGTATCCTGGACTACCTCAGCCAATAATATATGCCACATCCTTGCTCTTTGGACATGGGGCCTATTGGTGCTCCTTAAACTTATAATCCTTGGCACAGGACAGCAGAGCCAGGGGACCAAATGGAGGGAGCAGATCTCCAAGAGCATCTCGTGTGAGCCTGAAGGAATACACTAGTTCTGTGAGAAGTTTCTCCTAGTCTCCGCCACAAGCTTGGGCCCAACAGATATCTCTGATGACTTTTTTATTTTTAAGGCAGGCCTCTCAATCCTTGGTTGCTATTGTTACATGAATTCTCAGGACAAGAATAGTATTTCCAGGGAGAGGCTTAATAACACTTCCTCCCCCAGGAGATTCCTATGTGACACCAGTGCAAACACAAGGAGCAAAGTACCCAGTTGAACAATTTGGTTGTCTATGGACACAACACTATCCTGACCTGCAAATTGTGCATCAGACAAATCCTCAAACCCCAACAAAGCTCCCAGAGCCGCAGATCCTGAACAGCACACACACAACTACATTCACACACATACACACCAACCCACCGACAAACACAATTAGAATGCCAGCTAAATCCAGGGAGGTGTCATAATCTCAGAGTATAAGAACCAAACTCAGAGGAAAGCAGTGGTGATCTGCAGGCATTTCATTCACACACTGAGAGGCAGCAAGTCTGACCAAGTCCTTCCAGCTGTGTACAGAACCAATCAAACTCCAAGCACTGTAAGGTCAAGTATCCTACTACTCAACACCTGTCAGGGCTTTCTAACATGCATGATTAGAGGTGACACACTCCTTTGATGAGAGGAAATCTTGGGTTAAGAGAGAGGGCACAATACAGTGAAAAGGGGAGTGAGCATAATTACTACCTGTAGTTCAAATCATGATAATTGTACAGGTTCAGCATTTGACTAATTTCTTCCTCCTCAAAGCTCATCTTCTTGATCTTCAATTTCAGTTCTTCCAATTTCGTCATCTCTTTCTGGTTACTGATGCTGGAATTCTGGGATGATGTTTGCATAGCAGAGCCTGGACATAGATAAACACAAATGAATTGGCAGAGTGGATGGCCCAGGGGCAGCAGAGACAATTCTGAGTTTCAAAAAGAATGGTGAGGGAGAGGAAAAGCTAGAGACACAGTGAATCCCAGAAGGAACAGAAAAGCAATCTTTGAGCTGTTCTGCTCAGCTATATCCCTCTTCCCAACCACCGTCACCATACATATGCCACACTCTCTATTACAGAGAGTATTATGCACTGAAATCCATAAGCTGCCTCAGACATAACGACTTAGGGATCTTTGTCAGCTCACATCAGATGTGATGCAGGTAAATCCTGGAGTTCATATTGCTTAGCACCATCAAGATCTAATCATGTGTGTTGAAACCCAAAGTGTCTGAGACTCCACACATGACCAGGGTCACATCCTTCTCTGTTCTTGTCCTCAGAGACTCCTTTAACCTGTAGTAATCCAGAGGATGGAGGGCTTCAACTCCTACCATGAACAGACACACTGTTAATCTCATAGTTCTTCTTCCTGACATTCTTTGCCACTCAAAATGAAATTAAATAGCTCCCAGAAAAGTAGCTGCAGGTTGTCAGTACCTGGATCTCTGTCAAACTAATAATCAGAAATTCTTGACTCTTGTTCTGCCATTGAGAAATTCCAAGGCTCCAGCTTGTAAGGCATACTCCTGTAAGGCCCAGCTCAAGCCTATTTCTTCCAGGAAGTTCCCCAACTCTACCCAGGACTCACTGTGCCTTCCCCAGAATGATTTCAGTCTTCCTTTCTTACAAGACAGGAGGCCAGCTTCTTTCTTACTCGGAGAGGTCTCTCCTTGATCACCATTCTCTTTCCAAAATAGCCTAAGCAGCCTGGAAAACATGCCTGTTTGTGAACCCAAAAGGCACTGAAGAAATACCCCACAGGCAGTTGTTGTCACCACAACACAGGTGACATCACAGAAGATTCTACTTCTTTCCTAGATATGAGAGAATGTCCAAGGATGGCATTCCTGATGATGTCACTGGGTACTGCCATGACCTAGCTGCTAACTAGCTGTCCCCAAATTGTCCAATTTCTGGGGTGTCCTTTCCTGGAGTCTCTCATATGACCCAGGGAATACCCTTTGGCAACCTCTCCATCCAAAGTTAAAGATTTCTCTCTGCTTCATGACAAGTGAAGTGCTTCAGATGGAAAGAGTTGGTTAGAACCAACTCTGACATGGGTAAAAAAAATTTTAGCGCCCAAATCTCTAGAGACCATGGATGTGAGAAATTGTTCTTAATAATAAATATACCACCTGAGCCAATTCATGTGAAATACAGGCCACTTCCCCGGGTTTTCCCTGTTTCCCAGAGGCCAATATCTTTCTCCTATACCTTTAACTGTATAAAACATGGATAGTATTTTCTTAATGTCCATTCCTTCATAGTGGGCATTGTTTCCATATACACATGCATGTGTTTCACAAAATCTCTGGTTTACAATCCTATCTTTTGCAAGGAAAGCTCCCATTTCTTTGGAACATAGGGGCTCAACTACAGGGCAAATGTAAAATTGTAAACTTTTCCTTCTTCAAAATATTAACGTGCACATCCTTCCTTTCTCAAATACAAACAGACAATTGTATAAGTGGCCATCAGTGAGCAAAGGTCAACCTGGATGGTGCACTACTACATTGTAACCACATAGCTGTCACTTCTCCAATAACTGTCTTCCTCAATTCCCACGTCCAGGCATGAGGATGTTGGGGGTTGTACCATAACACTGTACTCATAGCAAACATAAGAATCAGGAGGCTAGCAGGGAGTGGGATGGCCTGAGGTCAGGTTAAACCTCAATTGCAATGGGTCCATAAGTTCAGGAGGGCGTCCCTTTGGCATTGTCATCTGTGGCTTCTGCATTCTTATCTTGGATGTGCTGAATCTGTGCTATAATGCCAAGTAAGTTCACAGATGTAAGTGGAAACTTGTGTATGGCTTTTGTGGGGTGACATGTGTCTTTGACTACCACCTTCAGCCACACAGTATCACCATGCAAAGCTCAACAGAAGAGGGGAAGATTGTTGATGCATTAGAAGTTTGAGGGCCTTTTCTTCCCATTAGGGCACATGTTTTCCCAATGTGATTTCTCTTTTGAACCTTCACTGATGGTGTTTTGGTTGTTTCCTGCCCTGAAGGTTCCTGGATGCCCCAACAATGGGACAACTGGATTCAGACTTCTTTTTACCAAAAGAAGGGTTGCTGCAGAATTATGCCATGGCAGCAGGCAGGTCAACTAAGCTACTCTTATGTCCAGCACACCTGGTACAGGACTGGAGGCCTGAGCTATCTGGGGAAAGGAAGCAGCACACAATATCACACAGCAATCTCTGCTGCAACTGCTACAACTGCAATAGGAGTGTATGTCTGTTTGTTTTATATTATGAATACCTACAAAGCTGTTCATTGTTAATACATGCCTTTCATCCCAGCACTCAACAGTTTTTATTTAAAATTGTTGTGGTTAGTATTCCTGTTGTCTGGTTTGGTTTTTGTTTTTAATTCCCACAGCTAATTACACTGCACCTAGAATGTTAAACCCATGTATGTAAGGCTGTATTATTCATGTTAGTCAATGATTTCTTTCTTAGCAACCACTCCACAGATGATCCATCCCAAAATTCAATTTCAAGTCAGGAAAACAGTCATAGAGATGTTAGTAAACTTGTATGGTCTACCCAACACAACACGACTATAGGATGGCATCCCATTTTTGGATTACCTAAGAGATTGTTTTAGAGATGACAGGCCTCTGTATAAGTCTGCATTTGGATGGCAGAAGGCCTGGAATGGCTGAAAGAATGCCTGCTCTCTGAAGGCCATGTCTGGCCCTTTAGTGCCTCTGCAGCCTGAGGCAGACATCTGCCAGGAACCCAGGAACACTTGGCCAGAGCTGGTTCAGGACTGCATTTTGGATGAGCCCTGAGACCTGGGTGAACAGAGGCCTCAAGAGTTCTAGAAAAGGTGAGCAGAGTCACTTGGATGTGAGGGGAACAATGGACCATTGGGCTGCAGGTCCTCCATTTTATTTATCTTTGCTATGTACATAGTATATGTAAATGACAAAGGTATCCTGATGTACAACATCTAGTCACTCTAGATGTTAAAGTGTTTGCCAGTGTATCCACCCTAGAGTTAGTAGAGCAATACATTTTTACCATTCTGTTAAAAAATGTAATATAATTTCTGTATGAATATATTTTTACTTATTCAGTTTACATGCTGCTCAATACACCCCTGTCACCCACATTTTTTCAATACACCTGGCCCCTTCTCTGAGCAGATGAGGGCCAGCTCTCTCAGGACCTCCCTTTTTCTCCCAGACCAAGTTACCCTGTCCTGAGGAAAGGTGCTGAGGGAGATGGTAATGGGTGCCTTCTGCTTGGCTTTCTTCTTGCTCCACTTCACTGGCCTTGGGAAGTTCATGCAGAACTAACCTAGAACTTGGTACTTCATTCAGATGCTCTACAAGAAGCATTGACTCTGTGAATATTCCTGAGAGGATATTTCCATCAAACCTACTCCCACTAGTATCCTGACAATGACAAAGGTAATGGGATGCTGGACCTCTATTTCAGGAGTTTCCAACTCTTCTCAGAGCAGCAGTATAGAAGCCCACAGAGCTGGCAATGTTAAGTGAGGTTACAAGGGGGACCTAAGACCATACTGTTGCTTTCCAAAAGTACCTCCCAGAGGCTTATCAGATCTATAAACCCATAGATCTCTATGCACTGGACATCAGGAAGTGTTCAACATACATTGATTTTTGTCACTCAGTTTCCCCAAATATTAGAAGTCCCAAAATTTAGAGGGATTTGAGGGTATGAATAGGGCCCAGGGGATGGAGGTTGTGCAAAAAGTGTGTAACAATAGAGAACTGACTGAGAATCAGAGAGACCAGATGCTTACCAAGATCATAGTTGCAGCCCAATAAGAAAATGAATAATAAGCCATTGGGTGAAACATGAAAGAGGCCATAGATGTTGAAGGTCGGTCTGGAGTGAATCTGGTTTATTTTTAAATTTTTTTTTTAAATGGATATGTTTTGTTTGCATTTCAAATGTTTTCTATTTCTAGGCCTCCCCTTAGCAACCCCCCTATCCCATCCCACTCTCTCTGCCTCTATGAGGGTGCTCCATGAACCATCCACGCCTCCCGTCTTCCCCCCAGCCATGGTATTCCCGTACACTGGACACTGAACACTCACCTGAGTTACATTCCAGGCCTGTAACTTCATTCATCTGCGACAACAGCTACAAGGCAAAGGGCAAATGAGACTCAGTAGTCAGTTTGGCTGCTACAAGGTTGGTCCTTGAGAATGGCTTACAGAATGCTTTCAAGACTAGGGATGTCTATCTGAAAGAGAAAAAAAAAAGGCCTCAGTCCACACTGCATACTCAGGAAGGTTTAGTCAATGAAAGGTAGATGTCAAGCAGTTTTTCACCTACACAAATGGCAGTAGTGGGAGCCAGGTTAATCTGCCTGGCTGGTAGCATTCACCAAGAGTCAAGCACTGTGCTGAGGACCTACAAGTAAGTAAGCCCCAGGCTCCTTCCACAGAATGGACAGATGGACAAGAAGACCCCTATCACATGACAGTGATTGATTTCCTGTGTGTTTACAGATGTCCCCTCTGTGTCAGCATAAGCTTAGAAAGAGTTGACCAACAACAATAAGTAATTGAAACCCTTCCCTCAATCCTTCTCAGGCTGCTGCTTAAAAGCCATGGTTTGACAGCACCAGGTTGGGGAGGCAGGGGATTGTTTTCTTCACACATAAAGTTTCTGACTCACTGTTAGTCTCAGAAATCAGATCTGTTCCAGGGGAACTTCTCAAGAATGAAGCATCCACTTGAAGGAATACTTCCTAAATACGCTCTGAAATCTACTGTGGTTAAAGATCAACATCAACCATCGCTCGCCCCCCCTTCCTAGCTTTGCACAGGCATGCCCTCCACTAGAGGCATGTGACCTCGGCTTCAGGCTCTATCCAGGCAGGATAGTTTGAAGCTTCATCCCAACACTGGTCAGCTGACTTGAAATGGTGATTCCTTCCTCCACTTCTGCCCCCAAGAGAATCTTCTCAATTCCGCATTTCATCATTAGGCACTTCATGCCTAATCTGCATGGTTATTCGGCATGAGAGGTGACAGATCTCCTCCAAACCTGACAATCTGTGATTCTAAGGCATAATCTTGAACCCACAAGAGTACTGAATGGATGCCTGGTAACCTAAGAAAACTAGCATGTCATCTTTACGCACCTGTACCTAAATAAAAGTCTCCAGTAACTTCTATCTTTGGTTTGGGGTAATCTCTTTCAGTGAGAAACCACAAAAGTCTGGAAGGACAAAGATTGAATGGAGGACATTACCTCTTACTGGATACTGAGTACTTGTATCCGGGGTCTCTATGTGGAAGAAGTACATTAAAGCAGACATGGAGCGTGCAGACTGAGGTCAGCTGCTGGCTCCTCATGCTACATCAGAATTCAGTGTTCTGACTTCAGGAGCCACGCTTCTTATTTAGAAGCAGTGTAACAAGTAGGCTAGCCACGAGGTCATGCCTGCTTTTTCTCCTAGAGGTAACCAGAAGACCTACACACTCAACAGCTGTGATGTGGATAGGGCTGGCGATGAACTGGGCAGCTGAAGCTCATGAGCTCAGCATCCAGGGCACCTCTGTGTTTCCAGAGAGTCAGAATCAAGGGTCTAGTAAGAGGCAAAGTTAGCAAGGATCCTTGGCGACTCCTCATCCAATCCTAGGGTCCTCATGTGAGAAAGAGGGTGTTGCTTCCCAAACTGACCAGCAGACAGAAGACAACGGACATGGGATCTCCTTCCCAACACGGTTTATTCAGGAACCTTGAATTACCGCAAAAGCCAGCAAAAGCCCCAGCTCCCAGCCCTTAAATCTGTGTCCTCTCCGATCAGAACCTGCCATGTGGTCATTCTCGATTGGTGCTGAGCACATACGTCACATGACCCAATCTTGCATAACGATGAACAAGCAAAATGCATGCGCAGTAAATCCTAGCCTACGTGCCACCCAAGCTTCCTGAAATGGTGAACCAGCACGCCAGGGGCGTCTGGCACCCAGCCAGGCACCATCTTGAGTTCCGCTCCCCACATCTCCCCCTTTTTATATTGATTTGATGAGAAGTCTCACCGACCTCAGACAAAAAGAGGATAGGGTACTCATTACCATTTTCTAACGGGGGGTAGAGGCCTGCTCCCCATCAGGATGACAAGTGTGGGACACTGTAATGATTTTCTGACCTCTGTCATTGTGCAGTAGGTTTACTAATCATACCCGTCCCGACGCCTTTTCATGGGGGAAGGATTTTGGTGTCAACCTCCATGCAATCAGGCATATCCTTCAGGGAATCTACCTTGATATAATTCAAGGACATCCCTTGCAGTGCCACCTGACACCCTGTGATACTGGTACACAGAGCCCTCCTCAAAACTGCTGGGCAAGGGTCCTTCTCATCAAACCATATATCCATATCAATCTTTTCCAATCATACTTGTGGCGACTGTCCCAGCTCTACTGCTGCAAATGCCTGTACCATCAGGGCTTGATCATGGGCATGTCTAACTCTCATGCGACACAGACACCAGAATGCTAGGCAACTGATAAGTAGAAGACACAGAGCCAAGGCTCCCAAGCCTGCCCATTCCCTCAGATGAAAAACTGTCCATAGAATCCAATCAGCCATGCCCGATGTGAAGAACACATCCACTCGATTAGCATTGATGGTAACAACAGACTGATGCAACTTTTGAAGAAGATCATCCATCGCCCTGGACCAATTCCCTGTAAGATACTGAGAAAGATTTCTTGACAATTATGCTGCATAGCTAACATTCTCAAACTTGACCGTGGTCACACACAACCCAGAATACCAAAGATTTAGGGAATACTGATAAGATTCCCCAACGAAGATCCTGTCCTTCAATCAGGAGCAGCAGCAGACACACCGCTCCCATCATCTTCTTTATCTGAAGGTTCTTGCACTCTTCTGGTCAGGTGTTCAGGGACCCAAATCAGTTGTTGATGATCCTGATGAAATACACAAACAGAACCTCTCACCCACATCAATACTGGGTCTGGTCCATACCATTTTTCAGTTATAATGTCCTTCCACATTACATGACCTTTATAAGGTACCTCTGACACAACATGGCGATCAGCCGCTGCATGCCCTTACTTATCCAAATTCAAAAAATTAAGAGTAAATAAAGCAATGGCCAGTCTCTCTCGGGGGGGGGGGGGAGCACCCATGGGCTATCCCCCCTTTTTGTTTAACAAGACATTCTTTTAAAGTACAATGGGCTCGTTCTATGATGCCTTGTCCTTGAGAATTGTAGGGTAATCCATGTGTTATATGGATCCCCATCATTTGACAAAAACTGGAAAAAGAATTGGAAGTATATGCGGGACCATTATCTGTTTTTAAGCATCGCGGCTGGCCCCATGCAGCCCAAGCTTCAAAGCAGTGAGCTATGACATGGCGTGCCTTTTCTCCAGTATGGACAGAGGCATAAATAATACCTGATACAGTATCAATGTAAACATGAATATATTTCAGTCGTCCAAAATCAGAAAAATGGGTGACATCCATCTGCCACAGATGTAATGGACGAAGGCCTCAAGGATTTACTCCCAAGGACACTTGTGGCAAAAAAGGTACACAAACTTGACACGTTTTCACAATTTCTCTTGCATCTGCACGAGATAATTTAAAGCACGATGCTAAGGTTCTGGAATTAACATGAAACCATTTATGAACCTCTCTCATCATTTCAAGAGCAGCACCCATCACAAAACCTTCCAATGCCTTGGAAGCTTTATCTACAATATCATTGCCCTCTGCCAAGGGACCTGGCAACCCAGTATGGGCTTGAATATGCTGCACAAAAAAGGGAGAGGTACGATTCCATATTAATTTTTGCAATTCTACTAATAACAATCCAATGGTAGATTTAAGCTTTATTTTTCCTTCAACTTCCAAACATTTTAAAATATTTACCACATATTGACTATCTGACAACAAATTAAAAGGTCTATTAAACTGTTCAAAAACTTTAATTACAATTTTAAGTTCTATAACTTGTGGAGAAGCGGGGGAAAATTTAATCACTACAGGACCTGATCCATACACCAAATATGCTCCACACCCTGATTTAGAACCATCAGTAAAAATAAGAGGACAATCATTCAATGGATGCTGTCTGGTTATTTTAGGAAAAATTACAGGATGTATAGTAACCAATTGTAAAATAGGATCTTTAGGTAAATGATTATCAATGATACCACCAAAAAAAAAAAATCTTAAGATAGCCCAATCATCTATGGTGGCTGATAATATTTCAAATTGTTCTGCTATATAGGGTATTATTATTTTCTCTGGTTGACATCCAAAATACTGAAATCTTTGTTGAAGTCCTTGCAGGGCAAGTTGAGCTACCACTGTGGGATAATGGGAAAGTGTCTTAGCAGGAGATATTTTAGGATGTATCCATAATAAGGGAGCTCCCTGCCAAAGCACCCCTGTTGGTTGTCTCTCAGTAGGTAATATGCATAGCGACACCCCTTGTGTTTCATCTCTGTGTCCCAAAGCTGCCTTTTGCATACCATCCTCCACTAGCATCAAAGCTTTTCTAGCTTCATCTGTCAATTGTCGGGAGGAATTCAAATCAGGATTTCCAGGAAGAATATCATACAATGGTTGTAACTGTTTATTAGATAAATGTAAGTAAGGCCTCAACCATTGAATACCTCCTAATAATTTTTGAAAATCATTCAAGGTGTGCAGGGTATCTGTATGAATTTGTAACTTCTGAGGAGTAACACTTTCAAGAAATATTTTAGTCCCCAAGTAATTAACAACTACATCTTTTTGCACTTTTTGAGGGGCAATTATCAAATGTTTTTCTCTAAGGGCAAATACAATGGCATGATAGGCATTCTCCAATAATTGATCAGTTTGGGTGGCAGTAAGATCATCCATAAAATGACATATTTTCACTTTTAAAAGTGTCTTTCTAACCTCTTTTAATGCTGCATCAACATACAACTGACACATAGTAGGACTATTGGCCATGCCCTGTGGTAAAACAACCCACTCATATCTCTGATCTGGCTCAGCATGATTCAAGGAAGGAACAGTAAAGGTAAATCTCACAGTATCCTTCTCATGCAGGGAAATAGAAAAGAAACAATCTTTAATATCTAACACAATTACAGGCCAATTCTTGGGTAAAGTAGAAGGTAACAGAAGGCCTCTCTGTACTGGACCCATGATCACCAATTTGTTTATTAATTTCTCTTAGATCATGAAGCAATCTCCATTTTCCCGATTTTTTTCTTAATAACAAAAATTGGAGTATTCCAGGGGGATGTAGACAGTTGTAAATGTCCCAATTCTAATTGCTCCTGGACTAAAGAATGCACTGCTTGCAATTTTTCTGAGGGAAGAGGCCACTGGGGAACCCACACCGGTTCCTCAGACTTCCATGATATGGGAATTGCTTCCACAGTGGCCCCTATAAAAAAAACCACTCCCGCTTTATCGTTCTTTGGAGCAGTGGACACAGGTAGACTCTTGCCCTGCAGTTTTTTCCCAAGTCCTTTCCCAGGGATATATACCCCATATCGGACATCATCTTATGTGTTTGTGGACTGTAATCTTTTTCATTTGTGAGAACATAACCCATTTCCTTCATAAGGTCTCTGCCCCAAAGGGAGATAGGAACCTCCAGATCATAAGGCTGAAAGGTCCCTTCATGACCTTCACTATCCCTCCACTTTAGAAGACGAGAGTTCATTTCCGGTTCCTGGGCATATCCTAAGCCCCTAAGTAATTGCACTGACTTTTGTCTGGGCCATCCTTTTGGCCAATCTTTCATGCTAATAATGCTGCAATCAGCACCCGTATCCAATAGCCCAGAAATATTTTTTCCTTCTACTGCTAAAGACAATAACGGTCTAGTATCAAGGTCCAAGGAGCAAAATACAACTGAGGTCCCTGTGGACCCAAAACCCCTATCTCCTCGCTGAGCATCTTTTGCAGGAAACTGACCATGACAACTGGGAAGGCACAAAAGCTGAGCTAATCAATCTCCTGGGGAAATTGCAGAGATACCTCGGGGAGAGGACACCGTAACTTTAACTATCCCAGTATAATCAGAGTCAATAACCCCAGGATGAACCATAAGTCCTTGCATAGTAACCGAGCTTCTCCCTAACACCAGCCCCACTGTATCAACAGGTAAAGGTCCTTTAAAATCAGTCTCTATTAGCTGTGGACCCATTTGGGGCATTAATATGAGTCTGGTGGTGGAAGAGGTCGAGTCCTGCACTCCCCTTTGTAGCCCTCCAGGGTGGTCCCACTGCATTGGCGGTCTCAGACTGGGCCACTCTGCTACTGCCCCATATATTTGAGGGCCCTGAGATAGGGGGTCCTGCATCCCATTTTTTGGACATGCTCCTCTTTGTCCAGAATGTAAAGTTTGTCCATTTTTGTTCCTCACTGATCTGCACTCATTAGCCCAATGATTTCCGTTTTTGCACTTCAGGCATAAACCTGGGGTTCAACCCCGATTACCCTGCAGCTGCGGGCATTGACGCTTCAGGTGTCCTGGTTGCCCGCACTTAAAACAAGCATTATTTGCTGCACCTGTACCACGAGCTATTTGCATCACCACAGCGGCTAGTCCTGCATTAGATAAAGGTCCCCCTATTTCCCTACAAATTTTCATCCACACGTCAAGGCCTGTGCTCTTATATGGATTTATGGCTTGCCTACATTCTTTTGTACACTGCTCAAAAATCAATTATTTTAAAAGTGGCATAGCTGTATCGGGATCTCCAAAAATCTTTCCTCCTGCTTCTACTATTCTAGCCACAAAGTCTGCAAAAGGTTCCATTAACCCCTGAGTGATCTTAGTGAGATTGCCCGAAACCGCTCCCCTATTCGGAAGCGACTTCCATGCCCATGTTCCCATTTTATTGATCTGTTCATAGACTTGTAAAGGATACATAGTTTGATGGTCAGCCCATCTACCCTGCCCTAAAAGCATGTCCTATTCCCATTGTTGCTGTCTGGCTGCCTGATTTTGAGCCACATATTCAGCTGAATATTCTATGAAATGGGCTTTCCAATCTAAATATTGGCCAGGTGTTAAGCAGGCCCGTGCAAGATTCTGCCAATCACTGGGGGTCATGGCATAGCTATGCAGAGATTCCAGCTGAGCCACCACATAGGCTGCACTGGTTCCATATGCCCGCACCCCTTCGGCCAGCCTTTGAATAATCTTCCAATCTAGGGGCTCATGGTAACGATTCCCTTGGGCATCTCGAAATACTGGAAAACAGCGTACTCCTGAATCACTTTTGGCCCTCAACTCTCTCCACACCTCCAGATTGAAACTCTGTCCCGATGACAATGGGGTATATGGAGGCAGCTAAGGTAGTTCTGGAGCACTAGGCTGGACTTTTAGTTTCGATTTACTCAAGCTCTCGGCCAGGCTTTCTAATTCATCCTCCGAACTTTTCTCACTCTCCAAATCATACCTCACCTCTGATTTTTGGGATAGCTGCTCTAAAGCCTCACTACCCTTCACTTTTAACAATCCTCGGAGTGCCTGAGTGAAATTGAGGAGGTGAAATTCCCCATGGTGCTTAGTGCAACTTGTCCTGATCCTCAGGAACTTTATTATCTCTTCCGAGAACCTTTCCTGCTAAACTTGTCCCAAAACCGGGAACTTTATAGTAACTTGTCCCAAAACCGGGAACTTTATAGTCTCTGAACCGAGAACTTTCCCTCATCCCACTTACCTGGGAACTTTACCAGCTAGGTGCCCTGCCTGTAATGGGTTCTGAAGTTCCCCATATGGGCCACCACTTGTTGCTTCCCAAACTGACCAGCAGACAGAAGACAACGGACACGGGATCTCCTTCCCAACAGGGTTTATTCAGGAACCTTGAATTACTGCAAGCCCCAGCTCCCAGCCCTTAAATCTGTGTCCTCTCCAATCAGAACCTGCCACATGGTCATTCTCGATTGGTGCTGAGCACATATGTCACATGACCCGATCTTGCATAATGATGAACAAGCAAAATGCATGCGCAGTAAATCCTAGCCTACGTGCCACCCAGGCTTCCTAAAATGGTGAACCAACACGCCAGGGGCATCTGGCACCCAGCCAGGCACCATCTTAAGTTCTGCTCCCCACAAGAGGGAACATGTGTGCCAAGGAAAAGGCCACTGGAGGCCACAGTGAGAGGCTCCCATGTCAAGAAGAGAATATTCAGAAAAACCACCTGTTGGCCTTGACCTTGAGGCCTGGGACCACAGATGAGCTTCTGTCCCCTCACTTCAGGCTTACATTCCCCTCACAGTCCAGGTGATGAAGAGCACCCGAGGAGAGGAAGCTGCAGCGCTCACCGGGAACCAGAACCTTGCACTGTGGCCAAGAGAGACATCCTAGGACCCAGGAATATCCCAGAAAGGGCTGCTGGGTGCAAGGAGGCACTTCCTCCACCTGCTGCCCACATGGTGGTAACTTAGGACACCAAGGCAGAAAGGACCCAGAAAAGGCGAGGGTAGCAAGACCTGGACATAATCAGCAGGAGCTGCCTGGTGAATGACTGAGGCCCCACGTCCCCTCTGCCATCTATTTCCTAGTTGCTTCTGGTTACAAATTCTACAGGAGACTTCAGTGGCCGAAGGTATCACAGGCCAGTGAGAGCGTGTGCAAACACCCAAACGTTGGGGAGGCATGTCAGGACGAGGGTGTGAGCATTCACAGGGTGACCACCATACCGTGTGAGTGAACTGGATAAAGATGGATGGGCATAATCTTCACCTGTCTCTGGTCTGGGCACATAGTATACAGCCACATTTGTAACATGACTCCACACTAGCCACGTAACTCCCGGGCTCATATGGCATTCACAGGGACCCAGGTGTGCCCTTGCTCCACCTCCTTGGTAACAGGACCCCATTTTACAAGTGGACGTGTGCCTACCTTACTCTACCTTACTTCCAAGCATAATTGTCGCCAGGGGTAGCCCTGCAACAAGGCCCTGGCTACAGAGCTGATGGGGTGCTCTGCTCCATTCTAGTTATACCATCAGGAACCTCCGGAGCCGTGCTGGAAGACAAGGTAACCGTGAAGAGGGCAGTGCGGGCTAAGGACAGGAGACTGGGAGGGAAGCCTTCGATCCTGAGGCATGGGCTGCTTTTTCTGTAGGGTGGGTGGTAAGGACCACCAATACTTTATGATTTAGGTTTTTTTCATCGAATGACACAGGACTCATCCTAGAGGAGAAAGTGCTGGGTTTCTTGCTTATTTGTTTGTTTAATCTCTGAAGACGGTGGCTCTTGCCATAAGGCTGCCTGGTAGACTCTGCTGGATGCTGTGTTAGCCAGGCAGAGGTGACCACCTGGCAGCCAGGCTTGGGGTAAGACAAACCCTAGTGAACTTAGGGTGCCGGCTGCTCCCTCCCAGGCACAGAAGGTTAACCACTGCTGCAGAATAGAACATAGGTTTATTTGTAGTAAAAACCGTAGTCTTGTGGAGAAAACCCATTGGCAATGTACAGTTGTTCCATCAGGGGGTGCTGCTGGCTGTGGGACCCCCACATCCCTGACTTGCATGCACTGTGCTGCAAATGTTCACAGCTGATCTTAGGCCCCCAGACCTTAGACGGTGTCTAGTCTCCTGCAGAGGTGCCCATGTCCCAGCCTGCCCAGCACCCTGCTCAGTGCAGCTCAAAAACAAACCCAAACCAAGCACACATGTCAAAACAGACACAAAACATTCACAAGAACGAGGCTCTAGAGTATTCTCTTTTTCAGTGTCCTTCGTTATCATGACGCATCATGACAAGCTAAAATATACATCCTCTTGCTATTATAGAATCTCTTATTCACAGATATATAATGGGAGACTTAGATGAAATAATTACAACTTCCCCCCCCCCTAAAATATGAACAGGCAAAACAAAACATAACAGGACCAAAAAAAAAAAAAAAAAACCCAAAAAACAAAACAAAAGAAACCAACTACAACAACAGAAAAACAAACAAACAAAACCAAACCGAAAGCACAGGGTGTCATGAGGGCATTCACATGGTTCATGCGAAGGGGCCTGCAGAGCCCTCCCCACTGTCTGCACTTGCACCGGGCAGGCTGGGTCAGGGAGCTGTGCAAAGTGGGCCGTGCCCTGACCTTTCCAAGGCAAACCCTTTGCTCCCAGTTTCTCACAGCTGGGGCTTTCCAAGGTGTCTCACTTCCTGCCGCTCCCCATCTCCTGATCCCTCCCTGCCTCCCCTAACATCCCAGCATGTTGTATGTGGACACCAGGCTGCAAGTGTCCCCAGGAGGAAGGTAGTGCACTGTCCCACTCCAGTGGGGACAGTGACCCTAGCCTTGGCTCCCTCCTCACTCAGAAATGGGCAGCTGGATGAAAGGAGAAAGAGCCGAGAGTCTGTGTGTCTTCACACAGAACTCACAGGAAGAAATGAGAGGCTGGCCAAGCAAGCCAGAGGTCAAAGGGCAGGAAGCACCAGGAGAAGTGAAAGGGCAGAGACACCCCAAGAGCACTTAATTTGAGCCAGCCATAGGCCCAGTGTGTGGGCTGCAGGAATCCTTGTGGAGAGACCTGTCAAGGGCCATAACCAACATCTAGTGCAAAGGCCAGCGGACTCCTAGTGACCGTAGTTTGGAATGCAGAAGACCCAAGAGTGCCTCCTGGAGAGAAAAGAGGCAGGGGGGATGGAAACCTGGTATTCTACCCTGCCCTTTGGGGTGCACAGATGTGTCCCATGGCAGCAGGGCAGAGAAAACCTGTTTCCTGGCTCAGGAAAGGGGCTTCAACAAGCAAAGAACAGTACCACTGACTAGGTGGGCCGGGGGTGGGTCAGCAATGTCATCTTTCCCAAAGGCCCCTCATAAGGGAGGGGCCTGCCCAGTTAGCACTCAGCAGGACCCTGATGTGTCAGGACGGGAGGCGGCCAGGGAAAGCTCCAGAGCTAGCATGATCCAGTGGTCCCTGTGTAAGCTCTCTCTCTCTCCCAGCTAGGCCTAGTGTGTGCTACAGAACAGCTCGGCTCTGGTCCTGCCTACCTCCCGAGACCTAACACACTCTAGAGAGCAGCAGAAAAGACAGGCAGATCAGTATGGGGCAGCAGATGGGCCTGGGAAGGGACCCACTGCTGTTCCCAGCCCTCCCTGGCACACCATGAGTTGAGTTCTAGACTCCTGAACAACCATCTAAACCACAGAGGCAGGCAGTGGCTTCTGAGTTCTGCTGTCAACCACACATGCTTGACCATATTGCCTGAGCTGCTTCTCCTTGGTGCTCTGGGTGTGGCCAGCACAGATTTCCTCTATGTACAAGGAATGTACCCAGGGACAGGCCTCCTAGGGCAGGTGACAGTGGGACACCCTCCCCATCCCTATGGGCCATAATAGCTGCAGGCGTTTCAGGTAGTCCCAGAGCTGTAGAGAAGCCAGAGGCGGACTTCAGAGGTCGGGAGGCTCCCAAAAGCATCCGTGGGTCCTGTCCAGGTCTCACCCTCACTGGACGCCTTCTTCTTCCACGTACGTTGAAGGAAACCAACCGATCTGAAAAAGATGGCAGGGACAGTTGTGTCTGCATGTGTGTACACACAGCAAGGGGGCATGGGTCAGGGCAGGGCCAGGAAGGGCTTAAGAGCTGAGACCCCTCCCAAATACCAGATCTCAACCGGGTCCCACCAAGCCTCAAAGAGAGGCTGAGGAATCTAGCTTATGATCTGCCACTGAGAAAGCGTCAGATCCTGCTGAGGAAATCACACCTTCCCATGTCTCCTGACACACAACCTGGCCTCAGCCACAACACTGGCGAAAACCAAGAGCAAACACAGACAGCAGAAAGGAGTCCTAGGTCAGGCACAGAAAGAGCTACCCTGCATGTTTCAGAAAACTGAGAAGAAGCTAAACATTTCTTCCAGAGAACAGGAGTCAGAAATCAAACAGAAGTCCAAGGCTGGAAGCTGGATATTGTGATACATTGTCCATGACCCCAGCATTCAGGACTGAAGCAGGAGATCACCCTGAGAGTTCAAGGCCAAGCAGGCCATCTTGATGAAACCTTCTCTTCAAAATTAAAATAAAACTAACCAATAAAAGAAATAGATAAACAACAACAAAAACCCAAACAAAACAGACAAACAACAACAACAAAAGAAGTGAAGGAGAAAGAAAAGGAAGGAGGGAAAGAAACCTGAGAGCCAAAAGATGCAATGACTTAAAAGAATCAGGTTAGACAGAGAACAGGACTAACCACAGGTCAATGGAGAGAATGCAGGTGGAAACAGGGAAGAGAGACCTGGCTGATAGCCCTTAACCAAGCCCAAAGTTAGTAAAACAAACAGTTAGAACCTGGAACTGGTTCCCCAATCACATGCCTTCCGGGATAGCATCTGAGAGGAGAAGCCTTAATTAAGGGATCGCCCAGATCAGACTGACAGGTCTGTGAGACTTGTCTTCACTGTTAACTGATGGGGGAGGGTCCAGCCTGGTATGGACAGCACTATCTCCTACGCAGGTGATACAAGAAAGCTAGCTGTATATGATCCTGAGAGACCAGCATGCAGCATTCCTCCATGGTACCTGCCCCAACTTCCATCAGTGATGACTATGACCTAGACCTGTAAGATAAAATTGACTGCTTCCTCCTCTCAGTCACTTTTGGTCAGAGTGGTTTATCACAGCAACAGAATGAAATGGAACAGATGCGGTCACACTGATGAATGACATCCTCCTGTGTATAACAACATAAAGGTACAGTCTCTGTCTAAATGTGAAAACAACATCAAACCTAACAATGGGTTAAAAATCTGTGCCTCCTCTTCAAGAAATGTTACAAATCATATGACAGAAACTGAGGAACACTTCATTTAAGATGCTGGTCATGGCCAGCAGTCCATGCATCCAGTAAACAGCAGCTAGAAGAAACATAATTGACAAAATTTGATGAAATTTGAAAATATACTGCAGATAACTTTATTATGTCAAGGGGCAATAGCATTGGCTCCAGGAAATATTAAGGAGTAAAGAGAGGTCATGTGGGCAATTACTCTCAAATGTTAAAAAATATAGATGATAATGACAACACCCACACAAAAACTGGGAGGAAAATAATTTATAATTCAAGGCTGTGTGGTCCTCACATTGTCTCAGTAGTAAAAATACTCCCTAAAGGGACTCTGAATACTCAAAGTACATCTGTAACCACCAGAAATAACATACACGATAAAAGAATATATAACTAACAAATCAATCATGAGAAGGGGAAGTGAAGTAGATAGAAAAAATATTGATTAACCTAAAAGTTACCCAGAAAGGAGAGGAGAGGAGAGGAATTGACCAACAGTCAAAACAAAATGTATACTAAATATAAATGGTCTACAAATGCCTACTAAAAGGCAAAGACTGCCACATTAGAGTCAACTGTCACATTACAGTAAAAATTCCAACTGGTTATAGGAAACCCAGTTTAAGTGCAGGGAAAGAGGTCAACAGTAACGGGAAAGTAGGGGTTTAGTAGGGGAGGGAAGAAGGATGGTAGCAAAGTACCTACTCAAAGGAAGATGCTGTCACCTCTGTCAGCAGACAGACTTAGCAGTAAAGCAGCCAGAGAGAAAAAGGCATTTATATCATAAAGAGCTACTCACAAAAGCTCAAAGTAGTCGTTTTCAGACTGTGCTATGGAATTGCCTGGACCTGGTGAGGGACCAAGCAAGTAACTGAATTCCAGTCCCAGCTGCTTCCACCTGCACTGGCCCACTTCAGGGCTAGCGTCCAGTTCTCAAAGTTGCTGCTAGGACTTAGTAGCCTTCACTCTTTTGAAGGGCAGCTGGGTATAAATGAACACCTTTGGGGCATGTAACACAGACACCAAGGAGAGTGGGAACAAAATGGTTCCTGCTACCAGCTATAGAATGCTCAGTAGGGGAGCCAAGGCTGTCTGGCCCTCTGCAGACAAATGCACCTGCCTGTGGGCATCTGTAGCCCCACAAAAATCCAGTTTGTCCAGTGGTGGCACCTGGAACTCTCTGCCTTCCAAAAAAGTTGCTCAGAGACATGGGTCAAAGCCAGTGGATCTATGTAAGTTCTGGGATAGAGGAGGCCCTTGGCAGAACCTCTGGGAGAAAGAGTCTGAGGGAGCCACATGGTAGTCACCATAAACAGGAGGAAGGGGTGGGGTAGGTAGGACCTGATGGCTTCCCTACCTGCAAGTGACCAGATGACTGTATATAAAACCTGTTCCTGAGTGTCCACAAAGGCAGAGGAGAAGGGTCTGTGGGGCCTGGATTTAGACCTGACCAGTGTAGCTAGGATCACAGTGAACAACTGGACACTCATCCTCATCCCCACCCATGACACCAGGGAATCCCAGACAGTGTGCCTAGGTCATGTCTAAGCATAGCTGAGTCTGACTGTGTCAGAGTCAAAGGGAAACCTCCTTGACCTCTCAGTAAGGCCAGCCCCGGGCCTCTGCACAAAGCCTTCAAGCCAGCCAAGCTACTCACCCGCCCATTCGTCTCGCCTTTCCACCAGCCCTGGTCCCCACCGATTCGGCTGTAAATCTTCACCACATCACCTTCCCGCAGTGACAGCTCCCGCATGTCTCGTGCGGCAAAATTGTACCTGGCCACAGCCGTGCCGATGACCCGCGGTGTGAACACTATTGAGGCAGACAGGGTGAGGCATCAAACAGCTGTAGGAGCTACTCAGCCAGAGCTAGAGGCCCTCAGACTGAGGTGGGTCCCTTCCCTGGTATCTACAGTAGGGAGGGCTTTGTGGCCACAGCTAGGGATGGTCTCTGGAGGGACACTGGCCTCCGGCTGAGGGCCATTCCCACCTGTGTCTGGGCATAAGACACATTATGCATGCACTTAGAGGGGGTTGAACTAGCACCGCCAATGCTGGCTGCTCTCACAAGCAATGAGCATGCCACTGGTAAACAGAGCAGGCACCCATGCCTTGACCATCACCATCCAGATCCCCAAATTAGATCGGAAACCCAGTGAACTGGTTCAGCCCAGAACCCAGGAGTCCTGGGTACAGGTGACAATGGTAGTGAGGGGACACACAGCCTTGCACAGAAGGGCTTTGGCTCTGGCAGTAGAAAGCATGTTGGACCAGGGCTGACTGAAACCCTCTCCTCCACACCCATCCCTGTTCCTGTGGCAGCTCTCCTGGCTGCAGAGTAGTCACCATCTCTGCCCCTCCTGTCCACATCTCCCAAACCAGAGGCAAAGCTCTCAGAGGCCATGATGGATGGCAGCTGATGAGGCAGGGAAGTGTCTACCAGTGTGACCAGGGAAGAGCCCTGCCTAATGCGTCCTCATGGGCTGCAGCCTCGGCCCAATTCCCAGCCACCCCCCATCCCCCCAGCACCAGGCTGCGCAGCCAGGGGGACCCACCAGGCTGGGCCCTGAACAGTAGAGGTACCTGACCAGAAGGGAGCAGAGGGGCCCTGGGGGGCAAAGCTGAGGCCCTGAGGACTGAGAAAAGAAAAGTTGTAGGAAGCACAGGAAGCTGCAAAGAGGCAAGAGAGAGTATAAGCCAGAGCAGGAGCCAAGGAGCTAAGGGGGATGCCAGGCTCTACCTTGGGAGGATACTGGGGAAGGCGGGGCCTGCTACAGGCACAGCTAGGCCACTGCTTGCTCTACACCTATGTCTTGAAAGGACTTTGGGGTCAACTGTCATAGACTGGCAACCCTTTGCTGGTCTGCTCTGTCTGGGGTGGGGAGAGGAAGGCCCCATAGCTCTGCGGGTCCCTGCTGACTGGAGACATGGGTGACTCAGGGGAAAGAGCCCTAAGCTAGAAGACAAATGCTCTGGGCCTATCTCTGCCTCAAGGTCCAGGCTGCACCTTGTCACAAGCTTTGAAATCCCCCCTAAAGGCAGATAGGTGTCTTGAACAGCCAAGGCCCCACCCAGGGCACCTACGGAGGGATCTGTTCTCAGCCCGACTGCTTCTCACTACTGTCAGCTCCAAGCACAGGCACTAAGAGCCCGAGTAGCAGTGTGGACCCATCTTACATGGAATGAGAAGGGGCGTGAGTCTGGGCCACTGACAGATGTGGAGGGCCTGGCCCACACTCAGGGGTCGGGCAACGACTCTTGACCCAGGTGGACAGGGAGATCTTGGCCCTGGATGTGGCCTGAGTAGACTCACAGACACAGGCATTACCTGGAGACCGGCTTGAGGCCCTGCTGGTGGCTCGCTCCCGAGACTTGTAGGGGAACTTGAGAGTAGTGTCCAACTGCTTGAAGCTTTCCTTGAGTGAGTGGCACTGGTAGTACTCCACCAGCTCCTGCAGGGGGCACACACTCACCACCGAGGGAGACTCGGGAGCCCTCCCACCTCCTGGGTTCAAGGCACGGACTTCTCTGAGACCCCCCTCAATCTCACTCCAGCCCAGCCCAGCTAGGATGGCCAGTGCCTCAAAAACTTCTCCCTCAGGTGCAGGGCTCCCAAATATTTCTCAAAGAATGCTCTGGAAAGAATGCCAAGGTTGAAGAACAACCTGCTGACTACAGTGCCGTCCACGCTGGAGGGTGGCACACCTGCAGGGCAGAATGCCACGAGGCTAGTGCCAGGGAGAGGACTGAAGAGCAATGAACCACAGCCTGGCTGCCCCAGGAGGCACCTACAGCCTCCCCGGATGGTGTCTGTTGGCCCTGAGCTGCGAAGGGGATTTCAGGCACTTTCTCTTTGCCTGTGTTTTCCTGTGGGTCACAGAGGGAAAAGGAAATCTCCAATGTCCCCTGCCAGGGGAGTGACGTTTGTGACTGAAAGAAATACGGGGCCAGGTACATAATCCCAGCAACCAGGAGGCAGAGGCACGCTGAGAGAACTCCACAGTTCTAGACCTGCCAGAGCTACATCGCCAGAGCTACATCGTGTCTGTCTCCAAAAACAAAGAAAAAGGGTTGGGGTTGAGGTTGGGCACAGTGCTAGGGCAACTGCCTAGTATGTGTAAGGCCCTGGGCTCCGTGCTAGTACCAAAAGGGGCTGTGGAGGTCAAAACCAAACCTTTTAGTGACACTTTAAGGAATAGTATGCCTTTAATGGCATTCTGGTGGGGCTGACCCCAAGGACGTGGGGAGAGACTCGGCCTGAGGTAGCCTGTAGTCTCACGTCCGAGGTGAAAGCCTTGGTTTCTGCTCTATCACGTGAGCGAGGTAAAGTTTTCAGTGACCCAACTCCGATATAACGTGACTCCAACTGTCCCAGGCATCCTATCAAGTTTCTCTAGATTTTGCCCCACACTGGGAAGAATTGATCCTCCCTAGGCAAAGAAAACGGATCATCAGGGGGCAGAGTGGCTGAAAAGTGGAGAGCCCTTGGGCCTCTGTGGCCAGGTAGTGAGAGTCACAGGCACACATACCAGCAGGCTCTCAAACTTCTTGGCTTCCGTGATATGGATCCAGCTGTCTTTCTCCACCACCTTGATATGTTTCACCTCATCATTGAACCTGGATAGATAAGACAGACAGACAGCCCAGCTCTTGCTGTGCAAGCACATAACCCCAGGCTTATTCCAGATCTGCTTCAGCAAAGATCCAGACCTAAACCTCTATAATGCCTCTGCGGCCCTTCCTGGCCAGCCACTTCTCCAGCCCTTAGCCTACTCCATTTGAACAAGTCTCCCATAGCTCTCCCTGCCTGCTTTAAGTCATATCCAGAGTCCCCACTGCCAACTCCGGCCTCAGCCCCTAGCCCCCTCTAGGTGGCTCCAAAAGCACAGAGCACAAGTAGACCAGGTCCCGGGGCCAGCTGCCCTGCCCTCACCTACTATCATCATCTTTAGTTCAAGTGTCCCCAACCTAGAAAGCCTTAGAAGGCTCCCCCAAATGACAGCCCAGCCCACGTGAGGCAATACCAAGGTTCGACATGTCATGCAGACAGAGATCTCAAGCCAGTGTCCTGATGCCTGTGGGCATAGGAACCCAGTCAGTGAAGCAAGAGAACCTATCTCCCTAAATATGTCTGCACATGACCCAAACACGTAACAAGGACTGAACAGTGCTGAGGGGTGGGGAGACACCCTATGAATGCAAGGTTGGTTCAATACCCTGAAACTGGCTAAAGAAAACACCTAACTAACGAGTAATCAAGCGTCACCCCACAGGGTCACTGTAGGCACCTACCTGTGTTCACGTGGCTTTAACATGTGCTATGAGCCAGCCCAGTAGAATTGCCACTGTGGTGACCTAAAGGCTGGGCAGACACAAGGCACTATGGACACTCCTAGTAGGTGGGTGGGACAGCTGCCACATCATTGTGTGGGGCTGGATATAGGCTATGAATTTCTTTAGACCCTGAACATCATAGGACTTCTGGGAAAGTGATGACTCCTGGCAGTGTAACCTTCCTGAAGTGGGGAGACCCGGGGGCCTCTTCTAGCTCCACAGATTCTTGTCTCCACCCCTCTCCCCCTTGGTAGTCCCCTGACAGCAGTCTTGTAAAGCAGGGCCCTGGCCTAAGATGCTGCAGTGGTCTTCTTCCACAGAAGTCTTCCTCAATGTCAGATGCATGGACCAGGTGTGTGTACCTGCCTGGGCTAGACTGTGTGGCCCAGGATGCTTGGCAGAGGCAAGCTTTGAACCCCAACCCAGCGCAGAAGTAGAAGAAACATACCCAAAGGAAGAGGGGAAAGTGTTGTGTTCAGGTCCTAGGGCTGCCCTGCACAGCCTAGTGCGCACCTGCCCAAGGGGCCGTGAAGCATTCCTGCACCCACTGGCATCCTTCTCAGTTTCTGTCATTGTAGCAAGAATGTCCAGGCTGTCTCACTATGGCTTGCCTCAACCCAATTCCCAGAAGACCAAAGATGACCTTTCCCACACACAGGCGCCCTGCTCAGGACTCTCAGAACACCACTCAATCATAGCAAATTAAACAGCTAGTAACAGGTCTAAGACTTGTGCCCATGGGTGTCCTAGGCTGAGAAAAACAAACTGCCAGGCCTTGTTTATTTTTTATCTGAGGAAAAATGCCCAGACCAAGGACGTGTAGCCCAAGCTACAGGGCTACCATGGCCACTGCTGAAGGTCTCTGAGGGTCCCCAGATGCCACAAAGCAGCACGAAGGATACATCCTGCCTAAGACTCACTGGACTGGCTGCCAGTACATTCCTGATGGCACTTCCCTGTGTCCCACCAGCCCACCTGTCTCTGAAAATGCACAACCGAGCCCTAAACTGCATGATGTGGCCATGGAGCCCTGAACTTGCAAGCTGCACCCAGCTCTCGCGAGGAAACCTGATGGTTAGCCTGTGTCCTCTGTTCCATCTTGTCTGAGATTTTCTAGCCTGGGCACCAGAGAGAAGACCCACCCCATCCCCTCAGTAGCAGGCTCAAGAGGAACGCTCATGCGCCTGGGGTGTGCTCACTTGATACTGATGGCAAACCGTTCGGCCTCTGCTGGACGCTCTCTGATGAGGTAGGTCCCACTGGCATGAGACTTGAGCAGATTGTCTGTCTGCTGCCGTTCCATGTTGCCAGCAAACCTGGGGTCAGGAAACCAGAGCTGAGACACAACGCTGACGGAGTAGTGCCCTTGGTATGTGTGTGTGTCACCTGTCTCGGGCTTTGCTCCTTGTCTGAACCTCTGAGGTGAGTAGACAGGTGACTGACTGATGGGGGGCAGAGGTGTGTGGCCATGTCCTGATATGCAGGGCACAAAGTTGGGACCAGCACCTCAAGTTAAGCAGCATACAAGGGTATCTGGTAAAGATGTCATGGGGGGAGATAAGACTGCCACAGCCAGGTGGGGGAACTGTTCGAATCACAAACTTCTACCAGACCGCCATTTTCTAAATTCTTTGCACTATTTGAGATGAAGAGATGATGGGGGCATTTTAGGAGAGGTACTTGGAGGAGGTCAGCACCTGTGTTGAATGAGAACTTGGAAAATCAGGCTTTTCCCACCACAAAAGAAACAAACGAGTAGATAATGAGGGAGGGGGAGACTGGTCCCTCAGCAAAGCAACACCCACATTCCTGGCGAGACACCATGAGCTTAGTCTCCAGTATGCACAATTAGGGTAGATCTAGGGTTAGTACATTAAATTTCTTGGTGGCGGGGGGTGGGGGGTGGGTGGGAGGTGGCGCATGTCAGTTTCTGAAGTGGTAGCTACCAGTAGGTTGCCCATACTCTAAAAACAACAACAAAAAGCAACCTCCCTCCCCAATGCTCTACAGGCAAACCTAACTAAACTCATGATCATACACATAAAAGACACAAAGCTAAGAAGAAACAGCTGGGGAGAAGTTGGGGAGATGGAGAGTCACGGGGTGGGGGTGGGGGGCACAGTGACTAAAATTCACTATATACATGTCTGGAGTTGTCAAAGGAGAAAAGATAATTTAAAAATAACTGTGTGGCGGATAATCTTGGCTGTCAACCTGAATCACCATGGGAACAAATCTCTGGATGTCTGAGAATCCGATTACCATGATTAAGCTAACAGAGGCGGAAAGTCCCAGCCCACATGTGGTTGGGCACCGTCCCATGAGCTGGGCCCTCAGACTGAACAAAGAGAAAAAGCAAGCTGAGCCAGCATTAGTTCATCTCTCTGCTTCCTGATTGGGGTGCACTGTGAAGAGCTGCCTCATACGCCCTGTAATACTCTGTGCCCAGAACTGTGAACCAGAAGAAACCTTTCCACTCCATCAAGTGAGAACCACGTAATCTCTGTGTCAGCAGCCATGTACCATCTACAGGTCAGAGCAGGCAGGGTAGGCATGCATGCAGCAGGCCCAGTGAGCCTAGACAGATGCAAGGGACAGACGCTGAGGTGCTAAGAGGGTCAAGGACTTGGGAATCCGCAAATGCCACATGTGAGGTTAGGGATACTGGCCCGAACTGGGGAATGAGCCCATCTGGTTCAGAAGTATGTACGCTGCCCATGTAGGGCAAAGCGACTTTGAGGACAAGTTCTTCTAGGTACTGGGCCCATATGGGACAGAATCAACAGAATCAGCCCAAGACTTGTGATCTGTGACCGTACCCAAAACACCCACCTTCATCCTTCCATGTACCCAATGGCCTCTTCTCACCAAAGGCACGATGACAAACTAGACCCTAAATACATCACTTTCTATAGCTTCATGATGGAAGCTCAGTGAGGACTGCATAGAAAAGGACTCATTACCATACATACTGGAGCCTGCTGATGATCTGTTTTAGAGACAGAGAAATAGCCAAGGTGGGGCTCAATTCTCCCCTGCCCAAGGCCAGCTCATGGACTTAAAGGGCCATACCCTAGGACACAGAGGCCACCAAATGCCCAGTATTGCAGCCCACAATCCACTTACCATGGGTAGGCAGTGTAATCGATCTCCCGGGATGGTGGACGGCCAGTAGGCGGCTGGGAAGAGAACACAGGTATATTAATGTCCCCAGGGGGAACAACAGAGAGAGAGAGGAGCTCATCAGAAACCCAATCCTGGAACCAGCAGTCTATATGGGGCCAGTACTTCATGCAACTTAGCCCAGCACCCCTGAACTATGACATCCTAGGGGCACTACCAGGACTTCCTCTGAGCGGATGTTCAGGAGGGTTGATGGAACGAATGACTGAAGGTATGAATGAATGAGGAACTACCAATTCCTGAAAGGGAAAGGCTAGAGGCCACAGGAAATGCCTAACAGTGGGTATGAGGTGGCCACACTCAGAATGTACTATGCCCTCCCTGACCCCCTTGGCTATGGGTTCCCCAGGTCTGTCCAGAGAGCTCTGAGCATTTAAAATGTTCCTTCAAGCCGCACATGCCCAGGTGGGTGATCAGGGACTGCTCGTGTTCCCTCACTTTCAGGGAGAAGTCACTTTTACTTTTAGCTGTCCTTGGGAGGACAGGAGTCAAGTTTACTCCAGGACAACCCTGGGCTGCCTTTGACACCAGAGCCAAGACAGACTCAGAGGGAAGATGACACCTAGCCTTTGCTCCAAACAAGGCAATTTCTAGCTTCAGGCCATGTATCTGGGAAGCTTCCTCCTCCCTGGGCTCTGACGGCCTGAGAGGATGTACAGAGTGTGTTAGCCACAGAGAATGGCAGGGGCTCTACATTAGTTTCCACTGAGCGAACGATGCCCACTGTGGTGGTTCAAGAAGAATAGATCCCACAGTCTCATAGATTTGAATGCTTAGTCTCCAGGGAGTAGAGCCATTTGAGAAGGACAAGAAGGCTTAGGGGGTGTGGCCTTGTCAGAAGATGTGTGTCACACTAGGGGTGGTTTCAAAAAGGCCATTAGCATGCCCAGTGTTTCGGTCTGCTGCCTGCAGATCAGGACGTAGCTCTCAGCTACTGCTCTAAAGCCATGTATATTGCTATGCTCCCAACATGCTCCACCATGATGATAACAAACCCTCTGAAACTATAAGCACACCCCAATTAAATACATACGTCTCCTTGGTCACGGTGTCTCTTTGCAGCAATAGAGCACTGACTGAGACACTCACAAGCTGTTCATCCTCAGTTCCCAAACCTTCAACAGACAACAGCACCTCTGTCCGACCCTAGGCTCTGCCCCGGGTGCAGCTCACTGTGGCCACCTAGCAAGGACAACCTGACATGCTGGCCCTAGCTCTCTGCATCTTGGACCCTGTGATCTAGAAGCATCAGGGAAAAGACTCACCCTTCCATCCACTGGGCAGGGCTTCACAGACGAGCTGGGAAAATACCCTGACTTCCGGGTTTGAACCAGCCGCCCCTGGAGGAATAAGCAACGAGGAGCCATGATGGTGCCTACAGCTTACAAATCCCAGGCCTGACATGAATGGCACTCTCTGCTGTGACCTTAGTTGACCTCTCCACCACTTGGAGCAGAGACAAGGGCATCCCCACTTTACAGATAAGTAACACCAAGGCTCAAAACAACAGCCATGTATCTCTGTAAGTCTACCTAAGAAACAGGCGACACCCAGAGAGGTTGTAAGGAGGATGAAGACCTGGTGTGATTGTTTTGTCAATTTGACACAACCTAGAATCATCTGAGGAGAGAGTCACAGTGAGGGACTGTGTACACCAGGCCGCCCTGCCTCTGGATCTTAACTGAGGTGAGAAGACCCAGCCTGAGTATGCAGTATGACTCCCTGGGTTTGGGTTCTGCTCTGTGTGTGAGTGAGGAAGATGAACTGGGCACTAAGCATGCAATCTTTTCCTCTGCTCTTGACCGTGGATGTGATGTGACCAGCTGCCTCAGGTCCCTGCCTGACTTCCCTACAAGGATGGACTGTAACCTGGACCTGTGACCAAATAAACCTTCTTCCACTGGGTTGCTTTCTGTCAGTGTGTTCCATCACAGGACAGTAGTGAACTGTAACACCCAGGACACAGAGCATCTTTCGGTACTGTGGGGGTTTGTATATGCTCGGCCCAGGGAGGGGCACTATTGGGAGGTGTGGCCTTGTTGGAGTGGTGTGTCACTGTGAGTGTGGATTATAATAAGACTCTTATTCTAGTTGCCTGGAAGCCAGTCTTCTCCTAGCAGCCTGCAAATGAAGATTTAGAACCCTCAGCTCCTCCTGCACCATGCCTGCCTGGATTCCACCATGTTCCCACCTTGATGATAATGGATTGAACCTCTGAACCTGTAAGCCAGCCCCAATTCAATATCATCCTTATAAGAGTTGCCTTGGTCATAGTGTCTGTTCACAGCAGTAAAGACTAACTAAGACACGTACCCTTTGGCTCTCATGTTATATATACATCTGGCTCAGTAGTCTGGACTCAATTACTGATGATGTCCTTGAGAGAACAAGACACTACAAATATCACCAACCTTTATCCTAACTCTGTACTCAAAGCTACCCATGGAGTGTCAGGGTTCCTTAGGGGCTGGGGCTCAACAAAGAGGTGCTACAGGTTTAATACACTCCAGCTCAGAACTGCAAACTATCCCACAAGAACATGATGGAGCCTGGGTTTGTCTCCCTCCCAAACAGGGCCCCGGAGCCAGTCCTTAACACTGTGAGGAGCTGCTGACCAGAATGGGGACACTGAAGACAGGCAGGGCATGATGGGACAGAATCTGGTGAGGGCCTGTGGGGTATGCCGAGGCAGGAGGTCAGAACAAACAAGGGTCTCAGTGGAAGGATGCTGTACCCCACTTATGTGACAATCAACTCCATGAAGATATAGCAGAATTCATGTGCAGAATGGAGGTGGCAGAGCAGCCTCCCCCTATCACTCTACAGCATCACCCCAACCTCCCTGCCTTGGCCTTGGGGGATGCACAGGAAGAGGAGTAAGGTCGTACCCCAACTCCAGGACCCAGGACTTACCTCCCACCAAGGAGAATCGGGGTCACCCCGGAGCAGCTCAATCACATCCCCTGTCTGGAAGGTCAACACAGGCTTCCCAGGAGGGGCTGGGTTACCATGGTAATTCTGCACAGCAACCATCTTGGGACCTAGAACAGAAGAAAATGGCTCACAGGTGACTTCATCCTTGCTGACGGCTCCCCCCATCACCAACCCTTCCTGGTCTAGGGAACTCTCGAAACTGTTCCCCAACACAGAGACACAAGGGCCTATGTCACCCTTTCTGTATCCTTCCCATATGGCTCCTACATCTACTGAATTAAAACAGATGCCAGAACATTCCAGTGACAGCTACTTATTTTTAGATGGAATTTTATGTCTCTCCCAGACACTGGATCTGCAGTGTGGAGCTAGGGAGGGCCCCCACCATGTTAGAGAGATGAGGTGCCACAGAATGGATGACAGGTGAGCCTGAGTATCCAAGGATCTAGGATATCCTCGGAAGGGGCCCCACTGTGCCCCAGGCTCACCCCAAATGTTCAAAGAGGTCACTGAACTGTCTTGCCAGGCCTGGTCCAGGTCACTACAGCCCAATGGTGGTAAGATCTTGGTGGCATTTGAGTTTCCTCTGAGGAAGCGCAGGTTTCACCAGAATGGTGAATGCCTGGGCAGCACCCAGGGGCACAGAAAAAAAAAAATGGTAATAACCCCTGGGTTCCTGATCATGCAGGCTTTTTTACTTAGCTTGGCGCCTCTCAGAGCTGTGGATGGAAGCCCCTGACTCTCTGAAAGCTCTAAGTCAGCCCTGGGAGGAGGCCAGAAAGGCGAGGGCAACCGATGGCTGTGCTGAGCAGCCACCACCACGTGCAGACCCAGCCTGTAGAGTGGATATAGACTGCGGAAGTGGCTGCGTCCAGCACACTCACCTGGTCCTGCTCCAGGAGCATCCTGTGAGAACAAGGACAGATGTTAGGGAAGTTGTTCCACTTCTGGGCCCCACATCAGCACCGCCCTGTGACACAGGTGTCAGGCCATGCCTCCAGCAGATACCTGCAACACTATTTCCCTCTCCACATCCAACGTACCCACTACTCTGGGCTCCTCAACACCACTGTACCACCCTAATCCCCATCTCCCCAAGGAAACCTCCCAGACCATCCCCCAGCCTCAGTTCTGGACATGCCGTGGACAACACAACTAAGTGCTGTATGGTAGAGGCATCTCTGTGCCCTTGTGGGGCCCAGTGAGCATCCATTCAAGGCTGGATAACAGGGCTGGAATGACAGCTTTCAGGAGGCACGGTAATGATTTCAGTGACCTGTGCCCACGGGTATGCTGTACCACTAGAGGTGCAGCTGCAGCCGGCGAGCACTAGGGAGTGAGTGACCTGCTAGGACACACACCAGCTATCAAGCCACCAGGGGAGCATGCACAGAGACATGTTTCTATGCTGGCGGAGTCCCAAGCAATAGGAAGAGTTGGGAGCACTCACCACGTCTGCAGGCGAGCCTGTGAAAGAAGCAGATCAGGGGTCAGAGTGGAACCCTTGACAGCAAGTGACCTCCACAGTGTGCACTTCATGACTGGAGGGACTGGCTGAACTGCAAGGGGCTCCCTTCAGAGGCTGATCACAGACACACAGACCCAGCCTCATACCTATGAAAGTTACCTTGACAGCATATCCTGACTTCTAGATCTAAGGAGCCATAGAGAACTCACAGACTAGAAGTCATCCATGAGATAGCCTGGGCTTTTCTACCTGGGCCATCTCTGAATGGTGGCAACTGCCAGGGTCACCTGATGGTGCCTGGGGCTCACAGGACAATTTCCACACTTTGTTGGTGATACCTGCCACCAGGTAGGTGACACAGAGGTGGGTATACAGGTCCCCTTTGCCATCTTCCTCCAAGACCTTCCCACATGAGGACACTAGTCACTCAGCTGTCATGTAGGAGGGAAGACATGTCAGTCATTAGTAGAGTCATTTGACCTCAAAACAAGGGCCATTACAGCTACAGTGTGTGACTGAGAGGACCTCAGGGAACCTCAATAACCCCGACTATTGTGACCGGAAACTGCTCTGGGAACATCTGAGTTGTTTACAGACTCTTTGGCACATGATAGTGGGTAGCAATCCCACAGGATGGAGACACAGCTTTTGCCCTGCCTAGGAAGGGTCCCTGGAAGGGCTCTCAGGAGAGGTTGGTATTTCCCTAGGGCATCTGGGCTCCCTTGGGGGCCACACAGTCCATATGCTTCAGTTGTGGTATTGCCACAGTTCACAGGAAAACTGGCCAAAGCTTAGCCCTGGAGCAGATCAGAGGGCAACAGCACCCCCTAGCAGAGGACAGAGGGAACCATGGATTACATGGGGACGGGGTGTGTGTGTGTGTGTGTGTGTGTGTGTGTGTGTGTGTGTCACAACCTCCTGGGATAATTTCTAGAGCCAGCCAGGGGTTCTCATGACACAGATGGTGCTGGTAAGGACCTCACTGATATAAGAAGGAAATGCCCAACGTGCCTGTTGATGCCTAAAGGAACTATGAATCACCCCTCCCCCCTCCTCTTCCTTCTCTACATTTCAAACTTCTTCTAACTTCTTCTACAGGTAATAAGTATCTAATTATTAAGATGGGGGAGGATGTAACTCTGAAAATGTATTTTCTTTTAAAAAAAGAAAAAAAAAAAGAAAACCTAAAATATAACAAAACATTGCCTTCAGTTATTTCTAAGGCTTTGTTTGTTCATCTTAAGACAGGTCTCACTTAGCCCAGGTTAGCCTCACACTCACTCTATAACCAAGGATGTTTTTGACCCCGATCCTCCTGCCTCCACACCCTGAAGGCGCTCTACCGACTGAGCTACACGCGCGCCATGCTTTTATTTCTAAACAAGTTCATTGACCACGTTTCTGCTCTTTTGTTGAGACAAGACTCTCGATTTATAACCTTGGTTGGCTTTAAACTCATAGAAACCTGTGCCTCTGCCTTCTGAGTGCTAGGATCAAAGGTGTGCACCACCACCCCAGGTCCTATCGTCTTTGTTACTTCCTGTCTTGTTTTATTCTTTTTTTTTTTTTTTTTTAAATAATTAAGTTTGCTAACTTTTAGAATCACACAAAGTAGGAAGCAACTATGGCTGTTGCCTTGCATAAGGGGCTCATGGCCACAAGAGGGCGACATTAACCAAGTCAATGCCACTGTCAAGACTCAAATTTCTGGGGCTGATCTGGAGCTGACTGGCATCTACTGGAATAGAGAGAACAAGGTGGCAGGATGTATGCACAATAACAAGACAATGATCCCAGGACTTTGTCAAGCACAGGAGGACCGATCCGTACTACACAGAGGGCTGGTGCAAAGATGTCCTGCTAGAAGAAATTCCAGTCACTGCTCAGCCCTGGGACTCAGAGCAAGCTGGCCTCCTCTGAGTGGTGGTTCCTATGTCAGTGCAGTACATCCCCAGTGGTGGTAAGGACGAGGACCTCCCGTTTGAAACACAGAGACTGGAGCCTGGCACTCAGTGGCCGCCACTACCTATGCAGAGCTGTTCCTGGGACATGCTGTCAACACCCCGCACCTGCCCTTCAGAGGAAGTTTGGGGCTGGCAGAGAACTCTCCTAGCATAGCCTAGACCTGAGGCAGGTTTTGCTCCAGCATCACAGAAAAAAATACAACAAAAAGCCAGTGCTTGCCTGTTCCCCACTTGAACCCGCCGCTCAGGCCTAGTCACCGTGAGATGGAACCACTTATAATCCAAATGCACTCCCAAGTCACACACTTGTAGATCTTCTTGGATCTAGTTCCTGATCTAAGCTGGCACCAGCGAGGCTTCAGCCCCTCGCTCTGCTGAAGCCTCAGAGAGCCAGAACCAGGAGCGGAGCCAGTTACAATAGGAAGCCCACATTCCTGCTGAGAACATCCTGTGCCCAGGGTGTGTGTCAAGGGAACCATGAACTTACTTCCAATATGGGGCAGAGATGTAGGAGATGGAGGGGAAATCACAAGAGATTTGAAGAGGAGCCCTCCCAGCTATAGCTGTTGATAATCCCTTCTAGTCAACTATCTTCCTGTCTTGGCCTCAATTCCTCTCATGTGACTCTCATGTGACCACTTGCTCGGTAGACATGAGCAAGTGGTCCCCACAACCAGGAGCACCAGGCCCAAACCTATGCACTGTGAGTACTCACTCATCTTGCAGGGGGGTATCACCTCCAAACACTCCTTGTGTGCCCCGACGCCACATCTGGTACACAGGTATCCCTGGTAGAAGGTACCCCTGTGTGGGGGAGGGTGGGAGGTGAGGTGGGGCGCAGCTCCCTGGACGCTCAGCCAGTCATCACAATAGCCACTGGTCTATCCTGGAGCATCCATGCCCCCAAAACATCTGCTCTTCCCTGACCACCTTGGCCTGTCCCCTCATTCCATGGTCCCCAGCAAGGGTAAACCCTCTGCTGGACCCGGCACTCCAACAACCATGCCTGCTGACCCCCATAGTTATCCTCCTGGTTCTTTGAGACATCATGGCACTAAGGTGGGTGGTCAGGTTGCCATGGTGTCATAGGACAGCTACACCGTGCATCCTGGAGCCCAGGGTTGGACAGGCAGAAGACGTCTACCTGAGGAACATCTTGCAGGCTTTGCAGTTGGTGGTCTTGTCAAACGTGTACATCTGGAAGCTATGATGGTTGGCATTGGCTTTGTCTGGCTTGATGTTCGACCTGGGGAAGGAGAGAACAGGCGATCCATGGCCAGGCACTCCCTAAACCACAAATACAGCAACGACTACACAGGGACTCTGGCTACATACACCAGGAGCCTCCGTTCCAGCCTGGCTCTCCCAAAGACTGGCAGGGAGTTAAGACGGAGGGTGAAGGAGGGGCTCAGGCCTGCATCACTCTGGCCTGAGTGCCTGCCAGGTAAGGCAGCTTATTAAAATGGCCCAGGAGTGTCAAGCTTAGTATGTGAATGTTGTCCCTCCTTGCCTATAGTTTACCTATAACCCAATGGGTCATCCTCTGCCACTGTATACAAGGTAGTAGTCATTCAGAGGCCAGCTGGTATCAAGTCAACTGTCACAAACACAGTACTTGCTTTCCAGTGACTTGGATTGTACTAACCACTGGCCCCTGTGCAAGAGTAGTGATTGGCAAGTAATTAAAATCCACTGTATAATTATCTAGCAACCAGTTCTCAGTTATACTTACACATTGCACCCTGCCACAGGTCTGCATGCTGAAGAAATTTCGTGCACATAATAAGGTTTGATGCTACTTTAGTTTCAGGCAGTCAGTGATGATCTTGCCCCATGGCAGGGCAATTACAGAAAGGTTTCTACTTTACAGTGTAAGTAAACTCTGCACAGATGGGAATTGCTAGCTCACAATGAGCCTGGGTCTCGGAGGCACAACCTCGAGGCTACATTCATTTCCCCACCATCAGACCTGAGAAGGCACAACAGATGGATGGGCAGAAGCAAGGACAGAGAGATGTATGTGAGGAGGGTGCACACAGGCATCTTCAACTTCGACGAATACCTGAAACTGCTCACAGCACAAGGGGATGCAACCCACAGAAGCTGAGGGGCAGTGAGCCCCAGGACTCTCACAGCCTAGTTCCCCCAGTCTCATAAGCCTGGTGTAGCCTGATCCCGCTCCCATGACCTGGTGAACCAGCCTTGTTCTTTGTTCCTGAATCTCACCATGTGGGAAGTCTCAAGAAGTGCTCCTCAGAAATTCACAAGCCCAGCTGCCTGTAGGGTCAGTAGCACACCCCGACCCCCTCAGCCCCCATCTGCTTTTTCTGTTCTATGTGTTGGGGTGACCCCTCAACTACATGGGATACTGTTCTGAGACTTTCAAGCCAAGTCACAACCTAGCTGTCAAGCATGAGGTTCAGCCCATCCAGCGGGACACCTGATGCCGCCTGGGCCATGTGGGAGACAGACAGCTATGGTCTGCTGAGTTGGCTGGTGTCCTGTGGGGAAGAAGTCTGTCCCACACTGAGCATCACAACCACCTCCCACCACGATCCTGAGAAGGTCAGGAAGCCAGAGCCAACAGGCCTGAGCTCCTGCCCAGAACTCACATGGCCATCTCAAACTGCTCCATCCACTTCCGCTTCATGTCTTCCGTCTTGCAGAAGAACTGAAAGCCCTGCTTTCCTTGGAGGTGAATCAAGTAGAAGCCATAGGACCACTGTGGGGACAGAGGCATGCTGGAAGCCGGCACGTCTTTGTAGGAGACAGGGGCAGTTGGCATGGTTTTGGACACTACCAGGTGTACACAAGTTCACTAGCACGGTATGTGGATGTGTGTGCCTTGTGTAACACACTCTTTTGTGTATAGGCACATACACACTTGCCTGGTTGCATACCTGTATGTGTGTCCTCCCACATCAGAGACTGTGAGTGTACTGTGCTCTTGCCTGAGCAGGCCAGGGTGCTCTCATGTGTGACGGTGTTTAGGAGCATGTGTCAAAGTATATGTGTGCTTTCCTGTGTAACATGTGTGGCTGTACTGTGCTTAAGTGTGCACATGTGCACGGCTACTTGTTTCTGTTCCTGGATATAGAAGTGTCCGTGTGTGTGCACCCAAGTCTATGTCTGGATGTCCATAGCCCCTTTCACATACGTAGACATCATGCATGGATATGCTCTCACATGGACCCGTATGTACAGGTGTATAGACAGCACTGTGTGCACATGTATGCATGCAGAGATCCTGCTAGGTTCACATGTGATGCACGTGGGGCTCCTGCTGTGCCCATGCATGTGTGCATGTATGCAGAGAACCTGCTGTGTGCACTTTTATGTATGTAGGGGCCTGCTATGTGTGTATGTGTGTATGTGTAGGTGTGGCAGCCCAGGCTCAGGGCCCACCCTCTTATCAGGATATCCCACCCTTCTTCCTTCACCAGGCACTTCAACCCAAATCCCTGCTGTCCCTGAGACTCCTCAAGAGTGGTACCCAGGAACCAGCCCAAGAGCCTTCCATAGCCCCGCCCACTCACTTTCACTTCCTGGGTTAAAAAACAAATACTGAGTTTAAAACAACAGGAAAAGCAAAGGCCCACTGGCCTGGCCAATTATCTAGGCTTGAGAAAGGGGCTTCCAAAGGGTGCCGGGTAAACTGTAGCCTAGTCTGTTAGCAGTGCAGGGATGAGGAAGGGAGAGGGAGGAACATGGGGAGGGGGAAGGAGAGGAGAAAGGAGGATCGGGCGGGGTGGAGACCATAAAGCCTGGCCTGCCACTGCTCAGTGACCCCTGATCTTTACCTCCCAGGAAGGAGAGCTGGCTTCCAGGTCACACCTGCAAATCAAGTCTTTTGCCACAAGTATGTGTCACTTTCTTGACTAAGATGTAGAGAAGGAGGGGAGGGCCATGAGCCTGATCTACTCAGGCCCAGAGAGCCCCAGACCCACAAGTTTGGGAAGGCCAGCATGGGGCAGCACTGGGGGAGGGCGAGCACCAGGGGCTTACCATCTTCCCATGAGACTAGAAGCATGAGGAGGAAATGAAAGGGAGACAGGTCATTAAGAGGCTTGGCCAGGCCCTGGATACACTGCAGCCTGGGCAGGCTAACAGCCCAGGATGGTAAGAACACAATCTGTCAAGCACTCTAGGTGTTCTCCCCAGTGCTTCAGAAGAAGCTCTGGAGCTTGAAAATTGGCCTTGGTCACTGTCCCTTGCTTCAGACACCAGGGTTAGGAGGAGCCCGTGTGTCCTATACGTGGACTTGCAGAAGGTCAGAGCCTTTAGCGGCTGGCTCTTGTCCCCAACCCAGCACAGGGCTACACACACACAAGGTGCTGTACTCAGAAGCCTCAAAAAAGCAAGACTGTTTCCTATCCCCTCACAGTCACAGCCATGGCCTCAGTAACCGTAGTCCCAACCCCTACAGCTACAGCCCCACCCCCTTGAACCCACAACCCCTTTTCCTGCAGTCCTGGTCCACTGGATTTCAGAGCCTGACAAGCCACAAGCCAGCCCCCAGCAAACCACACAGAGCAAGAATGAAGCAGGAAGGCCTGCTTGTTACAACAGATAGTGAGGAACTGGAGTCAGGTCCATTGAGACTAAAAAGTTAAGGTTGGGAACTAGACTCTTACTAGTGTCCTAAGTAAGACCTCGTCTCTGCTTCAGGAAGCTGGAGTCCTAAGGGTGCCTACGACCCACCATGGGAACTACCTGCCAGTCACAGTGACAAAGGGAGGCCAGCAGGCCCAGCCCCCACTGACACTGATGTGCTGGCCCTGGGTTAGAGCCAGCCCAGGACCTACCTTCTTGATGTCCTTGTTGTGCATAGGGTCATCAGTCATCTTGTGGAAGAGCAGCTCAATGACCTCCTTCAGCTCATAGCTGTAGCCCTTCCTCTTACACACGATGACCACCTTGTCGAACAGGAACAGGTACCTGGCCACATAGTGTACCGAGTGTCAGGATGGCCATGCTCTGGGTGAAGAGCCTGTATCCCTCCCTGCCTGACTCCAGACAGCTGTCCCTGAGACCACAGTCAGTGTGTCAGACCAAGAGGGCCAAGGTTGCCTGTACAGGTTGCCCTCTCTCCAAAGGTGAGGCCTTCCTTTCTGCCAGGTCCACAGGGCACAATGACTCTTAGTCAGGAAGTCACTGTTCCCATAAAGCCGTCCTCAATGCCACCTCCATGCAGGTCCTCAGCCTTCCATCTTTATCTCCCTTGGAGCACTATCAAGGCCACTGGCAATTCTCTCCTTTGGGCCCCCAGAACCCGAGACGGCTGACTTGTCCTGACTCCTCTACCTTCCTATCTCTGCACTTAGCCAGGAGCTCCCTGGAGGCCAGACCCCTCCAGGTCCCACTGTCTCCCAGGTCAGCTCAGGGCCACCACAGGCAGGGCAGCACCTTTTATGGGGGTATTGCTGACATGACAGACACTTGGAGGATCATGTGGAGAAGAAAGCTTGCCTTGCTGTTGTCCTTCCCACAGGAGGGTTTGTCTCGAGCCTCCTGTGAGTGGGGTCCCCAGACCAAAGGGGGATGGGGTGCCAACCCTCACCTGTCTTGCTTGGTGTGGTTGACTATGGACCGGACTTTCAGCTCCCCGTCAATCTTCGGCCTCCCAAATTCCTCCAGCTTCACTTGCTGGAAAGGCAATGGCCGTTAGCCCGAGGGCGGACAGGGAGACAAGTGGGCGTGCCAGGGCAGGATGGCAAGACCAGGTGCGGTCTAGGAAAGTGTGACTGGGTGGCCCAAGGCCATGAAGAACCAGAGCCAAGCATGTCCCCTCTCAGGGGGCCACAATGGGGACTCCCTTGAGCCCTGGGAACAAAGGGCAATTGATGGCCTGGCCATGCTCACAGGCAGCCCTTGTGTGAAACCCTGAGCTGTAGGAAAAGCCAGAGGTCCAGCCCTAAGAGAGCAGATAAAGAAATCAAGTAGCACTATTAGACGGAGAGGCAGCCACAGGCAGGGTCCAGCCTGGGGCTCATCCTCCACAGGAGCAACCTATGCCCACAGCCTTGCTACCATCAGTCTATGAAGTTCCCATTTCCGGTTTTGTTTGGACTGTGCCTCTCTGTTCGGTTTAATACAGAGATCTGCCTTCCCACCGTCCTTTGTGTAGATTTCAAGGAACAAGTCTATTCAGAAGGCAGAAGGCTGGTTCCAGGGGGAGTGGCTATGCCTTGGGGGTGATCACATAGGCCTGGAGGCCTGTACTTTGTGAAAGCTCCCAGGTATGGCACAGGCTGGACTTGGCCTTACACAGAGCAGGGTTCACGTCTGCTCGGGGACTCCACTGTGCCTCTCTGTCCCCGTTACACAGGACATATAACTCCAGGTGACTTCACCCAGAGAGGGCACCAAGACTGCATGCCACATGGCAGTCATATACCAGAAACACTGAGATCCATGGTCTTTTTGAGATAGGACCTGTAGTATCCCAGACTGGCCTGGAAGTCACTGTGTGACCAAAGTTAATGCTGATCCTTCTGCCTCTGCCTTCCTTCCCCCACTCCCCTGCTGATTACAGTTTACTCAGGGCCCAGTGCACACAAGGCAAGCACTCGGCCAACTAAGCCACACCCACATCCGGTTTCTTGTCATTTACAGAGCAAACCTGCCTCTCAACACCAAAGCAAACTCCCCTGTGTTCAAAAGCAGCGCGTTACTGTGCAGTGATCAGAAAGCAGGGTTGATTGGCAAGTGGCCTGGACCTCACAAATGCTCACGCTTCAGGTCACATCCATGCTTACAGAGACACAAGAATGGGCTGGAGAGATGGCTCAGCAGTTAAGAGGTTCTGAGTCTGACTCCCAGCTCACAACCATCTATACTGGGTCTGATGCCCTCTTCTGGCATGCAAGGTACATGTAGGCAGAGCACTCATCGGAACACTGCTCGGCAGTTTCTCTCGCCCTCAGGCTGACGACATGGCCTGGAGTCTCCTGACAACAGCCAGGTCTGCAAGGGTGCCTCTGTAGTTGAAGATGGCTATGCCAGTCTAGATATCAGGCTTTCAGGCTTCTACCTCAGCAAGCTCTCGAGAGTGAAAATCACAAGGAAGAGGAGATGTTTGAGGAACTGTTCTCTGTCAAAGTGACTCTGGGCAACAGACAACATTTGGAGGTGCAGTCATCACTTGGGGTCTGATGGGCGGGGATAAGTGAAGGCTTAAGTTCTCCTAATGCAGAACACCACAACACAAGACCCAACATGGGGCCAAGCAGGGCTCGAGTCCAGAAACAGTTCATCTCTTCTCCCCAGAGTATGCTAGAGAAAAGGCCAACCCTGCCTGACAGAGTTCCCAGCCTGCTTTCTAGACAAGGGGAGGCTGCGGGTCAGCTCTCAGGTTGAGATGACTTTTGCCCCCTCCACAAACCAAACCCTGTCCACTGCCCATCCCGAGTACAGGGAGACTGACAGGAAACAGGAAGGCCACAGACCAAGCAAAGCATCCTGCCTCTGGCCACCACAGCCTGGGGTAGAGGCTGGGAAGGGAGAGAAAGAACTGGGTTGTAAATAGAACATCCATGTCCTCAGCCCTGCTCATGGATGACCTCAGGGCATAATTCACACAAGGAGGTTGGAGTGGGTGAGGGCTGATACTACCCCAGCTCTGAGGCTCGGCCTGCCATGCCCCACCACGGCAGGCTTCACAGGCAGCCACTACAGTATACATAGGGGAAGGGCCATCTGCTTACCAGGTTTTCTATGGAGCACTGGAACTCACTAATCTTCTTCAAGGTCTCCTTATCCCGTTTCACTTCATTGATGTACATGGCCAAGTCCTGGAAATCAAGACAGAGTCAGTGCGGCCAGTCACACGGGGTGAACTCCTGGGAATCAAGACAGGGTCACACAGCCAGTCACACGGGGTGAACTCCTGGGAATCAAGACAGGGTCACACAGCCAGTCACACGGGGTGAACTCCCAGCCCCTTCCTCGCCCAGCTGCTCACTTTACACCGTTCCGCCATCTTGCCTGGGGCTGCTCAAACTCTGGGCTATAGGAGTAAGAAATACCACACACAGGTAACCAGGAGGAATAAGATGAAGAACACAACATTTGAACCCAGAGTGTACACTGTTCTGAAGAGGGTGCTGGAAGTCCCCAAATCCAGGCTTCCCTCACTCAGCAGGCCTTCTGTATCAGAATGGAGATGCAGCCCAGCCTGGCTAAGCCACATCAGGCCACACACAGCCATCATCTAGACCTTTCTAGTCTCCGGAAGCCCCAATCCCACCTTCCCCGCAGAGCCTGGGTATTCTGTAAGTGGCTTGAGGGAAAGAGGTCCCTACATGATACTGCAATCCTCTAGGTGGTCACCAGGGGGCAATGCTCACTTTGCTTCAGAAAGTTTGAAATGCCCAGTGGTGGCTGGGACAGAGCAGCAGGGATCCTGCCCAGAAAACAGAACAGGAGAGGAAATCCCCAACACACAGAAGCCAGACCCACATCCGGGAGCCAGTTCCTATCTCCCCCGTAGCCTCTCTTGTTTCTGAGGTCACTTCAAGGACCACCTCACAAACCTTGCAACTGGCAGCTCCCTACCAAATGTCACAGTTTTGTAAAGGGTGGGTTTTGTTAGAAATCAACGGCAGGCACAGATCTGAGCATGTGTGTCCCTGTGCACACCTGGCAGGAGTCCCACAGAGACAGAAAGCACGGCTCTGGAGGCAAAGCGGCCGACGAACAGAGAACATCGCCTTGCATTGGAGTGTGTACTGCAACCCTGTTGGAACCGTGACAGCTCAGACGATGGCTGGATCAATGATTAGCTGCTTTGCACTGGGGACATTACGGGCTTTTAGATTCCCGTATTAGTTGGTTTTCATAGAGGGCTCTTCAGTGGAAGAACTACATTGATCACACTGTCTTGTGTGGCCATGTCTGAGAGACTGTCTTGACAGATGATGGAGAAGACAGAAAATGGCCCGCTGCACAGGGCACTATTCCTACGCAGGTGGGCTATGGAAGAGAGCTGGCTAAGCACTCCAGAAACTGAGTCAGTGAGCAGCCTTCTTTCCATGGTTTCTGCCTTGAATTCTTCCCGATTTCCCTTCATGACAGACTGTGACCTGGGAATGTAACCTAAAATACCCCCCCCCACCACCAACATTGCTTTTGAGCGTGGTATTTATCACAGTAACAGAAAGCAAACCAGAATACCTTCCAAACTGTGAAGTTTGGTGAGCTGACTCCCAGCGACAAGGACACAGACAAGTCACAAACCCTCTGTGGGATGTCAGGAGCTACTATCCTCAGGGCACTTTGCCTCAAAGGGACCAGAAGCCACCTACTGGCCAGGTTGGGGCTCAGGGTCCATCTGTAGCTATGAATCACATGCTCCAGGAGTAGCTGACTGACACTCAACTGTGTCTGTGGTGGGAAGATGTGATCCTCTGCTGCAGTGACCTCGGGTCCCCAGGGAAGCCAGCCAGAGGTCCCCGTGCCAGCCACAGCACCCACGTTTAAGCATACCCAAAACTGGTCCCCCGTGTCAGCCATGGCACCCACGTTTAAGTACACCTAAAACTGGTGTCAACTTTCCAATCTGCATGAAGCCTGCTCACAGAGAGCTGCAGGCAGCTTTGAGAGCCAGCGTCTTCCCCCTGAGCCTATGTGGGAGTCAGATTGCAGCTCCTCCCTCTTCAAATGAGGTGTCTTGGGAAAAGGAGAAGTCCATGGACCAGAAGCGTGCTCCTCAGGGGCAGGCTGAAGTCAAGGCTGCAACTCACTGCTTCTATAACACTGTAATGCCAAAGGGACCCAGCCTGTGTCAGGCATTTCACCCTGTCTAAGACACAGGCGTCCGTGGGAGGCACAGGTATGGCTGTGGGGGAACCTGACAGTCCCTGGGCTAAGTCTGGAAGGTGACTTTCTTAGACAGTGTCAAGTTCATGGCAGAGACAGGATGAGTGGGATGCAGGCAGATTAATGAGAAAGAGGACATGGCCTGAGCACACCTTGGGGTGAGAAAGAAGAGAGCATGCCCAGGAACCTGAGGGAGGCCATGCTTCTCTAGAATCACGTGTCGTCAATGTCCCTAGCTGGATTCAGAGAGCAGCGGAAGCCACAAAGGTTTCTGAGCAGGACAGGTATGTGCTGAGCTTCCGGGGGCAGTGGACGGTTATACACAAGGCTATATGGAATGGCTGAACAGGGCTCTTCAAAGCCAGCATGTCGTGTAAAAAGGACTCTTCAAGCGAGTGATAGGGCATGGCATGGGACAGACCTTCAGCAGCAGACACCCAGGAGGAAAGAGGTACTGCAGGATAGAGCTGGCACCCGAAAACCACTGATGGCCCCAGCAAACACTTGGAAACTGTGGGGACAGGGCAATTGCTGGCAAGTGAAATTGGGGACTTTGAACACATGGTGAAAGCAGCCTAGCCTGCAGCTCCTTCTACCATCATGTAAGTCTGACCCCATCCCCAGCGCCCAATCTGTGTTACCCTGGGCAAATGGTCCGCATTGCCAAGGAGCTCAGTTTGGATCCAGGAACGTATGCACACCGGTCTGGGGACTCCTCTGCTCTGCCTCGTTTGCTTACCTGCATGGCTTCCAGTGCTTCTTTGAGCTGTTGTCTTTCTGGCCGGTCTGCAGAATGGCTCAGGAGCTCCTACGGGAATAAGCGGGGACCCAGGATGAGCCCTACCCAGTGCACACAGCAAGACCCTCAGGACAAAACCACCCACCATCCCAGGCACACGTCCATCCGCCCAACTCCAACAGACATGGAGATCCCTTACAGAGTAGACACCTTTGCAAGGAAGCACAGAGATGAAGCAATTGAACACAGCTGCTCTCCTCTCCCTGGTCCAAGGGTGCTTTCCTGTCTCTTCCCACTTTCCTAATGTTGTTCATTCATTCTATTCATAATTTTCCTTCCAGTTGCCATGATACCCCTTCATGGTGTGTACTGAATGTGAGCCCATTTATCAGCCTGTATGCTACCCTGCCTGTGGGCACAAGCCCATGCCATCAGAGCCCAGTGACAGAGGGCACGGTGAGCAGGCTGACAACCTCACCTTGAGCAACAGGTGGTACTTCAGCACCCGCTGCATGGGTACCACCAGCAGATCTTGCAGCTTGAACTTGCCGTCCTGGACCTTGAGTGTGCACTCCTGGTGAGAGAGAAGCAAGTAGATAAAGGGTCCTCTCCCTGGGAGAACCCCCCTCCCCAACTGCCAGCCACATAGAGAAAGAGACCACAGCCCTGGATTCTCTATCTTCTAGAGTATGCATGAGGTCGGTGTCACCATGTGAGCAAGATATACCACCCCTCACATCCTGAAACATGATGGGACCCTGGAATCGGAGGCATCCCATTGTGCAACAGTGCCTGCTGGAGCCAGGCTTTGCAGAACATGGCCCATGGATCCCTATCTGCTCCCTAAGAAGCCAAGTGGGGAGGCTGTGAGGTCAGCCAGGATCCCCTGGGGAGCATGGACAGGAGAGACAAACACCAGATGCTGCCAGTGCTGAAGCCGGAGCTCTGAATCCAGAGCTTTCCTAACTACACAGGATAGGGGCGCTCCTGGACCTGGGAGTGAGCAAGGGCAAGGAAGGCGCTAAAGGGACAAACAAGCTGACAGGTAGGCAAACCTAGACAAGGAAAAGAGGCCCAGGGTATCATGCACCTCCTTAGCAGAGGCTAGGGTCAAGTGTCAGTCACTGAGATGGACTTGTTGAGGCCTCCACAGCCTCTGAGACTGGCTGTGTTCTAGTTTGGGACATATATTCTGGAAATCGCCCAGCAAAATGGGGGAGTAGCCACAAAACCAAGAAGGGGTGCTGAGGGAAGTTGGTGTCCCTGGGCCTTGGCCAGCCAGCTATGCCCAAGGTATCAGGATGCCTTGTTACCTCCACTTTCTGCCTGAAGTCCTCTCGGCTGGCGAGGAGCTGGTTCAGTGTGGTCTGAGCGTGTTCCATGTGGCTGCAGTACTCTCCATAGATCAGGAGCCTAAGGAGGGGACAGCAACTTGTACACAGCGCCAACCACATGGGCACTAGTCAAGGAAGGCATTTACCGCGGCTATGAGCTACGCCACAGTGCACAGGCGATGCGAACATCCATGCACCTCTAAGATGCATGCAGCTACAGTATCCTGACTCCTTCTCAGGCAGGCTGGAGAGCCTCAGGGTCACTGCCCAAATGGCTCTACTCCTCCAGCCCGCCTTCTGCTTTCCCATCATTTACGCGACCGAGTTGGGAGGAGGGCTCCCAAAACATTAGCAAAGGAGGGTTACCCAATTCCCCTAGCCAAGGAGGCCACTTCCCATGGGCTACTTCAAGTCATGGCCCGTGGCTCTACCTCTGTTTTGGAGAGAAATGCCTGGAACCGAGAGGAGGTCCTAATGGGATCTCTACTTGCCTGCAGACCTAGCATGGGGACTATTCATGAGCCACACAAACTAGGGGTAGCCTCTGGTGCTTCTTCAGGGGTGTCAGTGACCACATCCAGAGATATGCAAGGCCTGTGCCCAACCAGAAGCAAAAGGGTCCCAGCTGCCCTAGCCAGCCCTACTGAGTTTTCCCCTCTTCCCCTCCTCACCATAGCCCACGGGTCACCTTTTCTCTTTTGCCATTCAGAATTTCATTTGGTATTATACCCTGTCCTCTTGGTCATCACCTGGTTCCATGTGCTGTCCCCAGGGGATGACATCCCTTCAAACCAGAACACCTGCACTCTTAGGACAAGACGGCAGCTAGCCTGTAACTCTCTCCCTAGATTTCCCTGAACACACGTGAGCCCCTATAAGAGGAGACAGTGCCACGGGACACTATTATCAAGGACAAGCATGATGGCAGCCATGCCTCATTAGACTACTGCTCTCTCAATGACAGTGTGAAGGGTCCATTCTCCAAGTGGCCATGCAAGGCTACTGAAGCCCCAGTGAAGTGTCTGCCATAGCAGCTGACGAGTGTCAGCCTGGCAAGGAGCTTACTGGGAGGCTCAGCTTATCCTTACTGTCCCAGCCCCACCTTACCCCACCCCAATATGTATCAGGGAGTCCATGAGAAGGACCCTCTGGCTCCTCCTCAGCCTGACTCTAACAACCTTGCAGCGGACTCTGTCCACTGGGACTCTTACTCCTCTTAGGCAGCACACGCAGGGCTGAGGCAGTTGGCTAGAGTTTCTACAGGAGCTGCTCTGGAAGCCGCACGTGGTGGGGGGAGCACTTGCTGTAGTTCCTGGGATGGGGTGGGTTTTGTTTCCTAGTGTTCGCTCTGCTTCCTGCTTGAAGATTTAGGTGTGAGCTCTGAACTGTTTCTGCCTCTATGCCTTTGTTCCACCACTGCAGTGGTTTGAATAAGAACCATACATGTGAATGCTTAGTCATCAAGAAGTGGTATTACTTAAGAAGGATCAGGAGGGCGTGGCCTTGTTAGAGGAAATGTGTCACCGGGGTGGGCTTTGAAGTTCCAAAACTTAAAGCCAGGCCCAGTATCTTTCCCTGCAGATGCAGAGACATCATGGACTCTAACTCTCTGGGAGCCAGAGCTCAATTAAACGCTTTTCTAAGTTGTCACATTCATGATGTTTTATCAGAGCAATAAAAAGTAACTAATACACCTAGGCTTTGGGACCAAATGACACTCAACCCCTTCCCAAGCTCCAGCCTAGGTGCAGAGGAAAAAGGCAGCAGGTAGGAGCCCTGGCACCATGCATTCCTAGCTTGACAAGTGTGGCTCTAGAGGGGCTCCTTGTTCATCCATGGGACCCCAAAGGACCTTTGGCCCTGCCTATCCTGACAGGCACACAGCTACAATGCCAGCACAAGCAAGAAATTAAGGAGTTGGGGGGTGGGGGGTGGGGTGGGGGGGTGGATGTAGCTCTGAGGCTGTGTGCTTGCTCAGCACATGGAGTCCAGATATCGTGCAGGATGATTCTGTGCTATCTCCTCTAGGTGTTCCACCCGCCCCCTTGCCTACATCAGGTTCAGGAACACCGTGCAACTTCTGATACTTGAAGCCTTTGGTGCAGCAACCAGGGACTTTCCTGCACTCTCCCCTAACCCTTTTGTCCATGCACAGATTGCTTCAAAGCATAGACTATAGACGTGTTTTACTATTCTCAAAACTAAACGAATGATTCATTTTGAGAGTGTTGCAGGAAGTCGGCTATAGAAGTAAGAGGTAACGGGCCTCCATCTTAACCACCAACATTTTGTACTATTAAGAAAAACATTGGGCCCGAAGAGATAGCTCAGAGGTTAAGAATAAAACCACCTCTTGCAGAAGACTATGTTAGGTTCCTGGCACCCATGTTGGGCGGCTTACAACCACTTATAACTCCAGCTCCAGAAGGCTGATGCCCTTTTCTGGCCTCCATGGGCACCTGCAGTCTTGTACACATACCCCAACACAAACACGTAATTAAAAATAAGAAAAAAAAAAAAAAAAAAAAAAAAAAAAAAAAAAAACACCCACAACTTGAAAATAAGGTTACAAAGGCACAAACTTAACCTCATGCATCTCAAACTATACCAGTTCGTCCTGAAAATAAGCCCTCCTTGGTATACACCTCCATCTGGCTACTGCTCTTAATGAGACTGAGGGTGGGGTGGGGGCAATGACAGGGCACACAACAAATGACCCATCCTCAGAGAGGATGCACTTCCAAGCTTTGGGGCTCTGGCCCTGGAAGCTGTGGGTTTCTCTTGTGAAGAAAGAGCACATGGGCCTCCACCTCTGCTCTGTATCAGCTTCAGCCTCCCTCCAATCCCTGCTGTGGAGCTACAGGACACGGCTACAGGACACGGCTACAGAACACAGCTAAAACTAGGGCACATGCACAGAGGTATGGCTGCTGTAATTCTGGACACCAAGTTCTGATCACACCAAAGAGTAGGCACATCTTCCCAAACTGTCTGTGATCCCCTAATCTATTTGGCCTGCAGAGCGTCAAGGATGAATCAGAACATGACAAGTAACTTAAGCTGTAATGTTTCCTTGGGTTTTAGTCCTAGTGACTACAAACATTAGCCACCATGATTCCAATAAGCCAGAGAGGCAGACAGGGTTGCAGGGACCCCACAAATCCCTACTATGGATATGGAAGTGAGGCTTGGAGGTTCTTAGCTTCCCAAGCTGCGGGAAGCAGTGGGTAGTGGTCCTGGTTACAGGGAGGAACAAGGATGGAACAAGGGTGGCCTCAGTCCCGAGAATGAGAGGCTGAACCTCGGGAAACTGCCCTACCTCTGTCATCCTGCCCGGGCTGGTTTCCAGGTACACAAGGTCTCTCAAAACTTGGAGACAGCTGAGGTTCTGGTCCAGCCAGCTGTCACTCACCTTTCCTTAAACTCCAGGAAAACCTTGGCCAGGGTACTGCCACCAGCCATCATAGAGACATCGATGGCTCGCAGAAAGCTGTGGTGCACCTTGATGAGGTCCTACAGGGAAAGCAGGGTCAGTGCACAGCCAGGCATAGGCAGGCCCCGCTGGCCAACACACCCAAGAGGTGCTGCAGGGCACTCACCTAAGCCTATAAAGGCTAATATCGCTCAGCCGGAAGCTTCTAGCAGGTGTATCTAGCTTTTTTGTTTTTTTGTTTTGTTTTGTTTTTGAGGCAGGGTTTCTCTGTATAGTCCTGGCTGTCCTGGAACTCACTCTGGAGACCAGAGTCTGGTCTGAGTTGAGGCTGGCCTCGAACTCTAAGATCTGCCTGCCTCTGCCTTCCAAATACTGGGATTAAAGGTATGTGACACTACCACTTGACTAACTTTTTGGCATTATAGCCCAGTGCCGTCAACAGTTGGCACTCAAGAATCACACAATTACAAAAATATAAAACTGCAAACCAAATCTTATATTTTAAGTAAATTTGAGACTTGGTGTTGGGCTGCATTCAAAGCCATCTTGGGCCATATGCTCCCTGCCTCCCAACCACAGGTTGCACACCCTTGTTACAATGCCCAGCACATGGAGAAGCCGAAGCACACTATGGTCATGCAATGGAGAGAGCGGGCCAGACCCAAATCAGCCCCTAGGGACACGTGGCAGCTGCCTCAGGACAGGCTTGAAGCCGGAAGATGGAGAAAAGCAGTGCAGCTAGTCTCAGCCAGCAACCTTGTGGTGCTACTCAGAAGAATGGAGCCTCCTGCAGCACTCAGCTCTCAACTGCTGCAAGAAGTGACGCCCTCACCGTGTCACTTTGGCCTGGAGGAAGTAAGCTTCCTCAAGTTTCACCCCAGACACACAGCAGCGCTCAGCGCACTGCCCACCCCCTCTACGCCTCCCAGATTCTTTCCTATCCCAAGCCGGTTGTACTGGTTGAGGCCCAGACAGTAAAAGGAACACTGGTCAGCCCTGTGTGGGAGAGTAAGACCCCACCCCCACCCCCACCCCAACCTCAGTCTTTGAGCTGATGGGAGGTGTTAAGGAGCCAGAAGCAAGCAGCATGCTCTGAGGGGCGTTCATTCATATGTGACATCTGGAGTTGTAAAACAGCTGCCTCCACAGGCTAACCTTCACACACGGTCATCTGGTGCACACGAGTGGTCAGACACCTGTAGAGCAGAGCAGGTGCGGGGTGCACTTCCCTCTATGTTAACACAAGCCTTGCTAATAGTTCTGTGGGTCCCGAGTCCACTCCAGAGCTGTCTGAGTCTGTGCACAGCTGACAACTTCCATAGCAAGTCACAGGAAAACTCTCGGGCCACACTAGATACCACCTCTACTGCCTCTTGAAGGACAGTCTCCAGTGTGGGAAGCTATCCTCCCATCTGTCAACTATAAGCCAGCCAAGGCACTAGCAGGATGTAGTTCTACAGATCCCCAGGGATATCATCTTAGGAGACAGCTGCATACCTGGCAGGAACATGCCAGAAAGCTTACCTCCAGGTTGATGAAGACAGCAGCCATGTCTGCCGGGCTTAGCACCAGCCGCAAGGGACCCATGTAGTTCTGGAAGGAAGAAGTTTATGCTGCCTCTCAGTATGTAGGGCACTTTCCAGTCAAAGCCAAAGTTTCCCTGCACAGGGAGGTGGTCAGTGCTCACTGGACAGCACATGCAGAGGGCAATGTGTAACTACACAAATATGGAATAGCATAGCAGGCAAGGAAGGCTGGGACCAGGACCAGAACCCATGCCCACAGCACAGCTCTGTGGAGGCCATAATAAGGTTAGCCTGGGTCAAGTGGCAGTGTACACCAGGACTATGGCTGGAGGCTCCCCACCCACCATTCTGGCCACACTGGGTGTGGTGGTTTGAATGTGCTTGGCCCAGGGAGTGGTACTATTTAGAGGTGTAGCCTTGTTGGAGTAGGTGTGTCACTGTGGGATTAGGCTTTAAAACCCTCATGCTAGCTGCCTGGAAGCCAGTCATCTCCTGTCTGCCTTTGGATAAAGATGTAAAACTCTCAGCTCCTCCTGCACCATGCCTGCCTGGATGCTGCCATGTTCCTGCCTTGATGATAATGCACTGAACCTCTGAACCTGTAAGCCAGCCCCAATTAAATGTTGTCCTTTATAAGACTTGCCTTGGTTATGGTTTCTATTTATAGCAATGGAAACCATAATTAAGACACTGGGGCAAACTCCACACCAGAGAACAGCCGAGAGGATTTTAGCTGACAGTGGTATTGTTCTTTACACAAGGACACAGATGCATCAGGAAGATTCAAGAGCAAGGCCTACTGTGTGGTGGGGGGAGGGGGGGCCTAGGCGGATGGATGCAGGCTACTGTGTGGTGGTGGGGGCTAGGCGGATGGATGCAGGCCTACTGTGTGGTGGTGGGGGCTAGGCGGATGGATACAGGCCTACTGTGTGGTGGTGGGGGCTAGGCAGATGGATACAGGCCTACTGTGTGGTGGTGGGGGCTAGGCGGATGGATGCAGGCCTACTGTGTGGTGGTGGGGGCTAGGCGGATGGATACAGGCCTAGTGTGTGGTGGTGGGGCTAGGCGGATGGATACAGGCCTACTGTGTGATGGGGGGGGGGCTAGGCGGATGGATACAGGCCTACTGTGTGGTGGGGGGGGGGGGCTAGGCGGATGGATACAGGCCACTGGCGGTACTCAGGACCTTGGATGGCATCTAGTCACATGACCCTTCTCATCCAGCCTACATTCCTGGCTACCAACAAAGGCACCAGTTTGCCCCACGGGGAAGCGGAGGCTTGGGGACCTTAGCTCAAGGTCTGCCCTCACATGCTCAAAAGCAGAGCTACAGTCATGGCTGGTTTACAAGGAAACACTGAGAAGAAACACAGGAGGGGCTGGGAGGCTTTCCACAGAAGGGAGGGGAGACACACCTTTGTGTGGGAATATTATGGCAAGGTGGAGGGGCTGCTACCCCAGTGTGCTGTGTCAACTTACAGTGGTTCTCAGCCTGCCTAAAGCTATGACCTTTAAAACAGTTCCTCATGTTGTAGTGACCCCTACCATAAAATCATTCCAGTGCTTCTTCATAATTGTAATTTTGCTACTGCTATGAATCATAATGTAAATTATGATCTGTTATGATGCAGGATATCTGAATTGAGATCCCCAAAGGGACCGAGATTCACAGGTTGAAACCTGCTGGTCTAGAGTCATGATAGGGAGTTTTACTGGAGGGAGTGCCCAGTTCAGACTGCCCTGTGGGCACTCACTGAAGCAGGAGGACCCAGCCCACTATGAGTAGCACCGGCCCCTGGCCAGGTGGTCCTGGGCTGTTTAAGAAAGCTAGCTAAGCATGAACCTGTGTAGGCCAGCAAACAGCTTTTCTCCATGGTTTCTGCTTGAGGTCCTGCAAATGATTCCCTCTGCTGACTGTAATCTCCAAGTTAGGATAAAATGAATTCCTCTCTTCCCTAAGCTCCTTTGCTCAGGGTGTCTTCTCACAGCGAGAGAGAGAGAGAGAGAGAGAGAGAGAGAGAGAGAGAGAGAGAGAGAGAGAGAGAGAGAGAGAGAGAGAGAGAGAGAGAGAGAGCGCCAGCCCTGGAATGGACGCTAAGACCATCTACCTTAGGCTTGCAGAATTGGGTCTCACCTTCTCGATGTCCTCCAGGGTGCGGTAGTACTTGGCCTCAGTCTCCTGAATCTCTAACAAGCAGCAGCTTCTCTTGTCATCCTCGGTCATGCCCATTTTCTAGAGGAGACATGGCACGTGAGCCAGGATCCCACAACCTGGCCACCCAGGTACCCGCTGCCGGCCACCTGTACCACACAACAGGATGACACCTTTCCAGTGTGGTCACAAGGATTATTCAGTATACAGTGAGGCCAGAGCCCCTCCCATTATCTGTGGTTGAAGAAACTGAGGCACATGGACAGGAGAGGACTGGAAGGCATGAGGCTTCCAGACTCCTGGGTACTCACTCCTGACTCAGAACCCTGAGTCCTCACCAGACTGGGACAAAAGCCTCAGGACAGGATTCTACCACATACAGCTGAGGTATGCTCATGACACTTGTTTGAGTGGGTCAGCCCTGTCTAGCAGCTGGCATTGGCTAACTCCTTGGAGGTCCACAGCTGACCCGTTCTGGCTTCCAAACACCAAATGCCCCAAAGGCCAGACTTCCCAGAGGAGGCACCAGCCTCCAACCAGAAGGCCTGAGATAACAGCTCACCAGTGGGCCACCTGGGGACATCCCTCTAGAGCAGGAGCAAGCACACTGCCCGACCACACTGACTGGGAGGATGGGAGAAGGCCTGCATGGGTGGAGTGAGCAGGCTCATGAGCTTTAGGGCTGCTTTCTTTTGGTTCTCTCAGCTCAGAGAGCTGGGTCTGTCCCAAGAGCCAATACTGGACAGATGTCTACCCAGCTACCCTCCTGTTGGTCCTAAGAGCCCCTGATGCTCGTACCACAGTGCTCTTGAGCACTTTGCAACATGGAGCAAGGACTCAGTGAGGCCCATGGGGTGGATCTGCCTGACCCCGTATCTCACCGAGAACATGGTCCTTAACTTTCTCTATGGCCTCTGACACCTTCCCAACGGGTGGAAAGACAGCCGGCAGGAGCCCACCTAGCGTGTCTTACCTGCAACTTACCTGCATGTATCTGATCTGAATGCATGGAGGAGCAAACAAGATTGAACCAGTCAGCAGTGTCTACTGTCCTCAAGCCATGCTTGGGAAGTAAGGGTCACCACCAACAGCCCACCCTACTGTCAGTCCCGGCCCCAACAGCCATGTCACAGCCCTTCCCAGAGCCTGCCATGGAAGGGTCAGAACACAGCATAAGGTCCAGAGTCTTCTTGCAGATTCTCCCATGCCTGGGCTCTGAAAGCAGAGCCTGCCTTTACCTCACTACATATAAGTGGGTTCCAATTACCTCACTCTTAGACGGCTAGCTCTGGATGTGATGAGAAGTGGGAAAACCCTTTGTTGTACCTCAGAGATCCCTCACAGCAAGAAGTCTACATCCCCTCTGTGGATGGACTAGACAACTCAGGAGATCCAACACCAGTGCTGGATGTTAGAACTTTGGCTGTCCTTTAGAACATGTTCCTGGTCTGGGGTTCTTCAGGACCAGGGACAGTGACAGGCTCCTGGGAGAGCTGCAGGAGTCTCAAGAGAGCATGACAGACAACTTGGTCACCTCAAATATGCCCACAATCCATCGTGCCTGCATACCAATATTTACCCCCAGAGAGGCCTTAATCAACCTGATAGGGCCAGCTCTGGGGAAGCTCTGATCAGACTTTCTGCAAGGCTGGGGAGTAGGGTTGACTGCCTCTCCCACCTGCTCTGAAGCCCTGAGCATGATGCAGGGGAAAAGCCGCTCAGGGACAAATGTGCATGGTATTCTCAGGAGTGGTACGAGGAGCTGCAATACCCCAGTTGGCCTTCCATCTCTCTTCCCAAGCCAGGGACACAGCAGGATACCAAGCAGCCTAGGAAAGGCTCTCCAGGCTCCTTAGGATTCTTCTCTCAGCTTTTTGTTTCTCTGTCACCAGCCGGAGGCTCCCACACAGATGGGAGAGACAGAAATATTGGCTTCTGATAAATTTCCCACTTCTTCAGGAATACACATGCGCCAAAAGCCTCCGCAACTGACAAGTGGCAAGGTGCCCACCTTGAGGGAGTTGGGGGGATCTGTGGGAGCTGTGGCCTGCCTCTCCAGGTGGACCCCCACCTTCCGTAGAACAGCTGTTGGCAATAAGCCAGAGCTGGCACAAACCATGGTCCATGAGCTCATTAGCCAAGGCTGCATGAAAATAAATACCCTTCAACATAAAAGGCGTACAGCTGGCCGGCTGAGCCCACACCGGCCTCCTCATTCTGCACACAAAGAGTTACAACAATGCCTGCCTGCTTAGTAGCACTGTGTTAGACTGAATACAGAGTTACTATTTTAAAGCTCTCTAGATAGGCACAACTATGAACCTTCTAAGAAAAATGTGTAACCACTCTGCTGGAGAAGCCCAACAGTCATAGGGCCCCTCACAGTATCTTAACAAAACTGCGAGGACACTGCAGGGGAGCCACACACACACACATACCCCGGGAGTGGGGGGCAGTTCAGAAAGACCTGGGTCTGTACTCAGGCAACTCCCATGGTAATGCTCACCTGCCTGTAGCACAGGGGGAGGGGGGGAGGGGGGCAGTGCTCACCATGGGCTGCTGCACCTCCACCTTAATGATGTCTTCATAAATGTCATCTCCTTCATCTTCACACGGGACACAGTCGTAGATATCCTCGCCCAGGTCATGCTCGCTGCACAGGGAGAGGTGGGTGAGCAAGGAAGGAAGGTCTAGCCTCCTGGACTAGGAGGCTGCAGAACAATCCCATGTCTCCCACCTTGGCTCAGGCTTCCCATCTACACAGTGGAGTTCCTCTGTGGGTTTGAATCAGCCCAGGCAGAGGCTGCCATGGGGATCTTTGAAAGTTCTCCTTTCCCCAGCGATGCCCCAAGCCTGGAGTAAATGCTGGAGACACACCAGTGAGACACACCTTCCTTCACTGGGGTCCTCTGTGGCTGATTCGCAGAAATGCCCAGCTCCTACCCCAGAACAAAGCTCCTGTCTCAGCCCATGCCCAGGAGCCCCAATTGCTCCATCTTTCTCGTGGCCCCATCATGAAGGTTAAGGGTATAGGACCCACATAGGGCAGCCTCACACACTGTAGACACCATGCAGAATGGAGGAATGGAAACACAGAACACATGGTGACCTTCTCGAGTCAGCACTCAGGAAAGCAAAGACCAGTTTAACACTCAGGAGTTTTGAGTCTGTTCAGAATTCCTCCAAGCTACCCACGACCATTAATCAATACTGACTGTCCACTCGGCAGGAGCCCACCACCACTGTTGTGCTCCGAATGAGAACAGATCCAGTAAGCTTATTTGAATGCTTGGTCCCGTCACTAGTTGGTGGAACTGTTTTGGGAAGGATTGGGGTGTGGCCTTCTTAGAGGTGTGTTACTGGAGGTGGACCTTAAGGTTTCAAAACCCAGTCAGTTTTTCAGGTTCTCTCCCCCCACCTCCGCCTCCAACTTGTAGATAAGATGTAAATCTTAGCTGCTTCTCCAGCACCATGCTGGCTGCCATGCTCCTCACTGACAGCCATGGACTCACCCTCTGAAACGGGCATCAAGCCCCCATTCGATGCTTTCTTTTATAAATTACATTGGCCATGGTGTCTCTTCACAGCAATAGAAAATGACTAAGACAATCATCTCAGAGGCAAACCTCTGAGCATGTCTGAGGGAGTCTCTAAATTATATTAACTGAGGTGGGAAGACCCACCTTGAATGTGGGCGCACCATCCTGTGGGCTCGGACCCTGGACTGACGATAAAGGAGGAAATGAACTGAGTACCAGAATCTATCTCTCTCTCTCTCTCTCTCTCTCTCTCTCTCTCTCTCTCTCTCTCTCTCTCTCTCTCTCTCCTTCCAGACTGTGAGCACAGTGTTGACATCTTAACCACAGCAGGAAGCAGAGAGAGTGCACTCTCTTTCAAAGCCTGCTTCTGCTTCTGCTTCCGGTGACTGTCATACTTCCTCCAGCAGGGCCATACCTCCCAAACACTGCCAGCAACTGGGAACCAAGTATTTAAATGCCTAAGACTACAAGAGACATTCATGATTCAAACCTCCACAGGCACTTCCTGAGCGACTGTTCTTCAGATGCCTGCCTAATGTGTCCAGGGGGTCCCAAGTACACCTGGAGCTACTGCAGTCCTCAGAACACCCTTCCCCCCACCTTAGAGCTGATGGTGAGGCTGCCCCACACTTCAGCAACCTCCTCCTTCACTCTGAACCCTCCCCCCAATGCTTCATGTCTCCTCACGAAGTCCGACTGCCATTCCACACCCACTGCCTCAGAAGTCAGCCATGCCCCAGGGTTCAGAGAACCTGATGGGAGCCCTATACAGGCTGAGAACCAAGGTAGGAGAGGTGGTACTCTGGGCATCCCACAACTGTTGGTCAGAGAACAAAGCTAACACATGACAAGCAACTACAACAGTTACACAGAGAACTGCCCTTCTACTCTGAAGCCTTCTACCCACGCCAATTTCTTTTTGTTTCAAGACAGTCTTAACTCTGTAGCCCAAGCTGGCTTAGAACTTACATTGGAGCCCAGGCTAGCCTAAATCTCATGACATTCTTCCTGCCCCACTAGTCTCCTGAGTATGAGGGGAATGTGCCACCATACTCGGCTTAAGCTCTCTTTATTATTGTGCATAGAGGGCATGTGACAGTCAGATCATGTTGTAAACTCCACTATCTCTTTCCGTGTTTAATTGGACTCTAACTGAAGTGCCAAGCTTGCATACAGGCATTTACCCTCTGAGCCATCTCACTGACCCACCAACTTAAGTTTTTAAAAGCCACTAGATCTCTTTAGATCCATAAAATCCTTAGAGGTGGCCGTTTTGCACATTAAATAATACATACACCTGTGCTTGCTTACACACACACACACACAGACACACACACACACAGACACACAGACACACCAGTGGCCTCAGCTTCAAGTCCTCCTGACTCTTCTCCCTGCCTGTACTGGGGCATCATAACTGGAGACAGACACTGGGGTATATACAGCCTCCTGCCACGCAGGGCTTACAATCAGAGAGAACATCCTGTGATCTTTCCAACTGACCTACCCTAGGCAGGTCTGACTGGCTGTCTCTTGGAAACTGTCACCAGAGATAAGATAAATCATTTCCCCGGCCTCTCTGGGCTCTGTGCCAAAGGGTACAGCCCTGCCACTCTACTCTCCAGACTCCTGGGTCAGGTGAGGGCTTCAAGGTCCTTTCTGGCAGATACTAGTTTGGCAAACTTCTGCAGTGCAATAGAGCGAGCCTGGAGGCACAGCGGCTGTCTAGAATTCCCACCACGTGGAACTGAGGGAAACAGATGCTTCCAGGCTTCGGAAGCAGACTGCTTGGGACAGATGAGATACCTCCCTGACTAGAGACAGACACCGGCTTCGCTCCAACGGGCCGGGGAAGGAAGTGATGGGCAGGGAGCTTTAATGGTTACATGTTCTACAACCCAGTGAAGGGGGTCAAATGGGTGAAAGATGAGCCTGAATGGGGGTCTTCAGGCTGGAAACCAGACAGAAGCGGACCCCCTCCTCTCTCACCCCACCTTGTAAGGACATCCAAGACAATTCCAGGACACGGGCCCCACCCAGCTGGGTTCATTGCCAATAAAGACCTGTACACAGACCCTACCTCGGACCTCCTGGAACCAGCTCTTGAGGTATGACTGTTTGCTCTATCAAGGGCCTGGCTCCTAACTCAGTTGAAGGTGGGATGGCTGGAAAGCCACAGTTCTACCGTGACCTCTGCCCTGATTCACAGTGAAATGTGCATTCATGTCCACATACTCCATGATACTGGACTCTGAAGTTTCTGACAGGTGGACAAATGTACAAAGAGCAGGTGGCAGATGCTAACCCTGGGCAGAAGGGATCAGCCCAATTGCAGCCCAACACAGCAGTGGGGTTTGTGAGGCAGACCCAGCAGTTCCTAGTCAGATGAGGCTTGTTGAATGACAGTGTCAAATCTCCCATGAGCTTGTGGGCTCTGGCAAAGGTGGCCCCTCAATAGGAAAGCTTTCAGTACCCTCACTCCTAGCTGAATCTCCATACCAGCTACACACGCCCACTGGCCTAAACCAAGGAAGATGGTATTTTCATAGTGTTTTTGGTAAGGAAGATTTATAAACCTAACAATGCACCTTGGCCAACTCACTCTGACAAAGGGACTGTCCAACTCCAATCGCCACCCATTCCACCTTACCACAGACCCACCAACCCCCTTTCTCCATCCCCACCCTCAGCCTCCCTCCTGGCTGATCCTCCAGAGACCGCCTTCCCCATTGCAAAGTCAACGGCACCAACAGCCCTTTCCTTTGGTATCTGGCTTCTTGGCCTCAGCATCTCACTCCGAGACCATGAGGACTTGCATCCTGTGTAATACTGAGTGAGTAGTAGGATGTGACCCAATCTCCTTTTCTGTGGGCACGGGGCCACTTACAAGTATAACACAGTGTAATGCCAACACCAGGGAGGCACAGAGAAATGGACCCCTGCAGCTTCCTAGCCAGCCAGCCTAGCCAACCTGGTAAATGTGTGTCTCCAGGCCATGGGAGACACACAGGGGAGCTAGAGAGATGGGCTCAGAGATGAACACCACAAACTGCTCTTGCAGAGGACCCAAGTTCAGTTCCCAGAACCCACATCAGGAGGCTCACAACCTCCTGTGACTCTAGCTTTCTTCTGAACTCTATGGAAACCTGCTCTCAGACTGCATATGACACCAACCCACACATACTTAAAAACAGAATAAATCTGGGGGTGGAGAGATGATGGCTCAGTGGTGGAAGCACTGACTGCTTTTGCAGAGGACCTGGGTTCAATTCCCAGCAACCACATGGCAGCTCATAATAATCCGTAACATCTATCCTAGGGTATTCATTCCTTCCTCCGGCCTCCGTGGACTCTGCATATGTGTGGTATACATAAATACATGCAGGCAAAACACATACAGATAAAAAGAAACATCTTAAAAATATTTTTCTTTAAAAAAAAAATGGATGGCAGCTAAGGAAAAATGCCCAAAGTTTTCCTTGTCTCCACATGCACACATGTGATCACACACAGTGGTGTTGGTTATAGTGAACAAACTGCTATGTAAGCATCCCCACCACCACCACCCCGGGGGGGGGGGGGGGGGGAGCAAGCAAGAGCACTTCCACTTCTTTTGAAAGCCACCTGCTGGAGCTGCTGGGTGTAGGAAAGGAAAGGTTTGTCTTCATAAGTGTTTGCCCAATGCTCTTCCCCATGGCTGCAGCATCCACATCCCTCCCAGAAGTGTGGGCAAGCTCCAGTGCCCACATCTCTAGCTGCTGCTGTAGCCATGCTTTGCACTTCAGCCGCTGAATCGGACAAGCATTGATTTTGCATTTCCCTACTGACTACCAGCCGTGTATTGATCTTCCACTATGGAAGGTACATTCAAAACTTCTGATTTCTAAATCCTGGAAGTTCTTCTTGTTGAGTTTTAAGCTCTTTTTATATATTGTAAATAAAAACTTCGGCATATGTTTGGTGACAACCAACCTCTCACCCCATCTCTAGATTGGCTAGTTTTTGCTTTATTTTTTTTAATATGTCCTGATTTTTTTTTATTTCTTTCATATATACTGTTATTTTGCCTGTGTGTCTGTGTGCCACATGTGTGCTTGGTGCCCTCAGAGGCCAGAACAAGGCATCAGATCCTCTAAGAACTAGAGTTACAGGTGGTTGTGAGCCATTACAGGTGAACTGGGGAACATGACTCAGGTCATCTTCAAGAGCAACAAATGTTCTTAACCTCTGGGCTACCTCTCTAGGCCCTTGCTAAGCATCTATGCTTAATTGAACAAAGCCCAATTTCTCTCAGATTTTCCTTCTATGCCATCCCAATACTATTCACAATCCTATAGGAAAAATCCTGTATCTTACCTAAGAAATATTTGCTTTCCTCTAACTCACAGGGCACTCCTGACATCTTGCTTCAGTGCTTTTGTTGAGGTGTTGGATCCATTCGAATGAACTGGTTCTGTATATAATATCCCACAGAAATATCTGTGTATTCTAGAGTCATCTGCCTGAGTCTTTTTTCTTTCTGTTTGGCTTCTTAAACGTCTTGGACAAAACTCCATGTCACCCTATAACTGTGGGTCCCTTCCAGAACTCTCGGCTCTGTCCCCCATGGCACTCGGTTTTGTGATGGAGTCTAAGCTGTCTTCTTTTGCCACCTTTACCTGACAACCCGAGTTCCATTCTTATTCTCTACACAGTGTCCTCTGAAACTGCACCGCAGACCATGAGACCTAATTTTGTTAATAGAATACTAGACATTATGACTGATGTGCATGGAGACTCTGGATTCTGCAACTTCTCCTGACGTCATATTCTTAGAATGACCCCAGCTGGACTCAAACCCTACCCTGCAGAGAGAAGAAATGACACCGCCACAAGAATTCAGCTTCCAGCTGCCTCCACAGTTTGCTGAAACTCACAGGCCCCTTGCTACACAGATGTATGAAGAGTCAAGTGTGGGTGCAGTTAGTAGACTTGGGGGCTTCTGCTCACTAAGACTCCTTCCTCTCAGCATTCAATAGTTTTCCTAGCCCAAAGTTTCAAAGTCTTCATGCTCCTCCCACAAAGCAGTTGTAAAGGCCCGAAAGCCACATGATCAGACCACCACGGCAACAGCCTACTTATCAGTACCAATTTCTGTCTCAGTTTTGATTCTACTGCTGGTGTCAAAATACTCTGGCAAACTATTTAAGAAAGAAGGGGTTTATTTGGCGCCTAGTTCCAGGATACAGTCTGTGTTTGCAGAGAAGTCAGGCTGCAGGAACTGGAAGCAGCCAATCACACCACATGCAGATCACATCAGAGCGCAGAGACAAAGAATCACGAACGCCTGCTAGAGCGATAACCTGCTGGCGCTCAGCCCACTTTCTCCACTCTTAGAGAGCCCACGATCCTCTGCTGGGGAATGGAGCCACCCACTGTGGACTGGGTTTTCCCATCTCAATGAACATAATCCCTCATAGATGTGCCCAGGGACCAACCTGATCTAGACAGTCTCTCACTGATAGATGCTAATGAGGGTATTCCCTCCACTTTCAGCTTCTGGCTGCTGTCCAGTGCCTCAGGGTACATTTTTATGTATTTTTTCCAAATGTTGGATTTTATCAGCTGGAGGAATGTTAGTCTGACCCTACCATTCTCTCATTGCAGAGAGCCAGGCCTTCTTAGATATCAAGCAACTCCTACATGCACCAGCATAAATGGAGGCTTAGACGGTACCATTATGTGTGACAGACAATACAGTGACTGGAGTGGCCTTCCTCCAATGGGCACCTCCAGAAAAGCCTCTGAGGGAATCATCAAGTAGGACAGGGGAGACTAAGATTTGTCCCTCTCTGGTCACAGAACAAACAAGACCACAGGGCTGGGAAGCTGGAAACACCATTCACACAGGACTAAGATACTGGTAACATCCCCAGCAGACACCACTACATCACATGGTACTGGGAATCTGGGAACACCCTACAGCAGAAACCTCAGCATGGTACTGAGAAACTGGGAATAGTCCCCAGCAGATATCCCAACATCACACAGTACTGAGATTTGGGAACACCCCCAGAATAATCACCCAACACATTATTTACTGTTGTGTTCTGATCTTGCTTTTCCCCAAATCAACAGTGACCAGGAACATCCATCCTGGCAGGATTGTGTTTCACACACCACTTCCCACCATCTATCTTAAACATCCTCAGGTCAAACATGATCAGCCAGAAGCAGAAAGGGTGTGTGAGTGTGTGAGAGAGAGCGAGAGAGAGCGAGAGCGAGAGCGAGAGAGAGAGAGAGAGAGAGAGAGAGAAACTGTTCTAGTGCCTTAACCTAAGTGCAGAGCCTCAAAGTTGCAGACCCCACATTCATTCTCTCTCATTCTCTCCCTTTCTCTATCTCCCTCCCTTCTCTGTAAAGCCTCCTACCCAGAAGCAGCCAATCTGATTCCTGTCTGTATCCTGGACTGACACACAGAGCCATGAGGGTACCCCTGAGCAGACTCTCCACACCGATGCCATCTGCACTTAGACAGTGCAGTCTCTGCCCATTATTTAATTAATTCAGGTCAATGCACAACTTCATGCATGTTACTAGCAATTATAAAACCACAGAACTGAAGTTTCACACATGCACGCTCCAAAGTACCGGAGAGGGAAAAATGAAGAGGACATCAAAGCTCTTTTAAAATGAAAATAAAACTAAAAGTAAAATCAAACATGATAAAGTAAAAACCATATGATGATCTCAGCGATCAACACAAACAAGCAACAATCAGATCCTTTTGGGTTGACCTATGTTCACCTAAGATCAGCTCTGCACCCAAATCCTTGATGATCCTCAGGATAGAGATGGCTTCAAGGTAGGAGAATGGCAGGGGACAATGCTTAGATGAAAAGGGAGTTACTTCTGTGTCACTTGGCAAGGTAACAAGCGCAGACTGTATGATGGCATCCCAAGCATCTACTTTTTTTTTGGGGGGGGGGGGAATAGTGCTTGTGGTCTCGGGTCTGGGGAAGTGGAGAAACGTAGTGTCTGGGACTTGCTGGCCAACCAACCTGACCTAATGGGAGAACCCAAGGCCACTGACAGAACATCTTTCAAAAGGAAAAAAAAAAAAAAAAAAAAAAAACTGTCGCCCAAGGAATGCAGCCAAGGTTAATGTACTTGTGAGCTACTAGGCATTCACAACAGAGAGAAAGTCCGGACAGAACCCATGGCCTTTCACATGCTACGTGCCTTATGACACCAGATTAAACAGCAAAAAAACGAGCACAAAGGCTAGGCCACGGAAGCACAGGCCTCTCAGATTACAGAAATCCCCTCTTGGTCCAACTGCCATGAGAATGCATGTGTGTGGACGGACCACTCCATACAGTGGTGGGACTGTGACAATCAGACACAGCTGGGCCACGTGGTGTGAAGGCCCCTTACCTGTCCCAGCCCCTTCTGCTCTACCCTCTCCCTCCTGCAGCTTCCTGAAGTTGGCTGCACTGACAGATGCTGCATCCCAACAATGACTCCTCTTACACCGGCCTGAGCTCTTCCAGAAAGGGCCCAAAGGGTCCTCCCTCCACCCGAGGTTCTTTGGTCCACAGCCTCACTCACTAGCCCACTTGGTAGCTGATTCTGGTATCCTGCTTTTCAACGAGGCAGCTGCCCAGCTCCCCCACTCTGCACAACAGGAAGAAATGAGCAACTGCCCTCTGCCTTGGGCACTGGGTGTTTACTGGGGACATAAACATCAAGCTGACAGGCTTGGCACACAATTTGAGCCCAGCTCCAAGCATGAGGTTGGCAGGCAAGCCTGTGACAAGCCACCATAAACTTGTTACTAGGAAACCAAAAGGGGACATTTTTGTGACCTCAGGCGACACTAGAATATAGTTCATACCAGGTCACCGGTGGCAAAGAGTGGTTGCTGTGGACTGGATGATCTGCGTGTGGGGACATACATACAGACAAGACACCTAGACGCTTTTAATCGCTCTCTGTGGGAGAAATCACTCTGACTGCAGGAAGGAGCAGGGAATCATCTGACCAGACCCACCTGGCTTCAAGTCTGCTGGGGCTCTGCCCCCCTCAACATACATACATACATATGTACACACACATGCACGCACGCACGCATGCACGCATACATGCAGCAATTGCCTCTTTTCTGGGAATTCCTTCTAAGCAGAAGAACCTAAAAATATCCATAGATGGACACATACAGACAGACTGACAGACAAGGCAGCACTGGGTCACGAGGCTAGTCCCACAGGGACATCCTAGGCCCCAGACAGATGGCCCAGCATTTCAGTTCCTCCTTTGTCACATGGTGTGGGCTGTGTGGCCTCCAGCAAAGCACTTCCCCTCCTGAAGCTCTATTAACCAACTGCAAAATGGAGGGCAGAGCCGTGTGGTTGAGGCTGAGGTGGCGTGGAACTCTGAAGGAGCAATGTGGGCACCATGAATAGATCCTTCACACAAGGACTGCACATTCACATTCTGAGTGTCCACTACCACCTCGTGTTCTGCCCACCCCCTCTATGGGTGGGTACGAGTGCCAGGGTACATGTGTGAAGACCACAGGACAATGTGAAGAAGTCAGTTCTTTCCTTCTGCCTTGTAAGCCCTGGGAACTGAACTCAGGTCGTCAGGCTTGGCAGCAAGCGCCTTTACCTGCTGAGCCATCTCACTGGTCCTGGCTCTTCCATCTATCACTCCATTGCTCAGGTCAAGCAATCTGCCTGCTGTGTTCCTTATAAATGACCTGTAGGGAACTCGCTCTACCAGGACAGGGATGTAGAAATCCAATACATACAAAGAACTCAAGAAGTTAGACTTCAGACAACCAAATAACCCTATTAAAAATGGGGTACAGAGCTAAACAAAGAATTCTCAACTGAGCAAACTCGAATGGCTGAGAAGCACCTAAAGAAATGTTCAGCATCCTTAGTCATCAGGGAAATGCAAATCAAAACAACCCTGAGATTCTACCTCACATCAGTCAGAATGGCTAAGATCAAAAACTCAGGTGACAGCAGATGCTGGCAAGGATGTGGAGAAAGAGGAACACTCCTCCATTGTTGGTGGGGTTGCAAGATGGTGCACCCACTCTGGAAATCAATCTGGTGGTTCCTCAGAAAATTGGATATAGCATTACCTGAGGACCCAGCTATACCACTCCTGGGTATATACCCAGAACATGCTCCAACATATAATAAGGAACATGCTCCACTATGTTCATAGCAGGCTTATTTATAATAGCCAGGAGCTGGAAAGAACCCAGATGTCCTTCAACAGAGGAATGGATACAGAAAATGTGGTACATTTACACAATGGAGTACTACTCAGCTACTAAAAACAATGACTTCATGAAATTCTTAGGTAAATGGATGGAACTAGAAAATATCATCCTGAGTGAGGTAACCCAATCACAAAAGAACACACATGGTATTCACTCACTGATAACTGGTTATTAGCCCAGAAGCTCACAATACCCAAGATACAACTCACAGACCACATGAAGCTGATGAAGAAGGAAAACCAAAATGTGGGTGCTTTGGTCCTTCTTAGAAGGAGTAACAAAATACTCAAGGGAGCAAATATGGAGACAAAGTATAGGACAGAAACTGAAGAAGGGGTCGTCTGGAGACCATTCCACCTGGGTATCCATCCCATGTGTAGTCACCAAAGGTAGATGCTGATGTGGATGTCAGGAAGTGCATGCTGACAGGAGCCTGATATAGCTGTCTCCTTAGAGGTCTGCCAGAGTATGACACATTCAGAGGCCGATGCTCACAGCTAACCATTGATCTGATCAAGGGGTTCCCAATGGAGGATTTAGAGAGAAGACTGAAGGAGCTGAAAGGTTTGCGGCCCCATGAGGAGAGCAACAATACCAACCAACCAGAGCTCCCAGGGTCTAAGCCACCAGCCTGGGAGCACATAGGGAGAGATGCATGGCTCCAGCTGTATATATCTGTGCCAAACACAAGAGGGGTGACATCAGGAAGGCCAAGTCTTTATCTCTCAGCATTTCTAAAAGACACCATCGGATTTGTAAGGCCCCATTAGATAGGACAAAGCTCTCTGCCCCCAGCTGGAAAATGGCCGCATTATCCACACTGGCCCTAACATCCCATTCTGGCTGCCTCCGCCAGGAAAGAAAGGCCGTGGCTGGCTTGATCCTGTAAGATCCTGAGCCTTGTCTGCTCCTGCAAACATCTGAACAGTTAGTTAGAACAGGAGAGGTAACCGGGAGCCTCCCCACAGGCATCAGGAAGGAACCTTCCTTCCTCTGGCACAGAGATCCTGTGGTGCTGGGACCTAGGAGGCAGCTGAAGTGACAGCTGAGGCCCAGGCATTCCTCCTGTACTAACGCTCTCAATGAGGGGAACTGGGAGACCAGGTTACTCTCAGGTCAGAATGAAATAGGGAAACATTTCCAAGTTCCCAACCTAACTATAGCCCTCTTCACAGGCACTGGAATTGGGCAGCTGGTCAAACCTATACTCACAGGTCACCACAGGGTCAGAACAACCAGCCCTAATTTCCTAAGGTAGGTATAAATTAGACCCAGATTCTCCCCAGACTCAGCAGAAGCTGACCTGGCACACAGAAAGCATCCCAATAGACACTTGTTATTTGTGGGAAGACACTTTCTTTGGTTTGTGTAGCCACAAGTAAAGTGTCCGGGTTCCTGTAAGCAACAACTCTCATGAAACTCAATGGGTCACCAAAAAAAGAGGGCTGGGAAGGAGGCTGGGAGAAAGCACCTGCTACGTGGGCGTTAGGACGATCTGCATCCAACTCCCCAGAAGCCATGTAAAGGCTGGACATGGCAGCAAGCATAGCTGTAATCGCAGAGCAGACAGGAGAACCCCTGGAAGCTCATGGGCCAGTGTGCCCAACGAAAGCAGCAGAAAAAGAATAAAGCCCTGTTGAAGGTGAAGACTGACACGTGAGATTGCCCTCTGACCTCCACACATACACTGTGGTATGTGTGTGTGCTGAATGCACACACATACACATATATATACAGACAGACAGACATGACAGTCGATGTGGGGTGGTTGTGGGGAGAAGAGGGGTCACCAGGAGTCGGGGAGGGGTGAATATGATCAAAATCCATCATAAGGATGAAAAAGTCACAGTAAGAATCATTATTATATATAATTAATATATGCTAATAAACACATTAAAAGAAAAAAAAAATCCAGGCACAGTGGCACACACCTGTGATTTAAGACCTTGGGAGACTGGGGTAGGAAGACTGCAGCAAGTTCTAGGACAGCCTGGGCTACAAAGTGAGTACAAGATGTGACTCCATCGAAAACAACAACAAATTAACAGTCCGAGACACACCAGCAATACCTCCTGTGGAAAGAAAGCCTCTGTCCTCCAGGCCTCAGGGTTCAGGGGCAGGGTGCAGGTCTCAGGTCTGCACGGGTGCTGACCCCCCCCCCACCAGCACCAAGGCAGACTCTGCCAGGCAGCACTTGGGATGTCCGGGTAATTACTCAGGCATGGAGCCCCACCTCAGCTCTGCCCTTCATAGACATAGACCCTGAGCAGGGGCCTTCAACCTCTCAGAGCCCTGTCTGCTTCCAGATGTAAAGCCCACCCGGGCTCCTTATGACACGGCCAGGAATCGCCTGCAGAAACGCTGTCAATGAACACTGGTTTCATGATTCTGTTCCACCAATCCCACACGGGCAATGCTGGAGGTCCAGCTGAAGTAGCTTAATCAAGAAAAGGAAAAGGCCTTCTGATCTCTGGCTGTCACCCATGCAAGAAGCCCAGCGTCCCAGCCTTAGGCAACAAGACTGTATGTAGGACGGGACTGTAGCTTCACAATGTGAGCCCAGGGCTAAGGCCTGCCTATAAGAGCCTCTTACCCTGTCCTCTAGCCCGAGGCTTGCTGTACACCCACCCAGCCAACGGGTTGCTGAACTTGATCTGAGGCAGGAGGGAGCCATCCTCACCTCTATGGGAGGAGGTCTAACTTTCAACCTTTCTCAGATTGTAATAGGTTGGTCTAAAGCTTTTCCTAGGGGTGTGTGAACAGGGGTGTTTTCTAAAGGAGCCTGAAAACATTCTGTTGTGTGAGAGAGTCTCGTGTGACTCAGAGTAACCTTGAACTCCTGATCCTCCCATCTCAGCTTCCAAAGTAATAGCATTACAGGGATGCCCCACTATGCCTGGCTCTTCATCCCTCCTTCCCACTGGGCCTTTTTTGTGAAGTCAGCTTTAAAGCTAACCCCTCTGGGAAAGAAGCTACTCAGGTGAACATAAAACATCCTAAACACACCCAACTAATCCCAGGCTCTGAGCGTGGTGTCTGCACACACAGGCCTCATGAGCAGCACTGAACTTGAAAACTCTAAACTGTCTCTAACAGTATTGAACAGAGGGAGGACCATGAGAGAGAGAGGGAGGACCACAAAAGAGGGCTAGGGTGGAGATGGGCTTCCACTCAAATGAGGGCCCCATGCAGGGATATGGTCCATGTTCTCTCCTGTTAAAGAACACTGCAGAGTAGCCAAGGCTTGGGGCTTTGGGAGAAACATGGTCAACCTCCCAGATCACTGCCAACCCTGCTGCCTCAACTCCACCCAAGGCACAGAAGGGCTTCAAACCACCTTCATTTATATACTTTAAGAATTACCCATCCAGGCTGACAGGAAGGACCAAAAGATGCAAAGTTGTTTTATAATGCAATAAAACATGCAGCTATATACTTAAAGATAAATTACAGTCCCTGGCTTGGCATGAGCCCATTTGTTTAAGGCTGCAAACTAATTCACCTCAGAGGACAATGATGTCAGAGCCAGCACAAAGCAGGCTCTGCCATGACAGACTGTGGAGTCTGTGACCTCAAAGGGACATCTGTGCATGTTTCAGTATGGAGATGAAGAAACTGAGGCCCTTGGAGGGACTAAGCAACCTGAGGCGGTAACACAGAGCACAGCAGAAGAGTTATCCAGCCCAAGATGGGTGGTGCACACCTTTTCTTTCCTGGACTCTGGGAATGCTCCAGCCATGTCACCTGTGACCCCAGGCCCTGGCTGCTACACCTCACCTCATTGCCCCTGTGCTATCAGATCTCTGTATAAAGCAGCCACCAGTCCTGTAGATGGGGGTGGGGGTGAAAACCAGGCTCAGGAGTGGGATCAGACACTTCCAGAGGCAAGCCATTATGCAAATCCGGGTGCCAATTTTTAGAGCAATTGAAAAGCAGGCCTCTCCTTTTGGATTTATTTTGCTTAATAATGGCATTTTTAAGTGGCTATGTTTTGTGCGCATTGTTTCAACCAGCTGCTCTGACTGCTTGATCACACAATTACTTGACAATCTGAAGAGGGAACTTTGAGTGCTCGCCTCAGAAGGGAGCCTTATCCGGTGGGGTTCTGCTCAAGTCCTGGAAGGACGTTTGAGACTATGACCCCTAACGCCCAGTTCAGTGGCTCAGGTTTATACACGGCTGTTATGTGACAAATGGATGTGGACTGATCACACAGCATATGCCCAGCCAGGGGACCGACTGACTGTGATAGAAAACTCAATTACTTGTTGTCAGCTGTTATTCTGCAGATAACATTGCTCTGGCAATATTTTGGGTCAATCGGTTCAAATAAAGCACATTCTTCAGATTAATTTCACCTGTTTCTTCTTATGTTTTTGGTGTAGCTACTAAAATCCAGCAGTCACATATGCAATGTATGTTTGATTTCCTCCGCACGGCACTGCCACATTCAAAAATCGGGAAGAGGGGTGCTCTTGTTCAATGGGGCAGATCAGATAGGAGCCCCCAGGTGCTCATGGTAGCTGCGAGCACCCTGTGGTTCACTCACACCATCGGGTGCAGCTGTCTATTTTCCCAACAGACCCTCCCAGCACATACTAATGTCATGTTTTACAGGGAAGGAAATCAAGGCACATCAAAGCAAGCAGCCTGCCAAGACCACATGGGCAGGAAATGACTGTGCTAAGGCTTAGCCCACAGCTCCAGGAGTGAATGGGCCCAGCAGACAACCAGGACCATCCTCAGGTAGGTTGGAAGGTGGCTCTAGTCATGGCAGTCTATATGCTGTGGGGTTTAAAAGTTCTAGGCAGCTCTCACAGGAAGGCCTTTCTGAGTGTGGGGAGATGCAACATGGAGATCCAGGAGCCCTCAGCCAGAGACACAGAGGTAGCTTGTACCTGTCCCTTGTGACCCATCCACCTTGTCCCAAAATTCCTTTTGTCCTTCTACACACCTCACTTTCATATTGAAAGGCCTGGTCCTGGCTAGACAAGACGTACAAGGTTTGTAAAACCCAAATGAAAAGGACCTCACCAATCCGTGGAGAACTGCAGACGCACCCCAAATCACTCACGAGAAACACAACTTGATGCAAATTGCAAGAGGTTTACTGGCTAGCCAGGGCTGTCTTTCCTTCAAGCCCGCGCAGGGGCAGCGGAATTCAGCAGCCGAACAAAAGAAGTTTACAGCTTTTAAGGGGGCATCTACAAACCAGGTGGGGGTGGAGTTAGGGAAGAGGGAAGGCTGAGAGTGGAGTTAGGGAAGGGGGAAGGAGGGAGAACAGGTCACTAGGTCATGGATACATTTGATCTCAAATTCCTAAGATGCATGGTGTGTCACTTTATAATTGGCTATTTCGAAGTAGTTTCACACTATATATCATGAGCTCCAGTTCAAGGGGGTCAGGCTTATCTCAAACTTTTAGCATCCTGGCACCAACTGTCTCAGGGCTGTTAGTTCAAAGCCCGGCCAAGCTAATCTCGGGCCCATAGCATCCTGACACCATGAATCTTAAGATTTGTTTAGTTAGGGCCATCTGTTCAAATGGTCAGCTAATTTCCTGGGACTGAGGCAACACAGTGTTTGACTTACAGGTTTTTATGTCTTTGCTTTAAAAGTAGGGTTCAGGGGATCAACTTATGATTTTTCTATCTTTCAGGTTCAGTATCCAGGCAGCAACTGAGCTAATCAGCATGGCTGAGTCACTGCAGACAATGGTCCCTCAACATACCATACATGGAACTCCAAGGAGTCAGTCACATCAAGAAGCCAGTGCTTAACACCCCCATCACCATGACCACAAGCTGCAGTGTTTGGGTCAGGGTGGCTGGAAGGGTCCTATAGACATCAACATGATCACCATTACGGATTCTGTCCCTTATACTCTGAAATGTGCGCCCTACCCCCCGCCACACACACACACACACACACACACACACACACACACACACACACAGCTGCTGCCTCATGCCCTCCTCAGGCAGGCTGTTTATGCAATGGGCAAACATCACTACCATTTCCACAGAGATGGGTACCAGGTAACCTGCCTTCCAAGGAAAGGAGAGGGAAGGAGGGGAAAAGCATAGAAGATTTAATCAACTTGAGCCACTTGGGTCCAAACTGCAAGTTAAAGACTCAGACGCACCCTCTTTGCCTGTAATTTCCGGTTCAGGTTTGCAGTAACTGCAGGGTTAAGGATTAAGGGGCTGAGCATGAAGGTCTCTGAAGAGCAGCTTTTGGCTGGGCAAGGCTACATGTTCTCCGACTTGCATTCCCATGGGAGCAGTTCCAGTTTGGTTTGGATAGAGACCAGAGGGGTCTGAGAAAGAGGGAGGTGGGTGCCCAGGTTCCAGGCAGGCTTATCACATGTGAGTCCTTGAAACTGAAATGCACCATGCTACACAGGCCTCCTCCAAGACAGCAGTCTGGAAAAACATGGAGGGCATCAGGCTATTTCATACCTGGCTCTGGAAGCACAAGACCTACAGGGTCCTTCCAAATCCCAGTCCCCAGGGCCGATCTGAGGGACACTGCCCGAAAATACAGATGAAGACTCGGGAGGCACATCAGAACTGTTGTCAGCACCAGCCCAGAGGTCCCCAGCCACCATGGGGCCACCCAACTTGGAGTACAGGTTAGGGCACCAGCCTGAATGCCCAGCCCTCATCCTGTACCCCTATGGTAAGCTGCCTGCACCTGAGTACCTCAAGTCCCTGTCCAACTCTAGAGATGGGTCAAAGTCATAGCGGTGTCTAGCACGGCAGGCAAAGGACTCAAGGCTTTGGATGACTTTCGAGAAACCCTTTCCCTCGGAACTCGTATCTCAGCAGGATTCAACCACATGTCTGAAGGGACTCTGGGCTTCCTGCCCAATTCCCTCTGCCTACAGGTGAGGACTCTCCAGCTCTCACAGACCTGCAAGACAGGGCTGCCAGCTCAGGACAGACAAGCTAAGCTGTGGATGAGTTCCAGGCATGGGGCTCAGAACAGCCATGAATGCCACCCAACACAAACTATAAACTTGTTTCAGACATTGTCATGGGGGGGGGGGGAGCCTCTTTGAGCATTACCTTTGTATATGACTATGTCATAACAATGTCACAAGGTTAGAAACATCTAACAGGCCTTGCAAACACAGTGGCTCCATCTCTGGAGACACCCCAGATGGGGGCAGGGACGTGAATCCAGCAAATCCCAGTATGGGCCCTTAAACAGCAGGTGCTCAGAACACGCTAACTCTAGCACATTTGATTTCTTTCTGAGTTAGTGCAGAGACAATGGGGAAGGGGGTTGGGGGAATGGCCATAGTGTCCTCAGAAGGACCACATTTATCTCAGAACAAAGCAATATATGTGGTAAAAATGAAGACAGCAATCTATTGGGAAGCACAAAGGAGGCCCAGGCTTGGGAGAAGAGCAGACACACAGGTTAGGGCCTAACAATAACAAACCAGGTCCTGGGCAGGCCCAGCTCCTCTTAGCCTGCTTCCCTCCCTGTCAGAATCAGCTTACTAGCCCCTCTCTCCTTCCCACTTTTGGGCTCAGGGTGAACTATCTCCTTTCACTGGCAGCAAGCTGGGTAATCCCTCACCAGCCACATGGATCCCACTCAACTGACCACAGCGGGCTTAAGAGTTAGGCCAAAAGCCCTATCAACCCTTTGGGGAAATGACCCAGCCTGGCCTGTATGTGGTAGAGAAAAAAATCCTCAGAGGAATTAAACTACATGGGGCCATTAAGAGATAAAGAACCCACTCTCTCTCCTGCTAGAGATGGTCTAAGCAGGAAGCTCTAAGTCCATCTGAGCCACAAGCCCCACTGCTTAAAGCCTACCCAGTGTGGTACTCAAAGGCCAGGGAAGAGGAACACAAGGACACCTCACCTGGGCTGCCTGCCCAGTGCCACTCCCACAAGCTCCACAGAGGAAACACTCCAAGAGAAAGGCCACCAATGACCAGCAGACACCAAGGCAACTACCAGGCAGCTGGGCAGCCTCCTAGAAGGCAGAGGGTGCCTAGTAGGCAGGATGCCTGTAACTCAGCCATGCAGAAACCCCAGCTTCTGGCAGGGACATCACAGAAAGGACAGTCAAGGCTGGCTCTGCCTTCACGGATGACCTGGGGCCCCTCCCCATGCTACACACCATCCTTCCTATACTTACTCAGCCAGCTCCTCCAGGCTCCGGTAGACATCATCATCATTTTCCGCTGTCTCCTCCGATGGAAAAGGCCTAGAAAGAAAGGGTAAAAATGAGGACTGCAGATCTCGACATCCAGGCCACCATGGCGACTGCCCGTAATTTACTCTAGGCCCCACTTGACCATGCAGAGCAGCTGAGTTTGTTAGCCATCTAGGTTGGTGGGCTCAGGAGCAGCCCCTGGGCCATGGGTAAGCCAGCTCTTACCTAGGTCTCCAAGCCTCAATACCCAACACACACACACACACACACACACACACACACACACACACACACACACCGGCCCAGTCACAACACTGACACAGCACTCATACCCTGGAGAGTTACAGAAAAAGTATGTGAGCATCCCAGGATGTCTTGAGCTACAGAGTAGACAAGTGGCCAGTCTCCTAGGTTAGACTAGATGGCTGCTCAGTACCTACTGCTCTGCAGAGCCTATAACGACAACAACTATCACCCATGGGACCCAGTAAGAACAGGGAAAGTCCTGAAGAGCTCCAGCTCATCACGGCTGCCCATGCACAAGGGTGTGGTGTCTTGGAAACAGGGGCTGTCTGGAGGATCCCTACAGCGTGTGTCACCACAGCTAGCTCACCACCTCACAGCAGCAGCTGCCCTAGTTGCCAGCCCCTAAGCTGGCCTTCACCTTGTCAGTATGTGTCCACAGCCACTGCCGGGGGTGGGGTGGGGAGGGCCTTCATCTTACAGCTACCACCACACCAGCTCCTCTTTGGTGTCCCCCACCAAGCAAAACTGCACTCAGGAAGAGTGACAAATGGGCTCCATTCGGTCAGATGCAGTAGATGCTCCCAGCCACCACCGCTGCCTCCCCTCCTCCTCCTCCTCCTCCCCCTCCCCCCTCTCTCCCCATCTTCTTCCCCCTCCTCTTCCTTCTCTTCCTCCTCCCCCTCCTCTTTCTCCTCTTCTTCCTCCACAGTCTGATGGCTAGCTCAGCTGGCACACTCATTCTGGTTTCTGTCTGAAATGTGAGCTCCTCTGCTCTCCTCATACTGACTTTTTCTTCCCCAAACCCAAGTCCTGGAGCAGGTAAGCAACTCTGTGATTCCTCCTCTTTCTCCCAGGTAACCAGCACTTTATAGTCCTCTGGTACACACACACACACAGAGAGAGAGAGAGAGAGAGAGAGAGAGAGAGAGAGAGAGAGAGAGAGAGAGAGAGAGAGATTGAGAGATTATACTCCAAGCAGCTAGAGCTTGTGGTTAAGACATGGTCTGGTCTCATCTCTCTTGGCACCAGCACCTGCGAGAGGAAGAGCTACTCTATCCTGGAACATACCTTACACCAACATCCCGGTCACCCTCCTCCCAGAACCCACCTCAGTCTTCCACCTGATGCAGACCACGTCTGCTTGCTTGTGGGTCTGCAGCCCCTGTAGCTTCAGGCACCAGAAGAAGAGGAGCTGTCACCCACCGTGTCCCCCCAGGCCCATGGGACACCAGCTGTTCCAGTATCTCCACATTCCTTCAGTAAAACTAAGCAGACCAACGCCAGTGAGGAATTGCTGGGGACAGAGCACCGGGGAAAACAGTGTTGACAGCCAAAGCAGGGGACTGGGGTGCAGCTCAGAGTGTGAAGTATGGAATTCAGGGAAAGGGACTCATCCTGTGGGACTCATCCTGTGTCACCCCCCTCTCCCATCCCATCCCATCTCCGGCAGCCAGGCTTCTGAAAGCTTTTCACATCCCCATGAGACACAGCTGGCTGGGAATCCTTTACTTATCTCAACTTGAGATGTTTTATTCCTTTTCCCCCCAATGAAAATCTCACTAGTCTACGAGTGGGTTATGCCTGGCATCTCTGCTAACTCTGTGTCCCCAAGACCCATCTCAGGGCACAAAAGACTGGAGTGAGCCCCTGGGGAGCACATCTATTGATAGGAAAGACAGAGCAGGTATGGGCACATGGAGTATGTCCATGGAGCTTCAGAAACTTTGGGCCATGCAAGTGCCCACTGCACGTCCCCTGCAGGGTCTATGGCCCAGGACGCATGCCAGTCACAGAGATGAACTCCAAGAGGCGAGGGTGAGGCCAGAACTCTGTGCAGAATGTCCTTTATCTCTTCCAATTGGCAGAGGTTGAACAGACTGTGGGTAACTTTCCTATGAATGGAAACAATCCTTCCTACAAAGAAAAGGAAGTTAAGGAAGCATACAAGGCCCAGGAAGTAAACAAAACAAAACAAAACAAAAGTCATTGGCAGGAAGCTTCTGAAAGGTAAGATTTACATCTCATAAGCACTAACAGGCTGGAGAGAGAGAGAGGATTCAGCAAGTAAGTGAATTTGCCACCACGCCTGATGATCTGACTTCAATCCCAGAGCCCAAATGGTGACAAGAGAGCCACCTCCTGCAAGTTGTCCCTTGATAGATACACATATGACAGCAACAGTAACAACAGTAATAGTAACAATAATGATGATGGTTAGCAATTTTAATGAATAAGTAGTAACAATTGCTGGGAAAGAGAATGTGGATGAATGAGGGAGGGAAAAGGCTGCTTTGAAGAAAGGCCACTCTTGCCACCTGAGGACTCCTTCAGGAGAGTAACAGTGGCTTAGTCTCTAGACACTCCTCCCTGTCCTCTCCAGACCCACCCACCTACCCTGTTTACTTCTTAAAGCTCAGGATGATTACACATGCTTTGACCATCAGCCCCTTATTGAGATACTTGTGCACGTGTCCAAAACTAAAATGGTTTTGTTCAAAGGGGAAAAAAATGATAAAATAGTTTCTCTCATTAATCAGCTTTACATCAATTTAACATTGGGCCAGCCTACAGTGTTTTTTTCTATAAGTAGCAGAAACAAAGATGCCACTTTCCACCTGCTGCCCCCCACCCCCACAGCAGGGGAGACCTGGAAGGAGGGCTCAGACTACCCTGTAGGAGTCAGGCATAGGCCACTGCCCTGGAGAATCCAAAAGGCCTTGGCGGAGGCCAGGCCAGAGGCAGATCAAAGGCAAGAGAAGGCAGCCAGTGCCTTCTAAAGCCACAGGCCAAATCCACTCATCTCCAGAAGGAGACAATGATGCCCCTTTAATTAAGTCAAGCGTCTCCCCAAGCTGCAGGTGCATGCTCCAGCAGGAATCAGCTACAAACACGAGGCCCAGCTGGGGACTGGCCTTGGATACCCTCACTGGCTGGGATCCCCTCCTTGCCTAGGGACAGCTGACATTTTCAGTGTTAGATGATTCAGCAGCGAAGGGGGGCACCTCCACACCAGCCTCCACCACAGCTCCACCACCCCCAGCCCCCATCATGGCAGCCACCAGCACTCAGATTAACTGTTGTGTCAGCCAAGCTGCTCTGCCTACATTTTAAACCTTTTTATTTTTAAATACTTACTTTGGGGGCAAAGGGCTCTGCCTGCCTCTGCCTCCCAAGTGCTGGGACTAAAGGTGTGCACCACTGTGCCTGGTAAAATATTTATCTTTAACGGATACAAAATATATCGTAAGAGTACATGCTTGTGGAATAGCCTGTAATGCATCATTAGTGCACCTTTTCCAGTAAGGATGATGTTCCTTCTATAGTATGAAAAAAGCATCGCCACAGTTAATTCTGGGTCTTAACTCGACCAAATGTATTAGAGTCACCTAGGAGAAAGGGAAGCCAACACGGGGTGTGTCTGAATGTGGGTGGCACTGTTGTGTAGTCTGGGGGACAGATGGAGTAATAGTGGGAGAAAGAAGGGAACCTGCAACATAGGCGTATTCTCTCTGTATCTCTACATGTCTCTCCCTGCGCCTCTGTCTCTGTCTCTCTCTGCTCCACCAAGCCCTCTTTCACCACGATAGGCTGAAATTTGGAAAACCATGAGTTGATCCTTCCTCCCCACAGTTGTTTCTCTTGGGTATCTGGTCACAGTGACCAAAGTTGGACAAGTACTACAAACTCTTATTTATGATAAAATAAAAGTTTCCCTCATATATAATATAAATGAAACATTTAAAGCCCCTTTAAGTCCTGCAGAGCATGATCTGTACAAAACGGCACGCGGGAGGTGCTGGGATGCAGCTTCCGGTGCTTCAGGCAGAGCAGCCGTGCAAAGCTGTTGAATGCTGCTTGCATTCTGATACTAATATTGGGCCCCAGAGATGAGAGAGTCCCGCCCCCAAGTTATTCTGATTGGTAAATAAAGATGCCAACATCCAATAGCTGGGCCGAAGAGGCACAGGTGGGGTTTAGGTTCCCTGGGCTCGGGGTTGGGGTTGAAACACTAGGAAAAGGAAGGTGCAGGAGAAGGAGATGCCCCGTGGGTTAGGTGAGCTCGCAAGCACTGAGGGTTGACCAACTGGAGTTAAGAGCAGCCAGATAAAACATAGTAAATACTAAGTAATAATTCAGGGTTATCAATAGGAAAGTAGATTCTAACAGCATGGAAAGTAGGCATCCGCCCAGCTCTTGTGCTGTTTAAAACTTATTGCGAATATAAAGTCTATGTGTGTTTTATCTGGGAACTAAAGCGTCCAAGGTGGGGTAGGAACCCCAGGATTCAGGTTAAATAATTTCTGCAACAGAAAGTACTACAGGACACGGCCTCAGGCAAACTCTTAACACAGGTGGGGGGGAGGGGGGGAGTTTGTGCTAACCCTGGGGACTTAAGGGTCAGGAGAACAAGCACTTCTGACCCTTAAGTCTACACCTCCAGGCTGGCAGAGAAATAACTGGGTCTCCATTTATATGTGTTTCACATGTGTTGAGGTTGGTGATACACATCTGTAATCCCACGGGAAGCAGCCCAGCTAGCCTGGTCTATGCAGTGATGTACGAGGGACGCAACCGCAAGCACTGGGAGCCCTTAAAACCGGCATCTGATATCCACATTTACAAATCAAGGAGGAGGAGGCTGGAGAGAGAGGAGCGGGAAGCACAGAGCTGGCGCTAGGCATCAACTTCCTGTTTCAATCCCTGATGGTTATTTTTAACAATCTTGTGGACATGGTTGCCCTAAACTCCTTTCCACAATTTTTTGGAGTCTCTTTCAGTGCCTGTCTCTCCCCTCCTGTCATTTCCACCACCTGCCCTACCCAACAGCTAAAACAGACCCGCTAAAGGCAGGAGACTTATACCGCTGCCCATAAACATTTACTATTTTTACTGGAGCATCACTAGCTGGGGCTGCAAAGCCCTGGAGAACAGAGATACCAAGCCAACTAATTTTTGCCACAAAGACAGGTGACTTGCCTGGGTGGGACAGACAGTGAGGAGGCCCACCAGGGCCGCATAAAGTTTAGAACCAGCCTGTGTGGGAAGCTGTGTCAGCACCACCCACTAGTGCCCGCTGCTGCAGTCCCCACACTGGCTCTACTTCAGCCTTTGCTCAGCTCTACTCTCTGCCTGAGGTCCACACACCTTATATACACCTCTGTGCCAGCATCCCTCGAATCAGGGCAAAGCATACCTTATACGTGAAGATCTGACCACTCACATCCTCTCTACCCAGGCCCATATCTGAGAGCAAAATGGTTAACTACAATGGCACAGATGTATGGGTGGAAGGTGGTGGGATAAGTGGGTGAACAGGTGGATGGGTGTATGGATGATAGAACTGGACAGACCCAGATGAGTGGGCAAGAAAGTGACTGACTAGATTCAGAGATGGCTAGACATGTGTAATTTCAGTTTCAAGGGGTCTGCTCCCCCCCCCCCCATCTGGCCTCTGAAGACACCAGGCACATCCATATTAATAAAAAATGAATAAATCTAAAACAAACAAACAAAAAAGCCACTCGAGTGTGGTACACTAAACACATCCTGACCTAGACAGGCAGAGAAAGAGAGAGCCAGATTCCTCCATGAGGGCGAGGTCCTCCCTCCGTATCAGAACATTCCTGAACACTCACTTCCTCATGCCCACTTCTGGGAAGCCAAGTTTCCCCTGCATCAGCATGGGAATTAAGCGGATCTCCCCACAGGAAGAAAACCACAGCATCTCAGGCCCAGCAGCAGCCTGAGCTCCTGAGCAGCATCTAATTCCTGCTCAGCCCTCCTCAGCACCAGCCCACCCCAACCCCACCCTGTATCTAAGGATCCAGCTATCCCAGGAGACACATCCCACAGAACAAAGGTATCTCCAGCCAAAGGACTGAGACTTGAAAACAGACAACTAAAGGGGCATCCAAGCCCAACCTGCTTCCAACATCTCCAACCCCCCCTCCTTCCTCTCCTACCCCACTCACCTTCCAAGGTATGCAGGGGACACTTATTCAAGCTGGCCACTGGCCACTTGTCACAGTCCCAGGAGCAGCTGGGGCTTAGTGATTTCGGCCCCAGGATTTCTGTGCCCATCTCTGAACAGTGATCTCCACCAAGTAAGTGCCTCCACCGAGTTCAGATACACAATCTGCATCTGCAGCTTGGTTGTTAAAGTAGCCAGAGAAAGGACCCCAGAATCAGCTGCCCTCCTTCCACAACCTGGGAATATAACTGTGGTTGATTCCACTGGACAGAACCTTCCCTACCCAAGCATTCCTCCACCCCAGAGCAGGGTAACTCCGCTCACCTCTGTAAGGTAGGCAAGTGTGCAGCTTTCCAAACTGGTATCTGCAAACAGCCTTAGCCGGAGCCAAGCTGCTGTCTTTGACTCCACCACTCACTCACTGGGTAGAGGCCACAGCCCACTGCCTCCACCTGCTTCATTTCAGGGAGGTGGTGAGATCTGAAGGAAGGAGCCAAGAGCTAAGCCCCTGAAAGTAAGAGATCTTAGTTTCCTGGCTCTGCTCATCTGAGCCACACTGCAAAACGCAGGCAGCACAACTGTTTACATTGAAATAAACCAGGAAAGTCTCTCACTCAAGTATCGCAACACCCGCTCTGTGCATCCTTTATGTGGTGCTATGGGTCCTTTCCCTGCTTCTGACCAGTTCACCCTACTGAGTCTCAGGCCTCAGGCCTTGCATTTGTAGATCCCCTGTAAGCACTCAGAGCCGTCTCCTTAAGCCGCCTGCAGGACCACCCAGGTCCCCTCACAAGTCCTCAGAGGCCTCGACCTCCACGTGCTTCTGGACCCTGCTGGTTTTTCCCATGACAGACTTGAAGAAAAAAATGTAGCCTAGAAACAAATGTGGCCCCAGAAGGCACTAGAGCCTCAGATCAACATCTAGCTTTGATACAACTTGGCTCATCAGATCATCTCACAAAGTGGGACCCAAAACGTGTTCTGCAGGTTCTGTGGACATTTCAGGTGAATGTGACCTGGCTCAAGACAACATACCTCGCTTTGTTTTTTTAGTGCTGGTTTAGGGAGAGTGTGTAAAGATCTTCAGACTGTATGCATCTCGCCAAATCACTGTGTGTAACCTCACCCATGGGTGGCCTGGTCCTCCATGGTCTGTCTGCACAATAGGTGAGACGGGGCAAGACTGGGCTGAGTCCTGCAAGTGTGACAGCCACACTCACATGTGCCTCCATGTATCTATCCTGTATGGAGAGGGGACAGTCCTTCTGTGCAGGGTCCTGGAAGGTAACACTTTCAGTGCTGGAATGGGTACAGCCTGGTCACCTAGGTCCACATGTTGTAGACAACATGACTTGTGGGCCTTGGCCAGGCCTCCATATTGAACCCTGAAATTTTCTCAGATCATATGAAGGAAGAAGGAACTGGCACTAACCACCCCCGGGGTCAGCTCTTCCCTCCCCAGACATGAGGGACTGAGCTAGGCAAGCACAGAGGCCAGCATGGGTGACAACGCCCAGAGACAGCACACAGGGGCATGACTTGAGCCATAGGCCCCTTTGGCACCATTTGCCAGGAAGAAGGCAGCCATGCAGAGTTGAAAGGCACACCAAAAGCCTGGGGGAGGACAACTGCTTAATTATTCAAACAGGCACCTGGGTAGCCACATCATAACTGGTGGGAAGGCCTTGAAAGCCCTGGTATCTGTCTTATTAAAAACAGCTCTCTGCTAAACAGCACCAACTGTCAAAACAAGCTCAAGACGGTCATGATCCATCTCCTCGGCCGCCATCCCGCCCAGTCCAGACAGTAGGGTGAGTCGTATGCCTTACTCCACACCACACCCCCAGTTCTCCCGTCAAAGGAGCAGACCAGTGCCATTCCACCAACAGAGAGCAGTGAAGAGAACAGCTTTGGCCTGGGTAAGCCTGAGTGTCTACAGCAGAAGGCATGCTCTCATTTTGAGTTCAGAGATACTAGACTCAGACTTACAGGATTGGGGTCTAAGTTTCCAGCCTCAGTGACCTCATCTGATAAATGGGGCAAACCATCCACTTCCACACAAACAGCAAGGGAGGCAATGGTGAACAAGGGCACCTGGATCCTGCTCTAAGTAGAACAACCCCAGTGGCAGCCTGGGCAGAAGGAACATAAAGACCCTGCCTAGTGGGGACAGAGTCTGGTGATACAGGAGTTCAGTCATCATAGGTTGGGCTAGGACCAACGGGCTCTTCAATGGAAGCCAGGCTGGACATATGAGAGCCACCTTTAATGAGACTTGGAAATGGGGACAATAAGGCAAGGCCACTCCCACAGCCCTGACAGTGGTCTCTGATCTCTGCCAAGGCCCAGCAGTGGTAGGGATAAGGGAAGGAGAGTGCAGCAGACTCAGAGCCTCCTGGGGCCAGACTCCGACTGACTCCCAAGTCCCACGGGGCCCTCATGGCCTGCATCTAGAGCCCCACAGAAACAGTTAGGGCTGTGCTCTGCCCTGCCCTGTCTGGGGAAGCTCAGGGAGGAGCCTCTGCTGATAACCAAGGAATGTTGCTTCTCAGCATCTAGTACACTGAATTCAGAGCCTCTAGCAGGCAGAGGTTTGGTAAGAAGAGGCCAGTGGATGGATACACAGGGCATCCATCCCCCAGGCCCCCACTCCCACCAGTCAAAGCAAGTTAGGGGAGGAAAGAGTCGATCAGGCTAACAACGGGAAATCGTGGTAGACATGCAAGCAGCATCATATCCATAGCCAAGGAGCATAGCAGAGGGAAACAAGGTAACCATGGCAACCATGTTGCTTGTTTGCTGCTTATGCTCAGCTAGCTTTCCTCACTCTTAAATGGTTTAGAGCCCAGGGAATGGGTCCACCCACAGTGGGCTGCATCTTCCTACATCGATTAAAAATCAAGATGATTCCTCATGGACATTTTCACAAACCAATCTGATGTAGCTGGAACCTCAATAGACTCATTCTTCCCAAGCAATTATAGTTTGCACCAAGTTCACAGTTAAAACTAACCAGCACAGAACTCCATGCTACATACTTCCCAACTGGGCAAAACCCCACAGGCAGCTAGCCTAAATGAACACTTAGGATGAATCCTCCAGGGACCAGGCCCTCCTATACAGGCCTTAGGGAGGCGCCAGAACTTGGCCAACTGTACTTTTCCAGCCTCCAAGCTCAGGCCCCAGCAGCCAACCCCCATTGTGGCATGGTCCCTACCTAGTGTGCCCTTCCCCCAGCCTTGAGCAAGCCTGAGAGACTTTGCTTACCACAACAGACCAAGTGATAGGATCTAGGTGGAGTTACCCACCTTAGCTGCACAGAACACAGAAGCAGAACTGCCCCTGGGCTTGCCTTGAGACATCTCCGGTGTGACCAACAACGGGTTATGGATTCTCCCACCCATCTACAGCTGAAACCTGGAGGGGTTTTGGGTCGGGCCTTCCCCTTTAAATTGAGAGCTGAACATTAAAGCTTTGAGCCTTGATCAGAGAACTTTGTCTTGGCTTCATCTCTTCTCGCCCTCTGTCCCCTTTCATTCCCAGCCCCCTTTCAGGTAAACACAGTTGCTTCGTGGCCGCGGGCGGCTACAACCCAGGACAAAGTTTGAACCATCAAAGTTCTGCTGAGGACCAGAAGGCTCCCCTCAAGGCCTCCTGGCCCAGGCCTGGGAAGTCTGCTCTGAGTTGAGCAACGTGAGGTGCTCAGTGGACACGACGATTCTGCTGAGTGACAGTTCAGGGACCAGAAGCGATGGGTCTCACCCGCAGGGTCTGCCTAGGGGCCTTGCCCATAGGGCTCAGACTCTTGGCTTCCGCTAGACTCTGCAAGTCCCCATGGTGCCTCACAGCCTCAGACTGCCCCAAGCTTCATGGGTGTCCCACAGGTTAATTCTGATCATGAAGCGTACAGAAGCTTTTGAAAAAGAACATGTCCCCTTCCACCTCTCCACAGCTGCTATAAGCCTTCCTGTGATGACCCCCGTCCCTATGGGGCCTGTTCCTTTCTCATGCTCTGGTTTCTAGAACAACCCCATGAATCACATGAGCCAAGACACAGAGTTGTAGACACTCCACATGAGTAGAACACCTTTGCCCAGTTCAGTCATGACTGCCAGAGAAGGAACAAGAATGAATCCACAGGGCTTGAATCTGCCACACTCCCTATAATGTTCTACACAACTGGCTACCTTCACAATCGCAGGGAAGCTGGCCATATAGACAGGACCTGCTTAGGGAGCTGGGGGAAGGATATTGTAAGTATCAAGTCCCCATGTAACCTCAGGCAAGACCCCCCCCCCCAGCTGCCAGGGGTAATGGAGTGACACAGCAGCTGGAGGCTCTCCTCCATCCCCCAACATCCTGCCAACTTGGTGCTGGGAAATGAAGGGTCAGCCCAGTGGCCTTGGCCTTGGCAAGCTGCCTAGGCCAAAGGACCTGTCCCTTGGGGTTCTGATGTGATCTAGATAAACTAAGGCCTGTCTCCTCAGAGCATGGCAGGCTTCACTAACCAATCACTTTCTGTCCCTGAGCTCAGTTAAGATGGTTGGAGACAATGTAGAAAACAGACTAAGAAGTGCACAGAATCCCAGGGAAAAGCCAGCTGCCCTGGTCAGCTTCCTGAGGGCAATTCTGCCCGGCCAGCTATCACTCAGTGACTGTCAGAGTAGGATGACTACCAGAGACTGAGCAGTTCAGTCAGACCTACAAATACCAGGCTTGACCAACCACCAGTGAGATGCAGAACAGGGACAAGACACCTTGTTCAGCAAGGAGGCACCAGTACAATCCAGTTTCTCTGTCAGCTACATATCAGGAAGACAGCTTACTTCTTATAAAATCCCAAATATGCAGGATGCTGAGGTCACCCCACCCCACTTACAGATGGCTGCTAGCAGGGGCATAAGTCTAACTATCAGCCACTCAGACATCCAGGCGAGGGTGGCGTGGGTCCTGGATAATAAAAATGGCTCCTTCGTGGGGATGGTGGGGCTCTATCCTACTGTCCAGTGAAATAGGCCATCACTTTAGGGCAGCAGAGGACACTGCTCTGTGGCTACACACAAAAGGTCTTCCCTCTATTCTATAATCTACTCCTTCCTGAGTATGGGTCACTAGGATCCTTGGCCCAGAACAGACAGAGGTTGGTGTAAAACTGTCCCCACCCACAGTAGAGAAACTGGATGCATGGCTTTGTCCCATGGCCAGATGTGACATGCTTTACTAGATAGAAAGCCATCCCTCAAGGCTGAGGACAGTCTGCCCTGCCAGCCTCTGCTGACACCACCCTAAGTTATCCCTTCTCCTTCTTCTGAGTCCCGCCTAACTATGGCAGCTCTTTCGGTCTGGGGACATCCAGATCAAGGCGAGTAGACATGTTCTCAAACCACATTCTCTGTGCCCTTCACTGTACTGAAGCACCTCCACACCAGGGACCGCTGTCACCAGCCCTGGTGGCCACAACCACTCCAGGATCCTAAAGCCAAGAGAAGCCCCTCCCCCCTTCCTTCCTCTTCTGCCCCGACTCAAGCACTGCCCAGTCAGGACCACCAAGTACCTTTCCCCAGATGCTACTCTTACCATGAGAAACACCATTCCCCCTCTCTATCAGAACATTCCAGAAGCCTGCTGCCCTTCCCTACAGACAGATGTGCTGGCAGAAAGGCCTCAGGAAGAAAAGCAAGCCAGGCAGGCAGGCCCGTGGCCCCTGGCTGCTGTTTGCCCCACTGTTACTCATCAGTGCCGAAGCAGGTTGCTGACTCAATCAGAGAGGGCTTCCGTGTGTTCTGGACCCCAAACTAGACACACGGCGATTAGAGATGTCTCTTCTATCTCTCCCTCCCTGTTAAGGGGATCCTCACCCTAATCACTCACGGGAAATCCACTGCTAAGGTCCTGCGAAGAGGAAAGACTCTCTTTCAATTAAGCTGGCCACACAGTCCAGCTCAGCCCTGACAGCAGGCTCACCGGGGCCAGGTGGTCAGGATGCGGGAAGTCACCAGGTGGGACAATTAAAACCACCTCCTGGCAGGACGAGCAGCTGAGTGATGGGAATTGCCACTTCCCATCCAAATCTCCTCTCTCAGACAGTCCAATTACCTGGAATTAGTCAGGCAGCACCAGCTGGGAAATGGGGTGTCACCCACTGGATCGATGCCAACAAGAAAGCAGGGACATTTCAAGGGGGTGGGGGGGAGACGACACTCCAGGAGCCAGCTGGACCGGCCAGGAGAAGGGCTGGGTTAAAGACTGGGATCACAGAAGCACAGACACTTGGAGTCATGCTGAGATGCTGACAGATAGTGGCCCTACCCAGAAGACAATGCTCTGGAGAGCACACAGTGCAAGTTCCCCAAAGCCCACCCAAACCCTCTGACTGAGAGGTCTTACTCTAGGGGCATCCAGAAGCTTTCAGATTTTTTAAAATAGGGTTATTTGTTTGTTTATTCTATTAAAAGCAGTTGCCCTTGTTTTTTGTTTCTGTTTTTACATCAAAAGTCATCACCCCAACAAGAATTCCCATTTCCTGAACTTCTCTTCCCACTCTGTGCAGATGAGCCGATCGCATCAGACTATAAGGTCAAGCACCCTACAATAGGATAAGACACAGTCACAACCTATGCCAGGGATAAAAGGCAAGAGCCATGTTGGCCTCAGTGTGTTGCTACCCCAGTTTGTGTTCCAGGCAAACCACCTTTGAAAAACAGAATTTCCTTGCTAAGATACTTGCCCTTTGTCTGTGCGTTTCTTTGTGCTCTGAGATGATTCATTTTTGTTTCTAATGAGATGATTCAAATGTCCCAAAACTAGGTCAAGACACAGTCCTCATCACCTGGAGATGTGAGGTGCCCAGCAAGGGTGTGGACCCTGATGGGAGACCTCCCAGTATTGGAGGCAACCTTGTTGGGACAGACAGAAGGAAACAGAAGTGAGAGGCTGGCTGATATCTGCCTATGACCTGGACCTGTTAAGGGCACCAGCTCTCCCTGTGGGGACCACATCTCAAAGGCCCTGTGGCCCAGGAGCTACAAGGTATCAGGAGCTCCCACCACCCCCCAAGAGATGAAAGATCTGGTTCTCTAAAGCAGCCAGTGACTCACCAGGCATTAGTTTTCATTCCAAATGTTCTGTTGTTCTTAGATTTAGATTCGGGTGTGTCTGTCTGATATGCTGAGAATCTGCTTCATATTGAAGAACTGCTGGTACAGCCCCCAGGACCAGGAACATTCTGTTCTCCCACCCAAACCACAGTCTGATCCCAGCCATGACCTCTGCCTGACCTACCCACCAGACAGTGCCATGACAGCAGCCCTGTTCTAACAGTTAGGAAGTAGAAACAGCCAAGAAGCCTATCCAATGGTAAGTGACCAGTAGACTATGGTCTGTTTGGATGGGAGGCTTGAGGAGAAGAAACCAGACTAGAGAGAGCTTGGCAATTAAAAGCACTGTCACTCTTACAAAGGGCCTGGGTTCAGTTCCTAGCACCCACATCAGGTAGCTCACTGTAACTGCAGTTCCAGGAGATGTGACGCCCTCTTCTGGCTTCCATGGGCACTGCACACATACAGTACACGGCAGACGCATAAAAACAAATACAAGTATTTTGGGTTTGGGGTGGTTTTTGGTTTTGAGTTTGTAAGAACGAGGAACTAGAGAGATGGCTCAGCAGTTAAGAGCACATGTCGTTCTTGAAGAAAATCCAGGTTCGGCACCCAGGAGCCACACAGAGGTTCACAATCCATAATTCCTCCTCAGGCACAGAAACGGCACATAATACATACACACAGTAAAACAACCATATACACAAAATAAAGCTTAAAAAAAACATTGGGGACACTCTGACCTTACTCACCACCCGAGTAACCATGAAAGCAGGCTCCAGAGGGGCTGCGGGTATCTGTTTCCTAGACAAACACTGCCTTCCAGGGAATTAAAATCATTTGGAACTAGCACAAGTCTATAGCTGCACAATGCTGTGAATGAATGCTGTACTGAGAAACTGCACCTTTAAATGATCATATTACTCAGGTGAGATAGCACGCACCGGTAATCCCAGCATCAGAAAAGCAGAGGCAGGAGATCACAAATTCGAAGTCATCTTCAACTAGAACAGTGAGTTCAAGGCCAGCCTATGCTACGTAAGACCCTGAATTTGGGGTGAGGGGCGGGGAGGGGGAGTCATTTTATGATGTATGAGTTTTATCTCAACACTTAAAAGAAGTGGCATTGTGGTGGGACTGGTCTGGAACAGCACTCCAGAACTGGGAGCTGGGTCTGCTCCAAGGAACAGTCTTCTAAGAGAGAAGTCAGTGCACCCCATGAGACCCTAAGGACCTCACAAAGGTGGTCTTCTCCAAGTCCTGACTGCAGCCACACGTCACCCCAGATTGGGTGGGAGGCATAAAAGAACACAAGTTTACCACTTTATGGCTCAGGAGACCACAATTCAAAACAGGCTACCTGGGAGCATGATTGTGTCCTGTCGGGAGGCTTCCTTGACTTTCTGGCTGTGAGCTCTGATTGTCTTCCAGGCCAGACTCAGCACCATCCCAATCTCTGTACCTACCAGCAATCCTGACTCTCCTCCGAACCTGGCCTCCCTGGATCCCTCTGATCACAAAATTCATTATACCTGCAAAAGTCTCACCTATTTCCCTGTCACACCTAAAAGTGTGTATCCAAAGATTAGGAGGACGGTGCATCTTGGGTTGGGGGCACCATTCAGCCTTCATGGATCATAGCCTGTTGGTATCACTGTGCACCAGGGGCTTTGCACCACTCAGAGCAGAGCAACGAGGGTTTAAGACACAAGCATCAGACACATCTTCATCAGCATCGTAACCTAGAGTGTGGGAGCATCCTTCCCCACACATCCACCCTCGCCCTTGACCTACAGACACTTTCACCCTTAAACATGTCCTTTCTCCTAGCCATTCTGACCTCATCAGGACATCCCCTCGGCTTCTAGTGGGTTCTGGCCAGAACCAAGTCTCCTCCAAGTCCACACTCCTGGGACACTTTGCCCTTCTTCCTCCTCCACCCCTGTGTCTGATTCTCTACTAAGCGGGGTAAGACTCAGATTAAGTCCCTAATTCATTGCCTATGAGAAATATAAAATTGAAGCTTTTTACAGAAAAATCAGCTACTATACAAAGAGCAAGGGTTGTGAAAAGGATTCTTTTTAAACAGCATGCCAGGCTTCCATCCAGTCACCAGGAATCCAGGGGAAGTCCTGGGGCAGTGGGATTGGTGTGTGAGATTTCAAACAGGAAAGTGTTTGGCTAAATTACTCCTGCTAATTACTAATTACTAACTACTAATTACTAACTACTAACACCAGGAAGCTATTTCAGAGGGGATGGGGTCTGGGAAAGTGCTGTGGGGTCCTCAGAAACTCCAGGTCTCCATGACAATCTCAACCCAGTCACTCTCCGCTGGCTCAGCAGGGTCCTTTACGAAGGGGCAGGGCACAGACACCATTTTCTCTAGAATGATCCAGCACTGGAAAGACTAGAAAGGGACTAGAGTCTAGTGTGAGGATGCGATGTTGACAGGGAGGCCATGGGAGGGCCAAGGTTGGTGAACGTACCACCCATCATCATTCAAGGGGATCCTCCCCAGGGAAAAACGTATTTGGGAGGGGGGTGTCATGGCACACACTGGAAGATCAGAGGACACCTTGCAGGAGTCTGTTCTGTCCTTCCACATGTGGGTCCTGGGATCGAACTCAGGTCCTCAAGCTTGGTAACAAGTGCTTTTACCCCTGAGCCACCTTGCAGACCCTTCTCAGTCATTTCCCCAGCACCTCCTCATGCTCTATTCAGTAAGAGGATGATTCTGTATACTCAGTGGCACAAAATCACACTCCAAAAGAAGACATAGCTCCTGCAAGCTCCACCTGTCAGCCCCAGTGTGCTTAAGTCCTCAGGCAGGCCCTTGGTGGCCGCCAGGCCTGGGCTTAAGGTGGGGCTCTGAGTCATAGATCAGTATGGAAGAAGCTCTCACATGCCCTCTTCCTCATCCGCTAACATGGCTCCTTCACTGTAGCAAACTGTGTCTGTGGACTCAAACTTTCCTGTATCCTGTGAGGCCTCTGGTCAATCATGGAAGCAGAGAGATACTCCCACATTAACCAGGGAGGGGACAACCTGGACAGACATGGAGCTGAGTCTTAGCTATTCTATAAGCCACCACCAGGGTCTCGTGGTCAAATGCAAAGCTCCAGGAAAAAGCCATTCACACTGTCCATGAGGTACCTCAGCCTCACAGGGTAGGGAATGGCAGCTGGATCGCACCCAGGCATCCCCCAGACTGTCACCAAATCACATTTGGCTGACAGCAGGCCACAGCAGCTGGCCTCCCTCCAGTTTGGGGGTACTATAATGAGACGGGGAAGGGGACACACTTAGGGTTCTATGCAGGGCAAGTATGTTGGTGGAATTCTGCTGAAAGAATGTCTTTGTTGTCTGGGAATGCACAGTGCAGAGCGTGTCACACCAGGTGGGAGGCTCAGCTGTGAGGAGGACCAGCAGTGAAAGGCCAGCGTGGCAAAGAACTCACAACATCAAGTCCCCAAAACAAAAGGCCCAAACCTTTGTGTCTAGAAATAACATTGTCTTAACTGGACATCTTTAGGTGGAACCTACGGACTACAGTGGTAACTTACAGCCAGGCAGTACAGGGGCTGCTGCTCTGTCAAGCCCAGTGTGCTGTGGGGACAGAACATACTATATTATTCTTTCCTTCTTCCTTTCTTTCTTTCTCTCTTTCTTTTGTTCTTTCTTTCTTTCTTTCTTTCTTTTGCTTTAAGTTTGTTTTAGTTGTTGCTTTTTTTTTTCATAGAGGTCTCACAATGTAGCCCAGGCTAGCCTTGATGTAGCCCAGGCTGGCCTTAACTGTTAAGACATACTTCAGCTTCAGGTGAAATATATGCCATCACATCAGCTCTTAGCCATTGGTCATTATAACCCTTTAAGTGTTGCAAACATCCTTTTCTGTTTCATGTTCTGTTTGAAAATATTTTAAAACAGCCTGCCTTCTGGCTAACAAAAAGAAAGACTTTGATTCAAAAACCTCAAGTCCCTCAAGAACTCATGCAATGAATCTCTCATGGATACACTGACATGGCACCTGCTCTATGACTCTCTGTAAGTGAGCCAACAGCTACCACCAAGGGACCCTACGCTCCCCCAAGACCTAGCATGTTGCCCTGCAGGCAAAGCAGAGTACACCAAGGTAACACGAGCAGCCTCAGGATGTCTCTAGTACCCATGTGTGACCCAAATGCTCAGCTGTCAGGAGAGACCCTTCTTGTCACCCCTGCCACTGGCCTGTATCCTAGGGATAGATACCCTCAGAACAGCTCTTGTGCACCCCAACCCCCAGGTGAGATGAAACCCATCTTTCTGATCTGTACATCAGAGGTCAAAATCTTCAATGATTGGGTCCCACCTGGGCCACCCAACTCTCTCTGCTGCAACCCATTCATGAATCAGAGAGAGAGATCAGAGGCCACAGGAGCATCCTGTCCATGAGATCAGAGTGAGGCAATCTATGGGGGCTGGGTCCTCTGAAAGCCTTATGGGAGCCCTAAGGCCTATGGGCAGGGGAGTGTACCGCCCTAGCCTGTGAACTCACACCAGCTCCAGCACTCAAACCAGGCCCCGGGTCCAGAGCTGGGGCGGTGCATTCGAGCACGCAATGATCTGTGCTAGGATTAATTTGCTGATCTTATTACCTAAATCGAAAGCTATTTTGCAGCCATCATAACATGCTTGCAAGATTTCCCCAGTGTGAACCCTCTCCTACACAACCCTGGCTGCTGCCGATACACAGCCAGAGTGCAGTGCGAAAGCTCCTGATTCAGATCCACAGCCAGGGGCGTCTCTATGACCTGTCAGTGTCACTCACCTGATCCCTTTGCTCTGTGCGATGCTGTGCTGGGACAGACGGGACACTGCAGAGATGACCTGGGGGAGACAAGAAAGAGTGCTGTCATCACAAACTGCACAAAGGGTTCTGCGATTGTGGAAACTGTTAACTAAGCACACCACGGGAGAAAGACAGAGCTTTTCAGGCTCAGCACCTGTGCAGTGTTTATTGCATGAAATCTATTATTTGAGCACATTAACATTTACTGAGGGCTGCTGTGCTCATGGTAGGGTGCCTCCAGGAGGAATGGATTTCCTCTTATGCGGCTGTGCTTCCCCCACAACCTCCTAGCCTGCTATGAACCACCCCAAACTGTTTTCTTTAGCAGGTGGAAGAAATGTTTCAACAGGGTTCCTGTGGGTTCTGTCTTAACTGAGGTCCTGCCTACAAGGGGCTCATCCAGTGCTACTATTCTAAAAGGGTCTATATGACTAACAGCAGCCCGTGTCCACAATAAGTACTAACCCATCTCAGAGACAGAGAAATGGAGGCCCAGAGAGGTCCACTCACACCACAGCTCCAGTGCCACAGACACAAACATTCATGTGTAGGGCTCGCTGCAAGCCCCAGCTCCAAGTCAGACATCTCAACAGCCCCCAGCTCTCTATCAGGACGCCAAAGGCAAAGGAGACCCAGGTACAGACCCACATGGACCTTTGTAATGTCTCCCCAAGCTGACAGACTCCTCAAAACACAAGCTTGGAAACACAGGGCAAGCAGCAGTGGGCATTTCTCAGCTCCAACAACCTGGTCCAGTCCTAATAAACCAGGAGCTTCCAGACAGAAAGGGCCCCGTCCCCTAACCTCAACCATTCCACAGAGCTTCATAACTCAGAGAAAGCAGGCAGGGGCAGGGAGGTTCACGGTCAACATGAAGAAACTAAGGGGATGGCTGGCCCAGGAATATAGAATGTAACATACAATTAAGCAACGGGATGAGCGGATACAAAGTATGCCCAGTGCCGGGCACCATGCACAAGCTGAAACCAGAGTGCCACACACGTGTCAGAAGGTTCACATGAGCACAGCTATGTATATTGTATGTATTTGCTCATATGCCTGCATGTGTGAGGGAAGAAACACAGGAAAATTGGTTTGTAAGCCGCTGCTCACTCTATAGACACTAGGGCAAGCCAGAGCCTGGGTGTTCTGGGGAACTGAGCTCAGTTTCCCATAGGATTCCAGGCCTCACCTTCTATCTCACTGTGCATACTTGGTAAGGAAAAGAGAAACGCCCTCATTTACCCAAAGCCCTCGGCACGAACACACTCCCTGCAGTTCCTTTAGGCTTTTCTGTACTCAGAAGCAATTTTCAAAGGGAAAACGGCACAGCAGAGGTTTTTTGTATGCCCAATGGGTGGTGGACTCAGTTCACAGCGGAGTGTGTGTCTGGGTCTCCTGTCAGTGTCTATATTTCGGGGGCTAAGACTCAGGGAAGTTATGGCGGAGAATAACTGGGGTCCTCTGTGTTTGCTCAGACAAGTCTCAAAGGCCTTGATACGCAGCTGGCCCAGTCATGGCTCCCAGCAGCCTGCTCTACAAGGGGCCTTTCACAAATAACAACCAAAATGGCCTTTGTTGTTATTTTGGGCTTTTAAGGGCTTTAAATATTTCGGGGAAATAAAAATTAAGGTAATATTATGTCCTCATAGATACTCAACAGAATTCTAGAAATGCAAGCCTTGAATGCAGGGTCTACAGTAGCTGCCCTTCTCCTACGCCTCCTGAGGCAGACATTGTTAATTGATAATCAATTGATATATGCTTTCCCATGAGCCAATGCAGGCACGGAAACTTAGTGGAGTCCAAAGATGGCATCAGCCATCAGTTTTCACAGCACAGAAGCCATAACCTGTTCACCAAACCAGACACACAGCCAAGGTCTCATTTCCACAGGTGGAGACCAGAACTGCCAACAGGTAGATGTAGGTCTTCCTCATCTGTGTATCTGTCTGTAGCCCCAGGGGATAGTATCAATCCAGCAGCTGGCCTACACCCGGTCCTGGGCACACATACCTTGCTACAAGACGAAAGCTTAGCAGTCTGTAGAGGACTCAGTTCAGAGTCACCGCGGCAGGCAGAGCAGGCAGCCCCTTCAATGGCACAAACATGACCAACTCTGCTGGGGTGCCCTTCCCTCCATCTAACATGTTATGTGCCTTCCATCTGGTGCCTGTGCAGGGAGGAGACTGACTCTAGTGACCCCAAGCAGGGCCTTCAGAGGCATATATAGAACCCTGAGAGAAGCATGGGGTAGGTAGATCAGGGCTGGAGACTCCATGTGAAGCCTGGTAAAGATAAGAGTAGAACCAGCTCTTCAAGGGGAAGACAAGCAAATCAGTGTCCCCAGCTCCCACAGTACTTCTGGATGCGGCCTCTCACTCTGAGGATAAATAGCCAGGTGTCCCCAGGGCTAACACTCTCGGCTGACCATCAAAAGCCTCCCTGCCAGGGCCCCTGGGGACTTCTGAACACGGAAATGTCAAACGATGACATTTTCCCAACTTTCATTTCCACCTCCCAGCTGCGCCCCTGATAATAAATGGGGGCAGCCCCGCTTCTCCCCTCTCTCCTCAGACACCCAGCTCCATCCTCAGTGCTATCACTTACCCAGCTTCGTCAGAACCCAAGCCGAGCTAGCGTTATGCTGGGGGACTACAGGGATCAGGAAGGAGCAGTCAAGCCCCAAGAGAACTGCAGAAACAACTGCACCGCCAGCTCCCTGACATCCTTGATAGCCACCAGGGTCTCACACGCAAACAGGCACAGTGAGCACCGAAGGAAGGAGTGCACTGAGCAGCCTAGAGGATGGGTGACCCTGTCGGGGTCTGGGTCATGGATGTAAATCTTGGCTCTACCCTACCCACAGGTGCTCTAACTCCAAATGCCCAGCCTCTAGCAGCCTGCCAGCCCACATACATGACAGGAGGCAGACCCCACCCCACCCCACCCTGCTCCACAATGTTTAGGGTCCAGGAATCCACATTTACTGTGAAGATCCTAAGTGGCCCTTCTCTAGAGAATCAGCACTGGTAACACTACAAACTGGGTCAAAGCCAGAGAAAGAGTCAGAGACCACACATCCATATTGTCCAACTCTGGGGGCACTGCAGAGACAGGGAACACACAAAAGGAGCTCAGTACACTCCAGCTGGACAGCAAAGCAGCATGTCAAGGAAGGACCTGAGGAGAGAAGGGGGTCTTGAGGCAGACTTGGGTCAACGGGAAAGCTACCTGCCAAGGAGGTCTCAGCAAGCCTGCTTTCCCCCAACTGCCGCGCAACAGTGACATCTGTCCTATGAGCCCCGAGCAACCTACATCAGCAACCAGACTTCGAGTTTTAGGTTTAGAATCCTGCCCAGGCTAAAGTGACAGACAGGCAGGCGGCTGACTCCAAGGACAGCATTACCCTTCTGCCCAGAAGTGACAGAACTGTCCCTACTCCAGCCCGTGTCCCCCGTCTGCACATTCCAGTTCTGGAAGGTATAGGGTCCTGCCAGAGGGCTTTTGCCACATCAACTCAGTTGGAAGGAAGAGATGCATCAGAAATGGGGTGTAATCGCCCTGGTGAGCACTGCAGGACCCTGGCCCTGAAGCCAGGTCCCCATTTTCTCCCCCACAGAACTCATGGCAAATGCCTATGGGGATTCTGGGTGCTATGTGGGCCTGAACACTGGCTCCAAATCTGAGACTATACCCTGAGAACATTTTAGAAAGGTAGCTATCACCTCCCAGTACCGTCCCAAAGGGACAACATACACAAAAAGAGTCTGGTCTGAGACATTTTGTACAACTGCTTGAACAGCCGGAAAAATGCAGTGAGGGTGAATCAGGACAGTCAGTAGGGGAGCCTGACCTAAATCCTGGTTCCAAAGGGGCTCTAAAACTTGAGAGTCTTCTCTAAAGATGACTGCGTTTCTCCCTTGTTTGTACAGTGATCTAGGCCCAGAGGCAACTCCTGCAGCAGTTTGCAAGTGCTGGGAAATCTGGCAGCATCTTAATTATATATAGCCCAAGGAGTCCACGGAAACGAACAGAATGCATTCACAATCAGAAATATGACTCTGCAGGAGGGACCACTGGGCAGAACATGCTCAAAAATACACACTGCACGTGAAAGTAACGGCTTCCCAAACATAGAGCGGACAGGACCAGGTGTGCAAGTCAGGGCTGAGGACAAAGCTCAGCAGTTAAGAACGCCACTGCTCTTCCAGAGGACCCAGGCTTGGTTCCCCAGCACCTACATGGCACCTTACTACAGAGAGCTTGTGTGTTATACAGATGCATCACCTGCCAATTAAAAAGCCTATGGGTTATGCAGGAAACCAGAGGTGAAACATCTGGGAGGAGGAAGAATCCTGCGATAGAGCTAGGTGGGAGATTCACCTGGGAATATGTGACAGATATGAGACAGATGCATGGTACCTGAGCACAAGTAACCAGCCACTGGCAGAATAAGTTAAAACAAATGGGTTATCTTTAGGTATTTTCTAGTCAGAGTAGAGTCTAGCTCTATGGCCCAGTTATTTGTAATTATTTTCTATGGTCCAGCTATTGTATATATTTTGAGTCTGAGACTTATTTATGAGAGCATGGGGCTGGGAGGAAGGCCAGATCTGACTCTTTTTACAACTTACAAAAGTCTGTAACTCCACTCCCAGGACTCTCTTCCAGCATGCATAGGCACTAAATAAACATGGTTCATAGATACACATGAAGGCAACACTCATACACATTGAAAAATAAAGTTAAGTGCATGCTCATTGAAAGAGCTGGCAGACACCAAACAACATGTCAGCAGCCACTAGCATTGGAGAGGAGTCTTGACTGACCTTAAAGAAACCAGTCAGCATCTACCCACAACCCACATCCTATACCATATAGATGTAAGCTGTACACAAACTTCCCTAAACACATTGTTTAAACCCAAGGCATATGCAAGCCACAGGTAGACACACAAGACCACTCAAACGCACCATGCCACACCTATCACCATTCCAGAGTTCAAGCCTGCAAACCCAAGGGCCAGGGCTCACTCTTAAGAAATAAAACATACTCTAAAAAGAGATTAAACTAGTTTGAAATGAGCTAGCATGTAAAGCCATGCCCTTTATCTTTATGTTCCAAGTGTAAAAGTCAAATGTGAATGTAAGTAGATGGGCCCATGGATGGATGGGTTGATGGATAGATCGGTGGGTTAGTGGCTGGATGGGCAGTTGGATAAGTAGATTGATATATGGACAGATAGGTAGATGGGTGAATGTTAGTATGAATAAATGGGTAATAGAGAAAAGATGGGAGGGTGGATGAATGATTGGGCAAATGGATCAATGGATGAGTAGGTAGATAGTAGGTAGTAGACAGATGCATGAGTGATGGATGAGAGAGTAAATAAATGAGGAGGTGAAAAGATAAATGGGTAGATGAATGATGGGTAGAGAGATGGACAGAAGAGTGAATAGCAAATAGAAGGATAGAGACATGGACTGATGGATGCATGGGGTAAGTGGATGGATGGATGGACGGACGGACGGACAGAAAGATGAGTGGATGGATAGATGGGTGGGTGGATGGATGGATGGATGAATGGATGGACGGACAGATGGACAGACAGACAGTAGTGGATAGAGATGTAGGGATGGTGGATGGGTGAGCAGGTGGTGGGTGGAAAATGGATGGTTGATAAATGAGTGGATTAGTAGATAAAAGAATAGATGAATCGGTAAGTGATGGATAGAGAGATTGATGAGTGAATAGTGGGTAGATACATGGACAGATAGATGGACTGACTGATGCATGCAGTAGTTGAGTGAGTGAAGGGATAGATGAATAAATGAACAGATAAATTGGTAGATGAGTGGGTGGGTGGATGGATAGGTCACTGGATATATGGGTAGATGGATGAATGGGTGGATGAGTGAGTAGTGGGTAGATTGCATGGATAGATTGGTGGAGAGGTTATTGATAGATGAGCAGGTAGGGGATGGATGGATGGATGGATGGATGGATGGATGAGCTAGAAAGGATTGGCAAAAGAAGTTCCATTGTCTTAGTTTCTCTTCTATTGTGAGAAAATGCCTTGACAAAAGCAACTTAAGGGAGAAAAGGATTATTCTGGCTGACAGCTCAAGAGTACAATCCATCATGTCAGAGAAGTCAAGGCAGCAGAGGCAAGAGGCAGCCAGTTGCATCGCAGTCAGAAAGCAGAGACCATGAATGCCAGTTTAGTTCACTTTGTCAATTATACAGTCCAGGACCTGAGAACGTCAGTAAAAATGGGTCAGTTAACCTAATCACGACAATTCCTCATATACAATGCCCATAGGCTAAATAATCCCTCACAAGTGTCCCAGGAGGCTTGTTTCCTTGGTGATTCCACATTCTACCAAGCTGACAACACTAAGCATCATGCCTGCTGAACATGACACAGTCCCTCCTTCATGATTTTGATGGCAACTCCATGCTTTACAGCAGACTTAGCTTACTGCGTCCAGATGATAAGAACTAGGAAGAAAGGGACAGTGCCCCAGGTCAGTCTGCACTGAACCATGCAGTCCCAGCTTGTGCGTCTATGGCTGGACCTCACAAGCCCACAAGGACCAGCTGCTGATACCAAAACCTTTCCTGGTCTTAGCTGAACACTCCCCAGCCTTGCACATGGTCACTGAGGTCTACTTCAGTGGACAGAAGTAGACATTAAGAGATCCACCTTCCTTTAATCCCAGCACTTGGGAGGCAGAGGCAGGTGGATTTCTGAGTTCGAGGCCAGCCTGGTCTACAGAGTGAGTTCCAGGACAGCCAGGGCTACACAGAGAAACCCTGTCTTGGAGAGAGAGAGAGAGAGAGAGAGAGAGATCTCGATCTCCACCTTCAGCAGATCCACCTGCTCTCACCCAGTGTGACCTCAAAAGCCTTATGTTAAAAGTAGTAGGGCCACTACTCACCACTGGCCTGGATCCCTGCAGGTCTGTGTGGAACAGTCACATCCCCTCTGCCATGTTTGCCCACCCACAACCCTCTGTGATGTCCAGACATCTCCTATGGAAGCTGCCATAGTCCAGAACTATCTGTCTGGATAGATAGAACCAACGCCAGCCAGAGTCGACATATCTACACAGCACCCCAATCTCCCACTACAACTCCAACTGTGACTCTCAGCTAGCAACTCCTCCAGTAAGAACAATCCATCCAACCAGGCAGAAGCAATCAGAACAACAGAACTCCACTGCCCCAGCAAAAGCTGCTGCCCTCAGAAGGGTGCAGGAGCTGACCCTGCCAGAGATTCTGGCTCCTCTGAGCCCAGGCCGGAGACAGTGTACAAGGGCTGGGAAATATGCCATCTGCAAGCCCCACTTGCTTGGACAGGCTGTGTGATCAGAGGAGTTTCCTGTCTTCAATTCTGCTGTCATTAAGGATCAATAAGCAGGAACTGTTCAGACTGAGGCCAAGCAGCAAACTCTCCTTATCAGCCACCAGCACTCCTCTGCATGCACTCGTGGGAAGAGCCAAATGGCACGATTATGAAGCTCATTTGAATATGTTGCCCCGGAAACTCACCTATCTGCTATGGAAATCTGCAGCCCATACTGCTGCATATTCAGGGACAAATCACCATCAATTGCCTTCCAAGTCCAGCCTGCATACCCATCCTGTTTTCCCCTTTTTCTAAATATCAAAAGCAAGGTCAGGACAAACTTGGCGGTGCTGTCTTTGGAATGACAATCGCCAACAAGAAGTGATTAATTATGAAACATGTATAATCAGAGCTCTGTACTCAAGCTTCAGCCGGAGGAGGCTGGAAAACAAAAGCAAACAGACACAGCCATTTCTCATCCCCAGCATTTTGTTGGAGTGTCATTATGCCCAACGCTGGTGTTGCTTGAAGGGATTCAGCAGGTTGGGCAAGACAGGATAAGGCAGTCCACGGCCACAGAGCAGCTGAGCGGCAGAATGCACAGTACCACTAACCAATGACAAGTGAGGGACAGCAACTACAGAGTGGAGTATATCACAGGAATGCCTGGCCGTCCTTAGAAGGGCTGGGTGGGTAGATAGATGATGGATGGATAGACGGACAGATTCACAGATGTTTGGATTCATGGATGGATACGTGGATTCATAAATGAATGGAGAATGGTTGAGAAGATGGATGGATGGATGGATGGATGGATGGATGGATGGATGGATGGATAGAAGGGGAGGGGACTCAGGATCCCTCTGCCAAGCCTTCCTGATGAAGGAAGAAGAAAGGATGACATTTCGAGTGCCACCTTGGCCTGTTAGCTAGCCCAGCCTTCAGGACTTCTAACTGCATCTGTCTTTACACACACACCCTAGGAGTGACTGCCCTATTCTGCACTGAGAACAGCAGAACCCAGAAAAACAACGTGACTTTAACTAGACCTCTTGGCTGTGGCGCCTGAGCTTGGCTGTGGCTCAAAGCCCAGGTCCTAACCATGCAGGAGCCTAAGGGCAGATACAGACGTCTCCCCTGAAATGGAAAATGGGCCTCACCTGGACAGATTCAGCTGGCTACAGTGTGGGAGGAATCATGTTGCCCTCCTAACGCCTATCCCGCTCCTAATGAGAAACAGAAAGCTGTGGATCCAGCCGGGAAGGTCTTCTTGACCACACCTTGTGCATAGCTCAGAAAGACCAGAGGCAAGGATGAGCCACTCCAGAGGTGTTAGAACTAAAGGACATTAGGATGACAGAGACGGTGACCGCACCAGTGGGATCTGGGTGGCGAGCTGGTCAAACATGGCTTAGACCTTCATACCCAGCCAATCACGGCAAGAAATGGCAGAGGGCTGGGCCTGAAGAACAACCCTGCCTTCCTCCTTGTGTTCATAGCTCCTGCATACCAACCTCCTGTGTTTCCATGAGCTGTACTGGGTTGGGGCACAGAGTATGACTTTCCCTCCTCTCTGATGGGAAGTGGGCAAGCTGGTGGTCACAGATGTCACTACGTCACATCTTTCCTGTCCCTCTGCAATCGACCAGTCAGGACACTATGTGAGAGGGATGGGTCTTAAAGTGGATGAGGACAGGGGCCTATGAAGGAAACTGAGATGTGCACCAGGGCAAAAAGTCTGACTAGGAGACTTTGGAGACAATCACAGCATTCATCTTAGGAACCAAGAAAAAGGAAACTTGGGAGGAGGGACCCATCTGCCCTCCTGGATGACAGGAAGAAGCTAGGCACTGTCTGAGCGCATGTCCCTTTCTGGACAACTATTTCGAATGGAGAGGTTTCCAAAGGCCTCTGTTGGACAGAGACAGTGGCTCAGATGGAAGCAGATGAAAGATGCATAACTATATTAATACTCATTAAGTACCGACTATTTGCCAAACACATTATAGAAACTATTTTAATTAATCTCAGATTGTGAATAAAACTGTTTGAGAAATATAAACTAGAAAAAATGTAAGGCCTGGGCTCAGGTCCTGCCACTGATTGACTGCACATCTCACTGAATACGTCCCTATCTGTTATACTAGACATAACAGATCATGCCACCTATACTGCACTACCTCCCTGATGCCCACCTATGCCCGGGCAGGCAACACTAATCGATCCTGGTGCTCATTCCTACGAAAATTGGGGCTACTTACATAGAACACCCTTTTTAGTGCTCCCAGCAGCCATTGCTATCAGATATGTGATATACAATAAAGAAATTGCCCACCTGGAAAGCTCCTAGACAGAACAACCACAGGGTTCACGAGAGCACTGACCAGATTTGCAAAGCTCTTTGAATATTGTATCTGAAACAGTACCAGACAGGGTTGGGTTGCAGCAATCCCTACCAGAATAGTGCAACAAAATCCTCAGAGGAAGGAGCTTGGCCACCATCTGGTCCACACCCTTCAGTTAACAGACAGGAAACCTAAAACCATCTCTGGAGATGACAACAACCAAGAGGCCACCCAGCAATTTCCAGGCAGAACCCAGTCTAGGACAGAGGTTCCGCCTGCAGCCCAAGGCTCCTGTCTGCTGGCATCATCTATGTTCAACATGACGGATACTTTCCCAGCCTCCTGCAGATTTCTTGCCAGGAGGACTTCCTTTAGTCCCTCAAACCCCAAGGAGGCAGTTCTGTGGTGCTTTCATTTACAAAGGTGCCACTGAGGCTCAGGGATTCCTGCCGAGAAGGAAGGAGTCAAGGCAAGCCCTACACAGCTCTCTGACAACAGGACCCCACCTTTACTCCTTGTTGACCAGAAAGGCCAGCTGTCCATCTGGATGTGAGGATGAAGACAGTGGCTGACGAACAGCAGAGTCTCCAAAACAGCCCAGTTCGCCGGGCCAGCATCTGCAGCCCAATGAAAGATGGGAAGCCCATCCCCCATCCACCAGGTCATGACTATCACACCCACCATCTGTGAATGCCAGCTCACTCATTCCCAATTATTCTCTACCCCCACCTAGTACCCTGCATGGGCACCAGGATGCAGTACCCTCTGCTCAGCTAGTTAGCCAGGAGGGAGCACAGATAGTACAGTCACACTGGACAGCACTCAAGCCCAGCTGAAGATATCCCATTACATCCTTCTCATGATATGATCCAAGACCAACAGTGATGAGGTTCCACATCCCATCACAGACCGACCCCTGCAGGGAGGGACAAAGTTCACAACGGAAACTGGAGTGTTGGGGGCTGGAGAGATGGCTCAGTGGTTAAGAGCACTGACTGCTCTTCCAGAGGTCCTGAGTTCAATTCCCAGCTGGCTCACATCTATCTGCAATGGGGTCTGATGCCCTCTTCTGGTGTGTCTGAAGAGAGCAATGGTGAATAAATAAGTAAATAAATAAATAAATAAATCTTTTTAAAAAGCTGGGCGGTGGTGGCGCACGCCTTTAATCCCAGCACTTGGGAGGCAGAGGCAGGTGGATTTCTGAGTTTGAGGCCAGCCTGGTCTACAGAGTGAGTTCCAGGATAGCCAGGGCTACACAGAGAAACCCTGTCTCGAAAAAAAAAAAAAAAAAAAAAAAAGAAGAAGAAGAAAGAAAGAAAGAAACCAACAAACAAACAAACAAACTGATGTGTTGAGGATTGATCTGTTGCTATATATTGTAACGCTAAATACCCCAAGGTCTGGTTGCCTCGGGGACAAGGAGATCCTCATGTACACCTCACAGCCACAGCTGGGCCACCACTGCCTGTCCAAGACCTCCCACTCCATACTCCTAAAAGCATGCACACTCAAATGCTTTAATCACACATAAACCTGCTCTCACACACATACACACTCGCACAAAGCTCGTGCAGACACTCACCAAGACATACAGACAATTCACACACAGCCACACCCAGGAATATGAGCTCACACCCTGCATACACATGCTGACACTAGCTCACAAACACACTCATTCCTCTGCATGATGCATTAGTTATTGCTGTAAGAAAAGCAAATTTAGGAAGTATTTACTTTGGCTCGTGGTTTTAGGACACAATCCAACATGGTGAAGGGAAGTCCCAGTGGCAGGAACTTGGGGCTGCAGTCAGGAGTCAGGGAGGGATAGTTTAATGGCGGTGCTCAGCTCACTTTCTCCTTTTCATTCACCCCATGGACCCCAGTCCATGGAAGGTACCACTCATATCAGGCTTGCCTCCCTTAGCCTGGTAGACCAGGTATTCTCTCTAGAGAGAATACCTGAGGGACATGCCTGAAGGTTTGTCTCCTAGGTGATTTTATACACCATCAACTGGAGACCTAGTATTAACAATCACACAAGATCCAACACCCTCTTCTGGTATCCTTGGACACGCACATGGTGAACAGACATCCATGCAGACAAAACACTCATATACAAACTTTTTCGAATTTTATTTATTTTACATGCATGGGTATTTTGCCTGCATGTATGTCTATGCACCATGTGTGTGCTGTGCCTGCAGAGGCTAGAAGAGAGCATCAGATCCCAGGGAACTGGAATTACAGACCACTGTGAACAGACAGCTGGGTGCTGTGAATTCCTCTAGAAGAGTAGTCAGTGCTCTAACACTGAGCCATTTCTCTAGCCCCCGTACCTGGTTTATTTATTTTAAAGAACAGAAGCATGAGAACACAGCCATAAGGAGGGAAAGGCCAAGGCTGGTCTGGTAGAACCTTCCGCAGCTAGAACGTCTCCTTAAAGCTTCAGGAAGGAGTGAGGTCCTCCACACCCCATTTTAGAACTCTTGCCAGAATAAATTCTTTTTCCCTCAGTGCTGGGGATGAACCACCAGGCCTCATGCATGGTAGGCACTCATGTGCCACTGAGCTACACCCTGGCCCAGGTTCTTGTTTTCTGTGGCACCGTGACTGTAGTGGTTTATGTTGGCTTCCAGAGGACATTAGCTTTAAGGTGAGGGTCACCAAGGCTGAGGATCACCCTCCAGGCCAGACAAACAACTTACTCTGTCCAGGAAGCTATACTGAGCAAGGGCCTAAGCACTCACAGCTGAGGGCCACCAGCCTTCAAGGCAGGACTCCGAGGGCTCTGAAGGTCACTGAACCAAAATAGACAAAGTTTATCTGCCCAGAACTCGTTCCAGAATGGCCCTGGCTCTCGGTGTCAGGCATAGAATGACTTCCTTTTCAGGGTGACCTCCCAGTCCCCACTGCAGAACCAACCCTAGCAGCACTCTGTGGGGAGCCTTCCCTACTTACTGTGGGATGCTTGGATGCTCATCTCCTCTTTACCCAGATAGACACCATCATCTGCTCGCCTAACTCCCCCACCCCCCCAGGTTTACAGGCAGCCCTGGTGATTGATAAATGTGACTCCACCCAAACCTATAGCCAGTAGGCTCTATGGAGAAACACGTGCTCACAGAGACTGCAGGGGGGCCTGTGGGCAACAATGGGAAGGCAGGTGACCACCGGCTGTGCAGACACATAAACATTTATAGGAACATACTGGAACAATGAGTAACAGTAGCGACCCTCTCCTTCCTAAAATGCCTGTCCAGCTGGTGGACAGGAGCAGACAGGGTTCAGCAGAGGGGTCCCCCAGAAACACACGGCAACCCTGGGCAATGATCTCCCATCTCAGAGGACTGGCAGTCGGCTGGGGCTGGTGCTATATGCCCACCTAACCAGAAGACCCCAGACTCAGTTCCACTGAGGTTTAAGCACATCTCTCACCCGAGGCTCACAGGCAACTGACCATTCAGACCACCTGCTCCAAAGCCAATGGAGACAACCAGTCATGCGACCTCTCAGCCATATGCACAGTCATGTGCACACATACTTGACAAAGCCAGTGCCACTACAATGAACAAATATGTGATGGAGAAGCAGGAAAGATGGGATCAGAGCAGCACATGCACAGCAGAGCTGGAGACTTGACAGCTGTGACAGGCTGAGAGAAGGCTGCAGCTGAGAGAGGAGCAGGTCATTACCCAGTAGTGTCTCCAGGATGCTGTGCAACAGCCTGGAGCTTGTGTGGACTCGGGCCTTAAAAAAAGCTGCCCAGTCACACAATCGCTTTGGCTCTGAACAACAAAACGATGATCTAGATGAAGAATGGTCCTTCTCCTGGAGGCCATGCTGGTCAGTGGCCTGTGCTTTGGCAGAGGACCATGTTGATGTCCAAGGGCCATATTACCATTGAAGACCAGACAGAGGTCCTTGGCACTTGATGATGCCAGAGATCAAGTGGATGGTCACAGCCCATGCTGTTGCCAGATACCCTGTAGAAGCCCAGGATCTGTGCTCCCATTGACTATGAAGGTTTTCTTTTTCCTTTCTTCTTTTGTTGGGGAAGGAGAGGTCATGGGAGGGGCTGGGAGGTGAAGGAAATCACGGTGCATGATGTGAGAGTCCCAAAGAGGAAGCTACTCTTGTAGTGTCATCGATGACTGGAGACGCACAGTTGAGAAAGAGGAACATAAAAGGCTCCTGTGATAACTCCTGCCTCCACCCACCCCCACCAAAGTAACAGCCTAGAGAACTTGAAATGTTTGTGATAAAGATGTTCTCCACAGATGATGGCTTCTGGAGGCGGTACAGGTAGAGAACACAGCTTCCCTTGGGGGTGGACTCTGGGAGTGTGACCATGTTCTAGTGAGTGTGTGGACAACACAAAATGGACTTATGGTAAGTTTTGTTTGTTTGTTTTTTTTTCCTTTGTTTGGAGGTGGGGGAAGGGGAAGTCATGGGAGAGACCGGGAGCCGAATGTGATCACAGTACATGATGTGAGAGTCCCAAATAATCAATAAAAATGTTTTAAAAAATTCTACAGAGACTTGGAGACTTAAGGGTTCTTTGGAAAGTCAGCTGTGTCAGATGGTGTTTTGCTAAAGCAGACACATGAAGAAACATTTCGCTGATGCAAACACAGGTGAAAGGATGTTCTCTGCTAAAGCAAGCACCACGTAAAAGGACACGTGATGAAGGAGTCTTTTCACTGGCGACATGCACGTATCAGTCCGCCTTATAGTATGTAGTTGAGCTCCATTTGTCAGGACTCCATTGAGACAATCGCACCAAAAAACTTCTGGTGATGTGCTGCAGCTTCTTGCTGTGCCTGTGGACTCATCCTGATGTCAGCTGCGACAGACACACATGCTGAAGCAAACGTGGAGGACATGTGATCTTTGGAGGGAGTATAAACAGGACTCAACGGATGAGGACGGGCTTGCTTGTAGAGTTAAATGCTTCGTGGTCTCCCATTTTTGCCGATCTTCACTTCGCTGAGAGACGCATGGCAGAGAACTTCTCCTGCTGACTCAATCTGACTGAGGCCTGGCTGTTCCTGCTAGGCCATGCCACTGCTGCTGTTATCCCGACACTACTGAACTGGACTGCTCGTGTATCCGAGAGTGTTTGCGAGTGGATCGAGCTGCCGCTGCTGTCCTGTGGACTGAACTGCTGACTTCCTGACAACACAGATGGGAGTTGCTACAAAGAACCATTTCTAAACAGGTCGGCTCCCCGCCCCCCCCCACCCCCCCAACCCCCCACCCCCGGTGTCCTTTCTATTTCACTACCTCTGGTGGGTGGTGGGCTACAAGGGAGGTTAAAGTGTTTAAAGAACCATCGTTAAAAGTAGGCTTTGAAAAAAATTAAAGCTACAGAAATGGCAGTGGTGGCCTCTATCCTTTCATTACAGCACCCAGGAGTGAGAGGCAGGTAAATCTCTGAGTTTGAGGCCAGCCTGGTCTACAGAGTGAGTTCCAGGACAGCCAGAGCTACAAAGAAACTTTCTCAAAAAATATAATAAATAATAATAATAATAATAATACCTATAGAGACTAGAAAGATGGCTTAGTGGTTGAGAGCACTCACTGCTCTTCCAGAAGACACAGATTCAGATCTCAGAATCCGCATGGTAGCTCACAACCTAGATGGCTGTGATAATAAGTTCTGTTCCTAGCACCCACGCTGGGCTGCTCACAATTGTCTATAACTCTAGCTCCAAGAGACCCAGTGCCCTCTTCTGAACTCTTGAGCAAACACACACATGCACACGCACACACACACGCACGTTTTTTTTAAATAAACAAAAAAAAAAAAAAAATCACCTGTCACTTTCTATCTAAAGCATTTAGAGTAGTCAGCTTATTCTCTCAGACCTACAAAAGCCTCAGCCACTCCTGATATGAGAGGCTGAGAGGAGCTGGTCTGACAAATTGCAGTGCCCAGAGAGACAGGTGTGATGGGCAAGCCAATGCACTAGAGAGTCCAAGCTGACACCCACACCTTGTCATGTACCAGCCAGGAACTTCCAAGGGACCCCACACCAATCTCCCTGTGTCCACATTTCAAAGGGTCCACTTAAGACCCACAGGCTCTTCCTGTGACCACCATGATAACAACTTCTGAAGCCTTTGAGCTTTCCCAAAGGTTTGTCTCCAGAGGACCACAGAACAAAGTCTATGTGCATCAAATTCTGTTAATGGCTTCTGAACCAGTGCCTTCATGTGCTAACACCAGAGCGCCCTGAGGCTTTCCAGCCACGAGATTCTGCTCAGGGCAGCCTTCTGCATGGCTGTGTCCAGCTGGAATTGGGCAGCGCCAGCACACTCCCATCTGCCACTTCACGGTCTAGGTAGCTTGGCATCCCTGTCACATTGATGAGCAGTCTGGCACAGTCGGGTGCATCTTATAGAGCACAGTAACCCCAGAAGGGTAAGAGGCCCAGTGACCACTCTGCCCTGTGGCTACTGCATACTGATGTAGCTAATTGCTTGTCACAAGGCTTGAACACATGCCACACACTGTGTTCACGGTTCAAGACACAGACAAGTTTCCCGAGTAGCCCTCCTCCAGGGGCAAAGCCTCAAACACTACATTAGTGTCCTCTGAACTTCTCCAAGCAGCCATAAGAACCCTGAAATGAGCTGTCTAAGTTAGTGGCCAACCACAGCCCAACAGAGGGGCAGCGGCTTACACAGTTCAAGAATTCCTCACACACATGCCACAGAGTACACACCCACTCCATAGGCAGAAAGAACAAGAGACACCTCAGGTGTCCTCCACGGGGCAGCTACCCAACTGCTGCCCCTAAATACTAAGCTCACTATGGAAAATTTATACCAGTCCTTGCAGACCCCCATGCTAGAGGCTAGGCAGGTTACAAATTATACCTCAGTTAGAATTTGTATCAAGCCAAGCTGCTCATTTGGCTCCATGTTCACCTATAAGATGAAGATGGGAGACCACCTAGTCTGAGTACTAGCTTGGAGCCTAGAATCTTGGTCTGTGTAAGAGCCAATGAGGATGGAGACAGGAGCTAGAGAGGAGGTGGGTCACCTGGGCCCTGAAGCCAGGAAAGCCCCGAGGGCATCCCTAATCCTAACCAGGTCATAATCACGGCCAGGAAACATGAGGACAGCACATGACAGGCTGGGTTTCATACAGCACCCTGTCCACCACAGCCTAGAAGCATTCGAAAGACCGCAAAACCTCTGTCCTGCATCTGGAAACGTGGCTCAGTTGGTAGGATGCTCACTGACATGCATAAAGCCCTCTTTAATACCAAAACACCATAAAATAGGGCATGAGGGCCGCACCTCTAATCCCAGCACTTGGGAGGTGGATCATAAACTCTCTCTGTCACTCAGTCACTCTTGGCTGCATACCCAGTTCAAGGCCAGTCTGAAATACATGAGACCCTGTATAAGAGGACGGGAAGGAGGAGGAGGAGGAGGAAGATGAAGAAGAGGAGGAGGAGGAGGAAGATGAAGAAGAGGAGGAGGAGGAGGAAGAGGAAGAAGAAAAAGAAGAGGAGGAGGAGGAGGAGGAGGAAGGGAAAAGGGAGGAGGAAAATGAGGAGAAGAAGATGAAAAGGAGGAAGGAGAGGAGGAGGGAGAAGAAAAGAGGAAGAGGAAAAGGAAGAAGACAAAGATAAAGAATCAGATGATGACGATGAAGAAGACAAAGAAAAAGAAAGTGGGGAAAGTAAAGAGAAAACTCTATCCTGGAAAAGATGAGGGGTCACCTTGTGACCACAGTCTGAGCTAGGGAAAGGGAGAGAACGTAAAGCATCACACACTACTCCCCCTCTGCCAGACCAATGTCAGACATGCCTGTGCCTGTGCCTGTGCCTGTGTCTAGGGAGTGTAAATCCTAAATCTCCCTCTGATGACATAAGTCCAGCCTGAGAAAGTGAGCAGGATGCAGGGTCCTACTCCTCAGAGCACCCAACAGCCACTGCTCATCCTAACGTGCTGTACATACAGTACGGGAAACAGCCACTTCCAGAACAGCCCCTAAAGAGCCCATCCATGACTGAGCACTGCTACTGATCGGGCCGGCACCCAGTTCCTTCACACCTGGAGTTTAGCCATCATCTGAGAGCAGGCAGTTCTGCAGTTCAACCAGGCTGTCCCAAACATTTATCAAACATATATACGCTCTCCCGCTGTAGCATCCTGACAACAGATTTCCCAGCTACTGACAGCAGATGCAACAGGAGATGAGAGCTCGATCTGAGAATGGCTCCTGGGCTCAAGCACTGGTAGATGAGGCAGGGTGGTAGTGAGGGCCAATCAGTGGGCACACCCTTTGTCCCCATCTGGGTACCTCGAGGATGCTCGGCCAGAAGCATGAGGAACTGAGAGCTAGATGGGGTACCAAGTGAGCGAATGCGGGCCAAGGGCCTCCTGGGTGAATGGAAGGCGCAGCCTCACCGGTCCAAGTCCACCCACTCACAGTTTCCTGGGAGGAGCCCAGAGGAGGCCAGGATTCCTGAAATGAGGATATCTGAGCCTGCAAAAGCTCTACACCTAGAATCCCCTGCCCCAGCACCTACCTATGAAACACCAACTGTCCGCAGGACCACTTGGATCTTCCTCCCCCAACACTACAGACCTAACCCACTCACACTCCGAGGGGTGCCAGAAGGTCCCCAGAGACACAGCCTTAGATCTTCACTGACTTGGGGAGTGGATAAAACCAAATGAACTAGGAGAGAACAGAGGCCAAGAGGGCACACAACTGCCAATGGCTACATATGGTGGGGGCAGGGTGTGGCAATGTTTCCTCTCTTCTCTCCCCAGTAGGCCCCCATCTTCTCAGCCCCAAGGACTCCAGCTCTATACTGGTCCAGGATAAGCCTCCTAATGCAAGAGGGAACAGAAGGGAAAGCTCTTAGAGAATCACTTCCCTACTATGAGGGCATCCCCAAGGACCCTCCATGAGCAATGGAAGCTGAGAGTAGGTCCAGCCAGTGAGCATCAGCCATCCATGCAGGGCCTAGTGTCATACAGCCCACTAGTATGACAGACAAGGAAGGGGACTGGAAGCCAGCCCTAGAGGGGATACCCAGAGCAGGCACAGCTCGTGCCAGAAGAGTGCTAGCTCTGTTCTCAGGTTTGCCCTGAACACAGGCAGCACAGGTGTGCAGCCCAAGTGGCTAAACCCTTTTAACAGTCATGGTCCACACCTGAGAGACAGGACATCTGTCGGAACCCCAGAAAGCAGAAACAGACAAGAGGCCTGGACTCTACATCTGGCGTGCAAAGGGAGGTACTAGGCAAGGTCAGCCAACTACAGCCTGTGGGGTAAATGCAGAGCAGCCTTGCTGTGTGTGCCTGTCATCCTCCCCACACGATAGAAGAATGACACCAGCTCTTACAGAAGCCAACTGTGCTCACTGAAATAAGCCAGACACAGAAGAACAAAAAGCATGTGTGACTCCACTCACACAAGGTGCCTACAAGTCAAAGTAGGAGAGCAGATGTCAGGGGCTGGGAGAGGAGGAGAGGAGTGTCTCTTGGGGACAGTTTAATTTTAAAGACAAGAACTGCAAGTATGGGGGAGGGGTGGCTCAGCTGGTAAAACATGTGCTGTGTGCCTGTGAGCACCGGCCTTCAGATCCCTAGGACCTATATAGATGTGAGATGGACGTGGCGGCCTTCTGTGATCGAGCACCGAATAGGGAAGCTGGTCAGCCAAACAACCCCACACCTGCAAACTGAGTTCAAGTGAGAGCCCCTGCCACAGTGTATTATGAGCAGGAGAGACGAGAGACCATCGACTCCCGGTGTCCACATAGCTACAATGCAGATACACAAATGCACACATGCATACATACATGCAAACGTGCTCACACACGTGTACACATACCTCACATGCAAAGAGAAAAAGAGGAGGAAATAATGGCCACACAGATGCTACTGAAGTTCATGCTCAGAAACGCTGAGACAGTGCATTTATCAATTGTGTACTCTGCCATTTAAAAAAAAAAAAAAAAAAGCTGCTGGGGCTGGGAAAGATGGCTCGTGACTAACCATTAAATGTCAGTTCTCATACGTCTAATACCCTGAGTCTGGCCCTCAGAATCATGCTAAAGGCCAGACATCTGAGCTGGAGGGATGACTCGGTCATTAAAAGCACTGGCTGTTCTTCTAGAGGATCCAGCACCCACAAGACAGCTCACAACTGTCTGCAACTCTAGTCTCGGGGGATCTGGGATGCTCTCTTCTGGCCTCTGCACATACATGGTGCACAGACAGGCATGCAGATAAAATATCCACACTTTTTTTTTTTTTTTTTTTTTAATGCAGTGGCTCAAGCAAGCATCCATGATCCCAGAGCACCTGTGAGAAATGGAGGGCAGAGACAGGAGACAATCCAGAATCTCACAGACCAGCTCCCCTGGCTTATACATCAGCAAAAGGACTGTCTCAAACGGTAGATCAGGGGCTGTCCTCTGATCTCCACATGTGCATCAGAGCATGCACACACGCCCCCACACACCATGTATCACACACACTCCCCACATATCTTCCCCAAAACACACACACCCATATGCCTCCCCTATACACACACCATAAACTATTGCACTAGAACACCGACCCCAAAGTGCCAGCTCCAGTAAAACAAAGTCCTAGGACCCCTCTTCCTACCAGGACCCGGTCAGTACTTCAACCCATCTCCCTATACACAGGCTCCAGTTACCCTAAGCAGTTTCCATAGAAACCACTGCCCAGAAGACAAGCCCATCTCAGCTGTGGCTCCTGTTCAGGGACAACCTTTACCCCGAGTTGTAATAAAGCATGCCACAGCCTTATTACGGGTGAGGTACATCTGGGTCTCATTGTGTCGGAGCTATGTAACAGCTGGTTTTGCCTCAGTTGGCACCTGAGAAAGTGATTTTCTGTGAAAGGGACATCCCCAGGCTGGCTTCAAGATACTTGACGTTCAGCCCTCAAACCCAAGGGTGGGAATAAGGACAATATTAACAGCACTCACACATGATCTAATTTTCCCCTCCACAATAACAGAGGTGGCATATCACCTAATTAAAGACGTAGGGCCTCAGAGTCACGGATCATTCTAAGAGAGGACACTGAGCTGCAGTAGCCTGCACCATCCACGAGACACTCTTTACACACAGTACACAGGGATTACACTGGAGCTGGATCTGAGGGACCAGAAGTATCAAACTCAGCAAGGAATCTAAGGCAGGACAAGAGCAAGAGAGGGGAGCCGGGCCCTGAGCTCCATGAGCTCTCAGCCTACTGCGACCATCTGCTCTCGATTCGGAAGGCCATGCCTCCTGGAAGATCACACAGAAGCCCACAAAGGTGACTGTGAGGCGTTCGAGGAATGCTGCGGGGCCCCACTTCATGTCGCTTGGCTTGAGTTCCTTGTCCAGGATATTAGAAAACAACAGTGGCGCGCGACACACACACACACACACAGAGAGAGAGAGAGAGAGAGAGAGAGAGAGAGAGAGAGAGAGAGAGAGAGAGAGAGAGTGTCACAGCAGCCAGCCCTCTGGGCAAGACCTAATGTGGAGGTTACTTCCCTTCTACAGAGGTACCCTGAGCAGGTCCCAGCTGCAGGCTGACACCACGTGAGTCTTGGAAAGGCAGACTGGCTTCCTATGAGGAGGGAGGGCAAAGTTAGCCCTGGCTGGGACTCTCACAGCCTCTGTAATCTGAATGTACAAATAAGGCCAGCCAGCACCTGCCTCTGCAAACACTGGGCATGTCACAGAATCTCCGGCTGTCCCTGGGGCATCACAACTTGCCTGACAATCTCATTAGTTCTCCCTTCCTTCCATGTCCTGTTAGACATAACTGGTTCTCCAAGCAGCAGCTACATTAAGCAGTGACTATTACTATTATTACAAGGCCTGGGGCTCGTTGCCTCCATGCAGAATTCCAGGTTGAGTTGGAGGATGAGTGTTTCCCATGAGTAATGCATGGCCCAAAGGCCTGGGATGCCCCACGGGTTATCATCCTTGAGAGGTGCTTATCAACAGTGTCCAGTATAAATCAGGAGGCTGCAGTGCCAGGGAAGAATAAGGATGCCCTCGAGGGACTGGCACAGGCCTGGTACAGCCGGTGGGCCAGGCAGGTGGGTCACACCAGCCTGGTGTGTCTACAGCACACGGCAGTCTGAGGCTGAGGAGGCGGCCATGGTGCAGGCAGGATGAAAGGGCATGGAAGATAGGGTTAAAAGGTGGTAGAGGTGGCTGGGGGGAGGATGAGGAATAGAACGAGGACAGGGGATGGAGGTGGGAGCACAGTGGAATGAGATGGAGAAGGTGGGGGGGGGCCTGTGGGGAGCCAACAGAAGGCGGCTATCATCCTTGCAGCCATCTTGAGCCATATACCCTGACAAAAGACTTGATTACAATAGCCTACAACAGCTGAGCACACTCCGATAACATCTTGTTTTAGATATCCAGGATCTTCCCTTGAGTGTGTGAGACTTAAAGGTGTTTGACTTAAGGGCGTGACTTAGAGATCAGATTTAGAGACAAGACCTAAGGGCATGACTTAAGGGCCTGACTTAAAGGTGTGGCTTAGAAGTGAGACATATAAAAGGTGAGAGGCAGACAGAAGAAATCAGTAGGAATTAGGCACTGAGGAAGAAGAATTATTAGTTATTAGGAACTTGGCACTTGGAGAAAGAACAGAGAATTAGGCATTAGACATTAGGCACTTAGCACTTGGAAGAAGTAACTTTGAACTTGGAGGCACTAGGGACTAGAAACTAGGGACTAGAAACTCAAGACTTGGGACTTGGACTAGGAAGAGAGACTGAAGAATAAATGGGATTGAATCACACTCTGGTCTCCATTCTTCGAGTCCGTCCTCACTCTCTCTTTTGCTGAACCCTGACCCGTGGAGTGGAGCAGCTTGGGGCAGTGCTGGCTCTAACAGTTTAGCCCCCAAGGCTTTTGGCAGTGCAGGTTTCAACATTGACAGAGCGGTCCAAGACATTTTGGCCCCCAAACATGGGCTAGGGCGGCTCTCAACATTTCTGGCACCCAACGTGGGGCAGCTCAGGCCACAACAGGGGGCAGATGGGAAATAGAGGGTGAATAAGGAATGCTGCAGGGCAGAGGAGAAAGGGAGGAAGAGAACTGGGTGCAAAGGATGCATAAGTGAAAAGCACAGGCTGATACCTGTAAGCACACAGGCTAGACAGCACTGGGTTTCCCAAGGTTGCTCAACAGGTTGGGCCCAGAGAGGCAGGCAAGCAAGCAAGGCTGAGATGCCTCCTGAAGTTGCTCTGTTATCCATGTTCTATCCCCACAGCCTTGTCGGCCTGGCCGATGGGTATCAGCCGGCCGATGGGTGTCAGTCGGCCAATGGGGACCAGGGATGGTTGCCCTCGATGCCCACAGGGTCTCTATCCCTACATCATACAAAGGACATATGGGAAGATTAATCACTTGTGGGCTTGACATGTACCTCTGAAGGACAGGAGTCCTTATGGATTAGAGCTTCAGGAAGAAGAGGAGGAGGAAGCAGCGGTGCTCCAGACCCACGGCTGGAAAGAGACCAGGAGCAGCCATTCTCTAAGGCCCCAGGAGAGGCCAGTCAGGACGAGCAGCTCAGAGAAGCCTGGTTTGCAGTTCTTTGTCCCAATCAGAAACCTCACCTGCTGTTAGCCAGTACTCTGGGGTCAAAAATGAACCAACGGTCCAGAGCCTCATACATGACACTGGCTCTGCCGCTCATCTCCACCCCTCCTCTGTTTAAGACCAAGGCATCTTGTCCTGGCCAGTTCTTCCAACACTCCAGGAGGGAACAACCAGATCTGCCAGGGCCCCAGGATGCTATATCATAGCCAAAGCTGGGCACTTGGCCTTCAAAGACAGATGCAAAAGTGACCAACTTGTGACACACAATTGGCCACACCCTGTGAACCACAGAAGCCTTGGCCCACTAACACCCACCCTTAATAAAGATGGGGCCTTGCACACTAGGCTTTTCCATAGTCTCTCAACCACATCCAAGGCAGCTTAGCTGGAGCAGGGTTCAGTGAACACAGGTCACTTAGGGGAACCTGCTTTTGAAAAGAAAAATTAAGACAGTGAGCATAAGCTGTATTGCCCCTCAGGGTCTAACCTCTAAACACCTTTAGACACCCCTAAAAAGGAAGCTCTCAGATGGATAAATCCCCAAATAGTTTAGGGACAGCCCTAAACATATCCTTCAAAGGGATAAATGACCCTAAGCATGAAGGTGGCAGAAAGAGCCAGGAAACATTTTATGTGCCGTAAATGAAAATAGTGACTTTATAGCACCATGCCATTCCTATAATGTGTTTCTCAATAAATTAACAAGCCTACTCTCTGGCAAACATTTGACAACCAGGCCTATCTCTAAGAACTCATAAAATCACATCAACCCAGAAACCGAAAACCTCTTTATCTGAGAGAATCAGGCAGTGTGGGGTGCTCACCACAGGGCCTATTCTGTACCTTGATTTACAAAGACTAAACATGGTGCTGACCTGTGAGGGGCCGCACTCCATCAAGGCATTGCTGCAAACAGCTTCGATCCTTGAGAGCAACCCTGAGAGAACAGAGGGGGAGTTGCTTTCTCTAGATACTTTAGAAGCATAAAAAGCCCAAGAACAATTGCAAATCTTTCTTCTCTAAATCTTGTTGCATCTCCTACAGCAATAAAAGCAACAATCAATGTCTCAATTTTCCAGGTCCATGTCCTCCGGGGGACCTATGAAATTCAAAGCAGGAAACACCTAGAATCACTCCCCATTGACTCCCACAGAATTCGATTCGTGCCCACACCTCAAGCAGCAGATACTAGGGCAGAAAAGCAATGACCATGCGCTCCACAGAGCTACCTGCCCAAGATTTGGGGTTGTCAGGTCCTGGCTTCCAGGCCACCTGCCTGCCCTGTTCATCTCCCCAAGGACTGCTGAGGCCTGGCTTTGGTTGTGGTGCCAATAAGAAAACCCCAGGTATAGGCCAAACACAGTCCCAATCCCTGTGGCCAGCATAAATTGTCACAGAGCTTCATGCAGGGGAATGTGGTCACTGCCACTTCCAGACAAGGGTACAGACAGGTTCCCTCACCTTCCTTGAGTCAGGCAGCTATAAAGGGTTCAAGACCTCAGGGCCATAGGATACCAGGTCTGTGGCCTAGGCCCCATCTTTCACAGAGTCCTTCACTCTGGGCCCTTGTTAGTGAAGCTGCAGAGTCCACCACAGGGAAAAAAACACAAGAAGCCTAAGACGCATATCTCCTAAAAGCCAAGTACTAGCCCCAGTATTTTGGAAACAGAAGCAGAGAGATCTCTGAGTTCAAGGCCAGCCTGATCTACAGAGTTCCAGGACAACTAGCATTACACAGAGAAACTCTATCTGAAGAAAAACAACAACAACAACACAAAAACAAAAGCAACAACAACAAAAACCTCAAGTACTAAGGGGTAGAGGCTTCTAGAAATCTCTACTCTTAACAGAATGCTGTTTCTGCCTCAGCTTAACTGTGCCTGGATCCTACAGGGTATAAACCCTGCTAAAATAGTCAGTGTTCCAAGGACACAAGTCAGATGTCGATGGGGCCCTGAGACAGCTGCCATTTGCAACTTCAGCCACTGAGCCCCTGCTGAGATCAGTGCCTAGAACACTTCATCCATCTCTACACCACAGACCCCATCGCAGCAGGCAGACCTCGGGAGCTGCGGTGGGGCCTCAAGAGCATTCATAAACAGACAGGGCCACTTGGTTCTACCTCTACTCACAGCGATCAAATCTGACTGCTCTCCTGAGCTTTGAACATGACCCCAAGCCCCTGGGGTAGAGATCTAATCTGCAGGGCAACCATGATGCCACACACACGATGAATGCCATTCTCAGGGAGTCCAGCCCTTTTCCACCTCTCCCTCCCACATCTGCCAGTCAACGCCATCCACCACAGGTAACCAGAGGCAGAGGACAGGCTGCCTGCCATAGCTTTAGATGTCCCAGCCTGATGTCACAAACATATGTAAATCACTCAGTCTGTCCTGCCAGGAATGAGAATGAAAGACCTACTCTCCCACACCCAACAGAATCAGTGGGAAGAGACACCTGCCCAGTGACCACCTGGCACAACAAGGCTAAGCTCTCCAGATATATTCATCCAGTGCAGAAAAGCTAATCCAAGGGCTGGGAGGCTCAGTGGTTAAGATCTTGTACCGTTCTTACAGAGGACTCGGGTTCCCGGCACCCACAGGCCCTCATAACTGCCTATAACTCCAACTCTAAGGGGTCTAGTGCACTCTTCTAGTCTCTTGGGGTGTACACACTATGCACACACACACACAAGAAAACATTTTAACTCTTTAAAAAAGCAAATCCCAGGCTGGAGAGATGGCTCAGCGGTTAAGAGCACTGACTGCTCTTCCAAAGGTCCTGAGTTCAATTCCCAGCAACCACATGGTGGCTCACAACCATCTGTAATGGGATCCGATGCCCTCTTCTGATGTGTCTTAAGACAGCTAGTGTACTCACATACATAAAATCTTTAATCCAGCCAGCTTTCACCAATCCCAACCCTGTCCCCCTGAGGGCACCAGCCTTTCCCTGCGGCAACAGAAGATGTACTGTATACCCTGGCCCTAAATGTCAGTCACCTCACCAGCACCCATTGCTGCTATGAAGGGCTGAACATACTGCAGCCTTGCCTGCTGTCCTCCGTGGCCTGGGGAGAAGCATCCACCCAGCAGGTGCAGTGGCTCACACCAGGCACGCCCACATTGGAGAGCTCCTCTGAGCTGATTTAGGGGTCGGGAAAGGCCTTGCCAGAATCAAAACTAATTTACAGACCCCAGAGGGAAGGCTGGCATTTCCCAGACCCCAGCACAGTCCCTATAAATCACTTTGCTCTCCACTCAGTTGACACAATGGCTTTGTAAATAAACGCCAAGGCTCATGAGTCTGGGAACAGCCAGAATGAAAGAAACAAAGAGCACAGCAGTCATCGGGCAGCAGCAGCGGCCGCTCCAGCTGGCACATCGGGTCTGGGGGACATGGCCCACACCAGCTTGGGGAGAGCTTAGAGTCCAGGAGGTGGACAGGGAGGAAGGGAGCCATAAAGCATAACTGTATCAGGGAAACAACCCCTAACATAGAAGGCTCAGCCCTGAGTCACCCCAAGTTGAAGTTCTCGGGCAAAGCAAGCATACATCCTGCCCTTGCCTAGTGGGAGTTCCAGACCACTCACTGCTTGGCCAGGGAGAGCTCATGAACTTCACACCCCCTTCCTTGGATCCTCCCAGACTCACAATGTCCACCCATCCAGTCCTAGCCCCTCAAAGCATCATCTGACATTGGAGGACATATACACTGCATAGTCCTTGGTCCCTAACACCTGCTTCCTGAAGACAGGATGCAGCCTCTGCTCTGGGTGCCCACAGCACACAGGCCCTCTCCCCTCATAGGGTACATGTGATAGATATAGTCTACCCAAATGCTGGGACTCAGATATCCAAAGACTTGGAGGACTGACCCATTCCCACCCCACAGCTTCTGGAGCCTGGTAGTCACACACAAGGAAACTTCCTGAAAGGGCTCTGCTATGTGGCAGCGCACCTTTTGCAAGTATTTCTTCTCAGAGAAGTTGTAAACACATTCATCCCCTTCTTTACAAGGTCCTAATGACAACGCAAAGTAAGATTCCATCAAACAGAACCCAATGGAACCTCATGATGCATGGGTGAACCCCAAAAAACTCAACACTGGAAAGTCTTCACCTAGCCTGAATAATGGCTTCCCCAAAGCAAACCAGAATGGAGGCCCTTCCACAAACCTCCTCCAGCCTGCACACTCTAGCACCTCCCACCCTCTAGGCCATGTGCAGCCAAGGCAGAACTATGTCAAATGGCTAGGAGGAGAAGCTGGAACCTCAGGCGGGGGTCCCTCATTCCAGGAGGATTGAATATCAGCAGTCTGTGGGCCCAGTGATGATGGACACTTTCACGCATGCTGATGCAGACGGTAGCAACTGTGGTCAGGGGATTCTTATTCTACATTACCACCTTCGATGAGGGATGGCAGAAAACAGAACATTCCTCAGAGAGCATAGACTGATCGACCTACCAACTGGGGACAAGGGCAGGGGGTGTCTGGGATGTACAAAGTTCTGTCCCAACTTGTCTTTATCTTTTCCCATCAGTCACCAGGAAGCCAAGTATGGCTAGACAGAGCACCAAGAGCCTCTGGTCCACGATATGGGTTTATATCTTCCCTGGCTGCATATGCATCCTTTGATTACCATAGTCTGGTCATGGGTTGCTTTCACTGATATAACACCTGTGCTGCCCTCAGAACATAATAACCTATTACCATCTTCATCAGGGCAGCTGTAAACACCCATAAGTCACCCTCAGTGGCGATGCTGACAGTCCCTCTATGAGCAGTTGGGGAGGGTCGTCAACCCGTCACCTGAGACTTCACCCCACCCCTTGCATCTCCCTCCCAGCTGCTTGTGTTTCTGCCATGCCTCGTGTGGTCTCAGTAGATGCTATAGAAAGAACATGTAGAGGCTAGAAGGTTAGCTGGAGAGAGAGCTCCATCTATGTAGCTGAAAGGAAGCCAGCATCCATGCTGGCTTAAAGCTTTCTGATAGAGCTGCTTTGCGGTTTTGTAAGTAGCCTTACCTATGCTCTCTAAGTAAGCACAATAAACTCACTGACTCCCCAAATTCAACTTCAGTGGAATCTTTCCTTTGGTCTGCAGTTGATGCTTAACTGGGTTGAAGAGACATTTGGTTTCTTTTTTTTTTTTTTTTAATACTTTTTTTTATTTTTTTAAAGGTTTGTTTATTTATTTATATGAGTACACTGTAGCTGTCCTCAGACACAACAGAGGAGGACATGGAATCCCATTACAAATGGTTCTGAGCCACCATGTGGTTGCTGGGAATTGAACTCAGGTCCTCTGCAAGAGCAGTCAGTGCTCTTAACTGCTGAGCCATCTCTCCAGCCCGACATTTGGTTTCTAATGCACAGCCAGCTCCTAGAGCCTGCCAGGTAGGGAAGGAGTGACGGGGAGGCCGTGTGGACAGCATGACAGGCCAGCTCAGAAGAAATTTGCTTTCCGAGTCAAGACTACAACATCTGACCGCAAATAACATTTACCATGCAGAGAAGGGATTTGTCAAGCTTGTACTGGGCCCACTTGACAAACTGGCCCCTGTGAATGCACACCAGAGCAGAACACTGGGCATTCAGGCCTCATCTGTCACTTGAGTTGTGGGATTGCTCACAGGGCTGGTCCTGAGCCTGAGTCCAGGTCTTCCTGTTGACTGTGAGCCGGTATCAGCTTGTAGCCACAATGACGAACAGTAGTGTCTATACATAAGCACTACCGTAATGTGGGACCTCAGTGCACCTGAGCAGCAGTGTATCATCTGGCTCAGAGCCAAGATCCCTGAAGGCTAGTAAGGTCAGAGGGCATACTGCCCACTGCCCAAGCTACACCTGCACTGCCTTCTTTCCGGCTGCCCATGGTAAGCTAAGCAAAAGACAAGCACTCACAGGTGTACAGGGCAGAGGATGCACCCAGCCCACTCCACTACCATAACTCTGAGGTGTCAAATATATACCAACTCTAAATGCCCTGAGCATGCTAACAGAAACAACTTGTAAGCTTCCCCAGCTTCCCCGAGGCTCCTGCCCTAAAGTCAGCTGGGAAAGGCAGGGACAGGGCTGGTGGCCTCTCTCCTCCACGCTCACCTCCATCCTTAGAGCTGCACAGCATCACTCTCAGGCTGTGAGAAGCCAGGTGACCCTTACCTGGCCAATAAAGAGGAAGGAAGACATTGGATGAACCTCTGCTTCCCTCCTGCCAACCTACCTACTCTTCTCCTACAATGAAGGGGTGATGGTTAAGGCTCTTGCATTTTTAACCATGCTTCTGGGGAATCAGTGAGGAGGGGAACAAAAGACAGGAGGCACCTGTTCCCTGATGAGACCGGCCCCAGACCGGCAGTATAAGAGGAAGTTAACTAACCCCATGGGTTTTGACAGATTCGTTACAACAGTGACGTCATCTAAAAGTTAGGTGAGGAGCCACATGAAGAAACAAGACTCACCGAGCCCTGGGATGGGGCTTTCTCACAAGACCTGCACAGACAGCACGTTCCATGCAGGGCCAACGTTTATTGAGTCATCTGCCCAAAATCACACAGCTAGAAAACAGAGGCAAGTAGCAGGCCCCAGCGAGTGTGACAAGAGCCTCTGTGAGCACAGAATGTGGGAAAGAGCGAGTCCGTAAGTGCTAGTGCTCCTGTCACTACAGAAGGGACACAGAAGGGACAGTCAGGAATGAGGCTGTGTGTCTGTATGTCTCCAGGCCACTGCAGAGAGAATGTCAGGAGGAAGGAATATGGAACCACAGTCACCTGTCCAGCTAAGCCATTGACAAGTGACAAACAGATCTGATTTCCACCATCTCCAGGGTTTTGTATGTTTTGTTTTGTTTTGTTTTAAGAGAGAATCTCACTATGTAGACCAGGTTGGCCCTGAACTAACAGAGATCCTCTTGCTTCAGCCCTTTCAAGGCTGGGATTAAAGGTATTCACTACCACACTTGTCTGTTAAGTATTCACTTGTCTTTTGTAAGATTTATTTTTACCTATGTGTATATGTATATGTCTGTGTGTGGGTACATGCACACGTGAGATTTATTTTTACCTATGTGTACATGTATATGTCTGTGTGTGGGTACATACACACGTGAGATTTATTTTTACCTATGTGTACATGTATATGTCTGTGTGTGGGTACATACACATATACATATATGTATATGTCTGTGTGTGGGTACATGCACACGTGAGATTTATTTTTAACTATGTGTATATGTATATGTCTGTGTGTGGGTACATACACATATACATATATGTATATGTCTGTGTGTGGGTACATGCACACGTGAGTACAGGTGTCTACACAGTCTAAAAGAGAACATCAAATCCCCCTGGAACCAGAATTATAAGTGATTGTGAGCCACCCAACTTCAAGACTGGGAACCAAACCAAAAAACAGTACACACCCTTAATCACTGGGTCATCATCTCTCCATCAAGACTGATTTTCATGTTTATTTATGGCTATGTATGTGTGTGAAATATGCCACATGTCTCTGAGTGGCTGCAAAGCCCAGAGATCTCCTGAAGCTGGAATTATAGGCTCTTGTGAGCCACCCAACTTGGGTACTAGGAACTGAACTTGAGTTCTCTGGAAGAGAAGAAAAAGTTCTTAAGTACCAAACCAGCTCTCTAGCCCCCAAAAGAGGGGTTAAGGGGACCTGGAGGTACAGATGGGTTTGAGCTATCATGCGGGTACTGGCAGTTAAACGGAGTTCTCTGCAAGAGCAGCAAGTGCTCTTAACCACTGAACTCCTTCCAGCCCCTGAATGGGATTTGAGCAGAACACCACACAATAAAACCTCAGCCACTGACACACTGTAACAGACAACCTACTTTTCCTTAGAGGGCCATCAAAGCCTGGCAAAGTGCAGAGACTTTTACCTCCTCCAAAGCAGAGGTACAGAAAGGAGGCGTCACTGTCTGCCCACACATACAAAAAGGCAAGTGAATCTCTGTTAAGTTAGAGGCCAGCCTGATCTATATGGCAAGCTCCAGGTCAGCCAGGGCTACATAGTCAGGCCCAATCTCAAAAAAGAAAGTGTCTCAAAGCCAGAAAAGCTCTGAAAGCCTCCTGCAAACCACGAATCAGCATTGTGAATACAGACAAAATACTTAGCACAGAAAATGGGAAAAGATAATGCTGACACTTTAAAACAGTGAGAAAGGAACTGAAAATCAGCGAAGTGCTTGCCTTGCAAGCACAAGGATCTGACATCGATCCCTGGAACCCCTGGGGAAAATGTTAAGTATATTAGAATATACTTATGATTCCAGCATAGGGTAGGCGGGAAGATCCCTAAGCCTCAATGGCCAGCCTGCCAGACTAGCTGAATGAGTGAGCTCAGAGACAATGAGAACCTGTCTCAAAGGAGGTAGATACCTGTGGTTGTCCTCTGGCCTCCACCACACACACACACACACACACTCCTCTGGCCTCCACCACACACACACACACACACACTCCTCTGGCCTCCACCACACACACACACACACACACTATACTTGCACATGAATACACAATGAATACACACGCATGTGCACTATAAATAAAAAAAGCCCGGAGACTAGAAAGATAGCTTGGGGTGAAGCATTTGCCTGGCAAACATGAGGACTAAAGTTCAGATCCCTGGAAACTACGCAAATGCCAGCTGGTTGGCCAGCCTGCAATCCTAGCCTCGAATGGCAGAGATGGGATCTCTAGATCAAGCTGGTTAGTGAAACTAACCATCTGGTAAATTCTACCTCAGACCTCCACATGCATGTGCAGGCAACCACAATCACACCACATACACACATGAAGAAAAAACCTAAAAGGCAAAGAGATGCACCCAAGACAGAGCTGTCTCAGGGAAGAACTCTGCAGGGTCTATAAGGGCTGCAGACCTGCTTCTGCCTGACAGGAACCTGCTGAGCTCCCCTCCCCCCAGGCCTGGCTAGTTTCTGGAAGGCTGTCTCCGAAATTCTCCCATGACCCCATCCACACTGACAGGCACTTCCTGCTCAAACTGCCTACTGTCTGTGAGTCTGGGGACAGAAAGCCACACATCTGGCACTCAAGATGACTTGACAGAAATGACACCCAGGACTGAACTGCTGTATCCCCGTGTCCCTGACCTCCCTGCATGTGACTCTCTTCATCTTCTAGGCAGAAGATAATTAATGCCACTGTTCCCTCAGCAGACAGTCAGTTCATCAGAAGTTCCAGGGTTCCATCTGAGGCAAGGGGTGCCAAGGCAGACACACCACAACTTTACACTGGCTTTCATCCTTGTGACATGTGACTTCCTCAGACTCCAGCTTTCTACCCAGTGTATGTAGCCCCCATTCTGTGGCCTTGAGGGAATTGTGATTTTAAGCATTTGGGCTTTGGGATTTCAGGATTTGAGGCTGGGTCTCTGTTTCAGAACACTTTATGTCCAGTGTAACACCTCACACACAGAACATAACAATGCTGCTCTTGGGCCTTAAGACCTCAGTGATGCCCACAAGACCTGGAGCTCGGTTTTCCTATCAAGGATCTGAGCGTCCAGAGGCCCCTTCTCCCTGCCCCAGCAGCTTCCTGACTCCTCTCACCTTCAATGCTAACGGTGCAGGGTTTAGAAGCACATCCATAAACAACTACATAACACAGGATGGTGGCACAGGATGGAGGATTCAAAGTCTAGCCTGAGCTACACAAAAAGGCCCATCTCAAAAACAAACAAGAAACAGATCCATAAAAGCAGGGAGAACTATTCATCACCACGGGGGTCCCCTCCCTGGCTCTGCACAGAACATTCTCCAAGCTCTAACTAAGGCAGCCCAGAGCCCCAAACTTCCCAGTTCCAGAGAACTTGGGGTTCTACCTAGGTGAGTGGGTGAACTTGCATAAGCTACATGCTACAGTAAGGTCTGTAACACAGCAGAAAGACAAAGAGGAGTGGAGCACACAGTCAGTGGGCTCAGGTCCCAGAACAGCCTGAGGCACAGCAGCAAGGCATTAGGTGCCCCATCAGAATATCAATCTCATGCTAAAGAAGATAAGACAGGCCAACATCAGGGCTGAGTCAAGTACCCATGGTCATGTCACCTCAAGTGATGCCTAGAATCTGGAGAACACAGAAGATGGCTAGGATGAAAGGCACCATCCATTCTGCAACCCAGCACTCCTAGGCTTCTCATTTCTAACACTCCAGAAGCAAGGCCTAGAACTGCAGCCATGTATACAGCCTGGGAAGAGTAAACTCAGGCTTTGACAATACCCCAAGACCTGTTCAGTTGGGAACAAAAAAATGACATGTGTGTGCAGAATCTCCTCTTCAGTGTCTATAACTTAGCAGGGAGGGGCAGAAAGAAATGGACGTCAGAGAGGCATCCCCTTCAGGCCAACTGCAGAACGGCTGCTGGGTACCAGGGCCAGGTCCTGCTCTCCCTTTCTACTTCTACAGTGGAAGTATAAGCTGGTCCTTCTCAAATCTAAGTTCCCTAAAGTGATCACAGAGCTTCCATTCATTAGAACACAACAACCCGTTCTCCGGGACCAGTCTACAGGAGCATTCTGGCATTACCAGGCCTCGGGCTTTATAGAGACTGGCTGAAGTATGAGGCATGTTGTATGCCCAGAGGTAGACATCTGCAAGCAGCCTCCTCAGACAGGGGCAGGAGATGCTGTCATTGGATCTGATCCTATGAACATGGATGACACACACTTCCCTTAAAGCAATACCGGAATATACCCAAGGACATTACAGCTAGAGAATCCTCAACATACTGTGGCCCCTGGTACAAGGTCCAGACACATCTAGAAGATACCTCCAGCATCCACTGGAATCAGGCCCAGGACCCAAGACGATGTTGGCAAATACACCAGCAAAAACTGGGTACCAGAACAGCCTTGGTGGCCTTGAGGTCACCTTCCAGTCTGTCCCATCAGTTACAACAAGGATACCAGACCAGTATAGTCCTACAAATGGTTTGGTCTCAGCACTACTCCTGTGGAGCTGGGACACCAGATAACACCCAACTCTGAGCTAGATAAACCAGAACTCTGAGTAAACTGGGGGGGGGGGGGGGGGGGACACATCCCCTAGGGTCCCCATGAAGACATTCACACATTATTGGACATGCCAGTAGGTTCCTCTAGATTCCCAGTCCAGGAAGAAAAGCCAGTCAAAAGTCACCTAGTATACTTCCACCAGAGCCTGTGTTACCTCCCTAGGGCACAAGTGAACAGTGGTACCCACATCACTTCCCTCGGGCACATGTGAGGGCAGGTTCCCACATCATCTCCCGGAGGCACACAGAGCACCAGAGCCCCACATCACCTCCCTGCAGCACAGGTGAACAGCATTACTTACATCACCTCCCTGGCACATCTGTGAGAACAGGACCTCACATCATCTCCCTGGAGCACACACGGACTCCCACATCCTTACCACTTCCTCTCCTTGCCTTCTCCCTGGGGGAACTTTGAGCACCAGAGTTCTACACCACCTGCCTGAGTCCCATGAGGGCCAGGGCCCCATGTCATCTCTCTATTGTACTTGTAAGAGCCATAGCCTGTCACCTCCCTGGGATACAATGAGCAGAGTTCCACATCATCTCCCTAGGGCACATATTAGGATCAGGATTATGAAGGCAGGCACTGTGTAATCCTCAGATATGTTTGCTGAGCCCAGAGTGTGACCAGTAAATAGCAGCTTTGTTCCAGAAAGAACCTGTCCCCTGGCTACAGTTTGAGGAAGGAAAGAAAGCATGCCTTTAACAGCTTCTAGAACCTTCCCTGTAGAGCCTGCCTCACTGTTCCTTCCTTTCCTCTCTCCTTTCATCTGCACACCTAAGGGGCCATGCTAGCCATTGATCTGTCTGTCAGAGACGTGAGTAAATGAGGAAAGCCCTTGCTTACAGGGACAGCATCATGTGAGTGGAGCAGCAATCAATGAGTGAAACAACCTTAGAACAACTAGTATCACAAGCATTGAGGACCACGCTCCAACAGTGGACGGGGGAGAAGAGAGCCCTCTCAAAGGGTAGACAGCCAGGGGAACCTGAAAGAGAAACCAGAGGAGCACTGCAGGCCTCTGGGCAAAGAACAGTCTAAGTAGAGCAAAAGCCCTAAGGTGGAGCCACGAGACCAGCCAAGCTGTGCCAGAGTGTGCAGCAGTGGACAGAGGCTGAGGACCAGGCAAGGCAGGGTCACTTGGCCAGTGGCCTTTTGAGTAGGAGGCTCTGATCCGAGTCTCAGATGTTAAAGGCTGTGGTTAGATGTTCCAATGCTCAGTTGTCAGATTCCAATATTAACAGTGTTTGCCACTGGGACTTTAAAAAGGAGACCAGGAATTGGATGAAGTCACTAGGGAGGGAAGGCCACAGTGACTTTATTAACTTCATAAAAAGAAACTTGAGCTGGCACACCTTCCCGGTCTCCCAGGTGATGTCCTGTCCCAGAAGAACCCTTGCAGGGCCTGAGAAATGCTTAAGCAATCAATCACTTGTTCCAACAGAGGCTAACTCAAGTGCAAGGCACGGCTCTCCAAGGTAGACTGTGGAACTGAGTGTTTCTTATCATCTACCTGAGAGCTGGGAGCCCACAGGAGGAAAACAGTACTGTTTTGTTTTGCTTCTGCTAGAAAGGCTTTTGCTATTTACAAAGATGAAGCTTTATCAGTTTTAAGTTACAAAGACACAATATCCAAAGAACCGTTTAGCAACTTGAAAACAACATACTTGTCCCTCTCAATGTACCCACAGAGCTGTAAGAGGCCACATCTGAGCCTGCAGACTCAGTCCAGGCTGGCACTGTGCAAGGCTCTCTGTGCCTTTTTCTGAGTCCCCTCCTGTAAATATCCCTTCCAATTTGTTTATTAAAAAAAAACAACAACAACAAAAACTTGGCTCAGGAGAGGAGAAATCTGCCCTAGCAGGGCATCTGGTTACAGAGGAAGCCAGGATAGGGAAGGAATGCATACAACCCTATGAACATGCAGGATACCATCGGCAACCATCCACTGCTCCCAAGGCCAGTTAGGCAAAGTAGAGACCTGCAGTGGCCAGCCTGAGCTCTAGGCTAGCCTCTGGTCTCCGTGTATACTACTCTCCCTCCCAACTTCCCTTGAGGGCATCAGCAATCTCTCATTTCCCCGCTTCACCAATTCCATTTCCAAAACAGTGAGGACTCAACAACAGTAAACATGACCTAACCTGCTCTCTCCCAATGCCTGGTTCACAGTATTAGGATATCTCTCCTTTTCCACTTGAAAGACCTTCAAAGGGGGTGGTTTCCTCCCAACAAATTAATATGGAGGCCACTAAGACACCAAAGGGGAATTGTCCTTGGCCATTGGAATTTCTTATTCAGAGGCAAAGCAGAGTCCCAGCTGGAGGAGAAAAGAACAGAGAGCACAGAACAGGGGCAGGCAGAGAGCACAGAACAGGGGCAGGCCTCAAGAGCTCCTTTAGAACATGCCCAGTTGCCACTCCAGCTCATACCAACCACCAGGAACATTCTAGAGCCCAGGTCAGAGTCTTCACAGAATGCAGTGCTAACCTTCCCACACATGCAAATGAGAGCTGACACCAGAGTGACACAAATTCCTGAGCCCCCCCTACCCTGGGGACAGCAGCGGTCTTCCATGTGCTCACCAGTGCCAGCATCCCTGTTACTGCCGTTCTAGAGACAAGAAACCAGGCTGGGAAACCAGGCTGCACAGAACATCATCCCAATCCCAACATTTGGGAGGCTGAAGCAGGGGTCTATGAGTTCGAGAACAGTCTGGGTTCTTAGCAAATCTCAGGCCAGCCTGAGCTATGTAAACCCCTACTTCAGACATAGGCAGAGAGTTGGGAGAAATGGCTCAGCAGTTAAGAGCACTTGCTGCTCTTGGAGAGGACCTGGGTTTGGTTCCCAGCACCCACATCAGACAGCTCACAACCGCCTGTAACTCCAGCTCTGGGGAACCTGCCACTCTCTCTGGCTTCCTAGGCATCTGTATGGATGCAGGACACACAGATGAATAAAAAAAATACTAAATCAGGAAGGAGACAGGACAGTGAAGTTTTCCCCAGCAAATTAATGTCCAAAGTTCCATATTTAACACACACAGAAGCCAACTTTAAATCCTGTTCTCAGGCTCTGGAAGCCACAGTCCCCAGAGGATGGGGTGACCACTGTACCTTCCAGTCACTTCACTTTCTCCCCCTCTCTCCAGGCCAGCCTGAATCATGAGTCCAGTCAGTCCACAGCCTCCCCGGGACCCACTCTTTCAGCCACACGGCTGTTTTCCTGCTTGTTCACTAATGGGTCAAGCACTGCCTGTGTGCTGTTCTGGTGTCTTCCACAGGCCCAACACCAGAACCACCCCAAACCTCACTTTTAGAACACTGTCATAAGACAGGCACTAAAGGAGGAGTAACGGGTTGATTCTGGACCTCATCCTCACCAGGTCTAGCTGGCTTAGGAATCACATCAAGAGCTACTGGCTTTGTGGGATTTGCCGGGTCTGTCCCCACCCAGCACTGGCTGCACAAGAAGAAGGGCTCCAGAAACCCAGGCACATTGGGCCTGGCTGTCCCCAGTGGTCAGGGCACCTGCCAATTCCCTGTCTTTCTAAACCATTAACCAAAAGCTATAAGCTTAGTGAGGGAAGGCACCGGTACTAGGACTTTTCTCTAACATCCCGCCTGTGTTGGGAGGGAGAAAGAACCTTTGGACATTTTTGTCACCAGCTAAAATACTTCAGTCTTCGATCAGTGAGGAATGAGAGCTGGAATCAGTGTAAGAGTCAGAAGTACAGGGTGTGCTTCGCGAAAGCAAAGAAATTCAGACAGACAAACACTATGGCATCCCAGGGTGGGCAAAGGTGGCCTCTCCCACCTGCCAGCTAGCCCTTTACTCAGAGACCATCAATCCTGCAGCCTCACACTGCAGAAACCAGGCCAGCATTTCACTGTCCCTGCCCAGCCCAAGCGTGCCAACACCTCTCTTGACAAACCCTAGGTCAGCAGGCCAAAGGTCTATTCAGCCCTAACCCCAAGCAGAGCAGAAACCGGTAGGTACTCAAGCCAGGTTGAGCCAAGCTGACTCCTACTGCTTCACAAGGAAGAAACAGCAGGGAGGCCATGCAGAGATCTGCTAGTACAAGATGGGCAGGGCCTTGCTTCATCACCCCAGCTAGGGCTACCTGAGGGCAAACCTCAAGGCACAGACCAGTATAAAGAGCTGGCTCAACCTCCAACCCACAGCAGGCCACCAATTAGCCCTGGCTTCCCACCACCAAGCACTGGCTGGCAGACCCCTTAGAGCTGTCTTACCAGCCACTATGCCACCTACATCCCACCACAGACTGGAGCAGCCAGCCATCTTCTCAAGAGGTAGCACTGGGCTGCCTGAGCACCAGGCTCTGGAGACAATGATGTCACAAGAAACCTGGTCACCAGAGAGGTACCCAGGGCCCTTTCCACCCCAGCTAGCCAATTCGGAAGGTTTATGCAGACACCTACCCTCTTAACCTTCTAGATGTCCCCCAACCTTACCATGCAGCTCAGTACTGCAGCCCAATGGTTGCCACTCCCTCTGCAGTCGACGACACAAACAAGCACCAGCTACACAGGTGTCTCTGTTAAGAGCTGTGTCTTGCCGGGCGGTGGTGGCGCACGCCTTTAATCCCAGCACTTGGGAGGCAGAGGCAGGCGGATTTCTGAGTTTGAGGCCAGCCTGGTCTACAGAGTGAGTTCCAGGACAGCCAGGGCTATACAGAGAAACCCTGTCTCAAAAAAAACCAAAAAAACAAAACAAAACAAAAAAGAGTTGTATCTTCCCCAGTGAAAAGCACTAACACTAGGGACCCTGACAGTTCCAGGGGCTCCACATATTCTAATCACACCTCTCCTGAAATCGAACTTGTGCCCACCCTTCCTGGATAGCCTCAAGGGCCCTCTGTGTGAGACAAAGCTGTCAAGTGGGGGGTCAGAAACTCTAATTATAGATAAAGCTTATAATTAGCCTCTGATTAATTAAAAAGTGAGAAAACTAATTATTTAATAATGTCATTCCCTTAATATGTGTAATCCTTGGAAATGTACAGCCCCAAGAGGAGAAGGAGAGGCTTTTAAAAGGATCCCTGGAGGGGACAAAGCTGAGATTCAACCCAACAGGCCTACCAAACCTGTGCCCTCAACCCTATGGACATGAAAAGACCTAGACAGGCAAGCGCTGGGGTCTGAAACAGCAAGAGCCTGGGACGGCTGTCTCCTTACTTCTCATCCTCCCTGGAGGATTCCATCAGGGATGGATGGATGAATGGATGGATGGTTCTTCAGATCTGCCTCCAGGTTACAAGTACAGGTCCCAGGCCACATATTTTCACAAGTAAGTCTCACCAAACACCTGAGGGCTGTAGCCAGACTCCATCCCAGAGCTCAGGCCCTTCTTATTGTGGGATAACACTGAGAGGCCCGACAGCCTCAGTCTGTGGGATCAGGTAGGGAACTAAGAGGGAACACCCTAAAACCACCCACACCTCTAAGGAGACATGGGAACCCGCACATCTCAAGACAGTCTCACAGGTGCAGTGGCATCAGTGAACTACAGGAGGATGTCACTAAAGCCATTGGCCTGGCACACCTTCCAGAGATGACTCTGGCGGGCTGCCATGGCTAGGAAAGAGGCCAAGTAGTTACAGACCAGCCATGGCTAAGAACAGCTCTAATCCTTGCATCCAACATGAGGGTGGCCCCAACCTCCCTGCCTAGAGATTTCCCATGAGTGAATCGCCCAGTTCAGCCATGCTAATACACCCGCCGAGTCACACCAACCATTACCCTCCTCCAAGCAGCAGCCCTGTTGTCAGACACTCAGCAGTGTCTTTTGAGCAGACCTCCATCCTTTCGTATTCTCTGCCTAGCACATCCCCACAAGTGCCCACGGCTCTCCCGCTAAGCCCCCTCCCTGACTAAGCCACAGGTCTGGATAAGCACAAGTTGTCCAAGCTGACCCACAGACCTTGCCAGGCTCTTGCCAAGCCTAATCTGCAAAACAGTCACAAGGACACAATGGGCCAGCTAACAGTGTAGTGTGTGCTCTGTCAAGGCAGACAGTGCTGGTTGGTTTTTGTCAACTTGACAAAAAATAGATATATCTGAGAAGAGAAAAACTGAGAAACTGCAAAAGAGCAGAGGGGCCCAGAGTTCTCATACTTCTCGTCAACAGGGATTAAGTGCCCCATATCAGCCTAACTACAGGGGATCAGCACAGGACTCCACATCACCCCAGCTGCAGGAGATAAGCATAGCTCCCCATGTCACCCCAGCTGCAGGGGATCGACATGGTTTCAAACCCACTCCAACTGCAGACAATCAGACACAGTGTTCCACATTACCCCAGCTGCAGGCAGTCAGACCCAGTGCCCCACATCCAGAGGTCAGACACAGTGTTCCTCAGCACCACAGGGATCTCTGCTCCAGGCTCACAGCACACACCTTGTGAGTCCAGAGATGTTTCTCCTCCCAGAAGGCCTGCCCTAACAGCTGAGGCTGCCGTGAGCTGGCCACAAGCTTGTGACAGACTCCTACAGACGTCAGCAACGCACCCTGAGAAAGGTCAGTCGAGGTGGGCAGAAATGACACCATTACAGGCAGCGGCTTGCACCCTGCTACCTTTTCTGTTCTCCTTCCTTGTCTCATTCAGCTTTTTCTGCTGCAAACATCAAACTGTCAGGCTTCACCAGACACAATTAATGCTTGGGGCACTGGGGAAAAACAATTAGCCAATTAAAGCTTAATTAACTGTGGACAAAAAACAAAAAGAAAAGGCCTTATACCATGGGGATGAGTGAAGGAAAGCTAGGCTCCTCATCTCAAATGGGGACCAGCAAAGTAGAAAGACACCAAAGCAAGAAACTACAGAGACATCCTTAATGGATGCTCACAGGAAGGATGGCCCTGCACACTGCACCAGAGACTGTGGTACAAAGGAAGCAGTAATGAGCATACACACAGTGACACGCAGCGATCACAGCACGCCTGGAGTGTCTGTCCCTGGTTGCTTCCTAGAGTGTGGGCTCCTATTTCCTCAGAGCCAAATCCCAAGTGAGCAAGGAGGGAATTCACAGGTAGAGCATTCTCCCAGAACCCTGGCACAGTGCAGGGCCTCATGCATGCTTTCTGAAGTGTTCTTACTGATCCTAGTACCCTGGCCTGTAGCTTTGCAGAACAGGGTTGCCCTCCTAAAAATCTCAAAACAAAGCCCAGTCTTTGTCAAACTCCAACCCCACCTAATCCCACATTAAGCTGAGCTGAGCACCCACTGGGCCCGTATGCACTTTCCTTGCACATGCAGCTCCTGAGCTTCCCATCCCACCCACCAAACCCAGAAATCCTAAAGACACCTCAGCCACCTGGGCCACTGTTATGCTGCCAAGGCCCATGGCCACACAGTGGTCCCAGACATGCCTTTCCAATGGTTGAGGTTTCGAACCCTAGGCACAGGCTGAGCAAAGAACAACAAAAAGGCCCATCCTCCATGCAATCCCTACCCCACCCCCAACCAGGAAGACCAGGAAACCCACCCACTAGTCCTGAGCACCAAACTCTGCCAGTTCCCAAAGCCTGGGTTGTCTCAGCTTAACTTCATAGACACCAGAGGTGCTACAGACTCTTCTAGCATACGAGCCTGCTTTTTATTCTTTCAAGTCTTTCAAGACAGGCTTTTTTTGTGTAGCCTGTCCTGAGACTAGCTCTGTAGACCAGGTTGGCCTCAAAGTCACATTCTGCCTCCCTCCCAAGTGCTGAAAACAAAGGCACACCTCACCATCATTTTTTTTTAATTTATGTATTTTTGTTTCATTTTCATTGGTGTTTTGCCTGCCTGTGTGGCTGTGTGAAGGTGTCGGATCTCTGGAACTACAAACAGTTGTGAGCTGCCACATGGGTACTGAGAACTAAACCTGGAAGAGCACTTGGGTACTCTTAACCACTGAGCCATCTCTCCAGCATGGGCCTGCTCTTACCAAAGGGGTTGTGCCTTAACCACAAGAGCTTGCCTGAGGACTCACCCTACAAACAAACACCGGTATGAGACCATCTGGTCTACAAGAAGGGACAAAAGGCACTGGGCCCCATGTCTCACCTTGAGCTGGGACAGATATCACTCACCAATAGTGGAGCCTCAGACACGACTGAGTGTTCCAGGATTCAGTGTTATCAGCCAGGCTGTTCCCTTGACAGACAAGAGCACCCAAAGGCCTAGGAGAAGGCAGTAGGCCATCCAAGTTTCCCCAGTTCAGCAGGCGTCCTTGCCCAATCCCACTCCATGGAGGAAGGATGCATCCATGAAGCCCAGTCCACAGGAAGCTTCCTGTGCCACAAGCCTGCACTCCAGCATACCACTGCACATTTGCCTTACCATCTTGGGGGCCCACAAGCTTTCCATCCCTCTGGCTTACTGCCCTCAGCACTCCTCAGATGCCGAGTCATAACCCCCAGGGGTACCAGCGTCCAACTCATCACCATGACCTCCAAAGCAGAAGCTTGGGCTCCTCTCAGACTCTAACTTTCAGCCTCAAACCGTGCCATTTCCCAGGAAGCCCAGTGGACCCACACATAGCTCTTTACAAAGCTAGTGCTACTGAATAGAAGCATCCCCCACCTCCCCTCCTTCCCAGCCTGCAAGAAATAAGCAACTTCACCTGGGAGCCTCAGAGCTGGGTGCAGTGAGGAACAGACTGCCTGCCCAGGATACACAAGGCCTAGGTTCCATCCTCAGGAACATGACAGATACAATGCTCTCATTGGCAGTTAAAAGCCAGAGATAGATTGTGTGTGTGTGTGTGTGTGTGTGTGTGTGTGTGTGTGTGTGTGTGTGGTGTGCACATATGTGTTTCTACATATGCACACTCAGCATGTCTGATTTTCAAGTTCCCCTGAAAGGGTGGGCTCACAAGCGCCTCAAGTGACACCCATTAGCAGAGGTGTGGAGAAAAGTCATTGCCAAGCGGCCCCTGCCAGGGCTCTGCCGGGAGCCCTGAGGCTGCTCCGATCCATGGCAGCTGCATTTTAATAAGTAATTAGTACGAAATGGATGCTGCAAAAAGGCCCGAGTACCTCCCAGACAGCATTAAGCCAAGGCGTGCAAATGAACTTGGTACAGCAGGGGCTGGTGAGAGCCAGAAGCCAGCAGCAGAATGTCTCGGGAGAGCATAAGACTCACTCAGCAAACTTCCTGGACAAATATAAGGGAGAAACGTGGAGCCACAAGGAGGCTTGAAGCCTGAGTGTGGAGATCAGGGGTCTCTGACCAATACTCATGGATATGGCTGCTTTCATCTCTGACCAGACAAAGCTGGAAATCCATCCATACGCAGATGCCAAAATTATCCCTCCAGACACCTAACAGTAACTAGGGCAAAGTGGCAGTGTATGACATGACATCAGAGGTAAAGCCTCCAGGCAGTTGGACAGGTCATGGGATACAGCCCTGCCCACTGCCATGGGCTACAGCCTACCCACTTAGTCAACACTGGTACAACAAACTGGTACATTGTGGTTCCCAAGACTTGCCACTTAAAGGACACACCACAGGAAGATATGTAGTTGTCTCATCTGGTCTCTTCCCCCCAGCAGTTTTCAGGGGACCAAGATCCTTAGAACCATTTCAAAGATGGGGACACTTAAACAACAAGGGAGGCAGCCCATATCAAGCCAAGTGACATCTGGGGTCTACATCAGGACCCTCTGTTCATAAATTCTCAGCTGACTCACTTTACCTGGCTGCCGGAAACACCAAAACACACGTCCCTCCCCCCCCCCCCCCCATCCTGTGTCAAATTCAGAGGACAAAAGGTAGCAGATGTCTGGAGGAGGGGATAGGTCAATGCAAGGGGCCACAGCAATTTCAGGGGAAGAAAACATCTGGAGAGGCAATCTGGCTTCCTCCTGCGTCAGCTACAGGTGCAGAGCTTGCTGCACTGTAGAACTCTGTAGAAAGTGCCACGTGGAGTAGTGAATCTTAATCAGAAGGAAGAGGGCCAGGAAATTAAGCATGGGCCTATAAGGTGCTGGAGGAACAGCGGGACAGAGAGAGAGAGAGAGAGTCCCTGAAAGCTCCTGACAAGCATAGCAGGACATGGACAGGTGAGCCCTGCCCATCAGTGACTCAACTAGTGACCAGACTGCACCCTTCCAGACGCAACCTGGAGGTGGCATCTTGGCTGTGTGGTATCTACGGTTTCAAACTCTTATTTGAGCATCTTCAGAACTCTCCCTTCCTTTAAACAAATGGCCACACCAGGATGATAGGGTCAAAGGGATTTGGCAGGGCTCTGTCCCCTACTTCCTGCCTCACTGGGAGAAGCTGAAAAGCCAGGGCTAGGGAGAAGTGTCGAGACTATGTGGCTGCCATCAGCAAAGCCACAGGCATTATCTTGTGTACTGCCCACCCAGATCCACTGTCAGTGCTTTCCCCTGAGACACAGGCATATAACTATTACTACCCAAGCAGCTAGCCGGGTTCCATACTGGCCCTTGCCTCACAGCCCTCAAACCACCTTCTGGCTTCCACACCCCTCCCTGACCTCCTCACTACCCTATTCTATTCCTCGAGGTTCCTGTGGGATGCAGGAGCTCCTGGGTGGAAAGAACTGAGTATAAGGTACTGGTGACAGAGACCAGTCATGACTTCCATGGAAGTGAGAGGACTCGGAGGCTGCTGAGTGAAGACTAGGCCTGTGGGAAGCAGTGCCAGAACCATCTAGCGGCCCATCAGTCCATGCTCAGGCCTTGCTAAGGGCCAGGTCAACTGCTGCAGAAGTAGGAAGTACAGTGACATTTCTACTGAGTCAAGGGCAGCAGTGATTAGGAGCATACCACGTGTGACCCACCCCAGTAGCTCACTGTCTGAGACCAGGCTCGTGTCAACAGTACCATCTGGAGGGGCTGCAGGTTCCCAGGTGAGACCCCAGCTGAGACAGGCATGAGTAGCCTAGAACATCACCCTGGAAACCAAAGCTCCTCCCAGGGAACAACAGGCCTCCTGTCCCTACTAAGTCAGCCCTCCTGGTCCAGTCAGGGTCCATGACTCTTAGACTCTCCCACACCAAGGCTCAGGACTTTGTCATATCAACACACAGAAGCTTTTGGTGTGCCGTTTCCTGACAGGAACTCACCCCCACCAGGACTTGGACAGTGTAAGTGAATACATAGGACACTGGTCTGTGGACACTGCCAGGAAGACAGAAAGCAGGCATAGAAGCCAAGCTGTCAAGTGTGCCATCAGGGCAAGACTCGTTTACTAGAGCCAGGGTCTGACAGAGGCAAAGAAGGCAGCATACAGCTAAGAGGAGAGAGAACACAGCAGGCCCAGGGAAAGCACGTAAGGCCTATTCAGGAGGGAGGGAGGGAGGGAGGGAGGGAGGGAGGGAGGGAGGGAGGGAGGGAGGGAGGGAGGGAGGAGGAAAGGAAAGGGAAAAGGGAAAAAAGGGAAAAAGGGAAAAAAGGGAAAAAAGGGAAAGGGAAAAGGGGAAAAGAAGGGGAAAAGGGGAAAAGGGGAAGGGGGGAAAGGGGAAAAGGGGAAAAGGGGAAAAGGGGAAAAGGGGAAAGGGGAAAAGGGGAAAGGGGAAAGGGGAAAGGGGAAAGGGGAAAAGGGGAAAAGGGGAAAAGGGGAAAAGGGGAAAAGGGGAAAAGGGGAAAAGGGGAAAAGGGGAAAGGGGAAAAGGGGAAAGGGAAAAGGGGAAAAGGGGAAAAGGGGAAAAGGGGAAAGGGGAAAAGGGGAAAGGGGAAAGGGAAAAGGGGAAAGGAGAAAGGGGAAAGGGGAAAAGGGGAAAAGGGGAAAAGGGGAAAAGGGGAAAAGGGGAAAGGGGAAAGGGGAAAGGGGAAAGGGGAAAAGGGGAAAAGGGGAAAGGGGAAGGGAAAGAAAGGAAAAAGAGAAAAAGCCAGGTAGTGGTGGTGCACTATGCCAGCACTCACTTCCAGGCCAGCCTGATCTACAGGATAACCAGGACTACACAGAGAAACCGGTGTGTGTGTGTGTGTGTGTGTGTGTGTCGCACTTTTCAGTGATGTGTAGGAGCTAAGGGGCTCCCTGTCAGCTGTCACAAGAGGATGCAAGGAAGCTGCCAGACTTCAAGAAAGAAACTAAAAGACAGAAGGGCTTAGCAAAGCTGGGACCACAGCTCCTGTGGGAAGTGAGGAAGTTCTGGGAAGGAGCTGAGAACAAAGGGAGCAGAGGAGCTAAGTGTCATGGTGACAAGAACTTCAACCCAGGGCGTCCCCTGAGACTACGACTTGCCCAAGAGAACTGTCCCACTCACAGGAGAGAGGTGTCTCTTAACATGTGATAGGAGCCCAGTCGTGTCAAAGGAGTGTCTGGCACATTGGCATGGCTTCTGTTGTAATAGCAGACAAATCGGGCAGCTCTGGGGTGACTCTTATCTGGTAGAGGAGGAGAAAAGAGAGCTGCTAAAGAGATCGACGAGGAGAGGAAGTGGGGAAAGGGTTGGTATAGTGTCTTTAGTAGAGATGCCCACGTGGGCACAGCAGGCCAGAGAGATGGCCAGACGGGCACCCCAGGAGGGTGGAGAGAAATGCTTGTGCCCAGGAGGTGTGGCGGGCTGCAGGAGCCAGAGAGACATAGAGTACATGAGGAGGCTGCTGAAGAGATGGGCTCTAGAATTTGGAGTCAAATTTGGCGGGTGACAAGAAGCAGCAGAAACAAATAACCCACACAGTACCTTAGGAGAGTCGGCGCAGCAGCTTGGTTCTGAGAGGCCAAGTCTCTGGGAAAGGGACTCATATGTGCCACTTCCTGGGTTTCGGCACTGGATGAAGCAGGTTGGCTGTTCACAGGTATGGTTATGAGGGAGAGCACATCTGGGAGAGGACCAGACTAACCTGGACTCTGGGGGTGAGGAGGAGAGGAAGGGAGCACAAAGAGCACCTGGGAACCAAGAAGACATGTAGACAAAATGACTGAGTTATATAGAAAAGAGAAGCTGGAAGAAGACAGGTAGCGCTGAAGCCGAAGAGGGTTACAGTATGGTGCAAGCGGGCAGAGTACGGGCAGAGTACGCGATCAGGAGGATGCTGTAACAGCAGCTTGCGAGTAGGAAGAGACTGGTGGCCAGGGTCTGCTTTGATATGTTAAGTAGTACCCCAGTTAGCCACTTGTCCATTTGAGTTTGAGACCTAACAGAGACTACCCTACAATCCTCCCCTTCTCTGTCTCTCCCTCCTGCCTTCTTCCATGCTTCCTGTTTTCTGACCCTTCGAAGGATACACTTTACCTTTTGAAACTCTGTGACCTTCACCTCACCCTAAAAGGCAGGTTAATATCCTCAGCAATGTCAGACCTCCCTGTTCCCTGCTCCAGCACTGCCCACAGCTCTCCACGATGCAGGCCTGTCAATGGGCCTCCTCCACACAGGAGAAGAGGGCACAGCAGTCTCTGCACACACCTGGAAGTGAGGCTTAGGGAAACATCATAGCTCAGAAGGCAGTAGACCTAGACCTCCCAGAGCCATGTTGAAAGGAATGGGAATCCAAAAACAGCCACTGACCCTGAGCAGGAAGCTGGCCACTCTCTGGGAGCCTCAACTTCCTGTTCCACAACATGAGAGAACAAAGACATACAGCACAGAGGACTGACAGAGAGGCAGTGCACACATCACAAGGCAGAGGCAACTACTATCCTGATGTCTGTCATTTCTAGGAGCTGAAATCTCAGAGGAAAGAAAACAGAATCCTCTCCAGGGTCCCCACCACACTTCCAAAGGGGTTTTAGGTTCCAAACTCCCAGGAAGAAGCCATGGGGTGGCCACAGTCCCTCCCACCCTGGGCCTCCACAACTGGACACCTTGCTGCGAGGCCAAAGCCCAGCAGCCAGAGCCTGGCTTCTGTGTTCTGTGCAGCACAACCACTCCTGACAATCTCCCAGACAGAACTTATCTGAACTAAAACCTATTAATTTTAATGTAACTCTTAGGAAAAACACCAGGGACGGCAGCCAAAGAGCCACTTCCGGAACTAACTTCTGGATCCCTGTTCTTGCTGGAACCAAAAGGGTGAAGAACCAAGCGCAGGAAGAAAATGCTTAACACTAAAAATGACAAGATGCTAAGGATTCATTTCCTTGCTAAGTTCTTCAAGTAATGCCAGGAGAGCCAGCCCTGATCTTCCTTCCCAAAGGTTCAAAGACTATCAAGAGTCAGGTCTCACCTAGGTGAGCTAAAAACTCTGCTCTCTCTCACCATGGTGAGCCTGACTCCCACAGAACCCGAAGGAGAGAAGGCCAGCAAAAACAGATTCAGAAGACATCAGGTAGTCTTCACAGGATCAAGGTTTCCCCAGCCCTGTAGGGCAGTAGGTCTCAACCCCTTTGGCAAATGTCCATCTCCAAAAATATTTACATTGCAATTCATAACAGTAGCAAGATTCCAATTATGAAGTTCCTACTTCAAAGACAGTTTTATGGCTGGGATCACCACAACATGAGGAACTGTGAAAGGGTTGCAGCATCAGAAAGGTTGAAAACCACTGCTCTACAGTCTCAGAGAACCTCCCTCCCCAGGTACTCCAAGCCAGGAAAACAGAACAGAACCAGGGGGGTGGTGGGCCTCCCAGCCTCCACTGCACCTGCCTGGCTCAGCTCCAGCATAAAGGGGATGGAGTGAAGCCATCATGACCAGAGTGAGGATCTTTGAGGAAACACAACCAGCCAGCCCCACCTCTGACAGTACCTAGCTTGGGCACCCAGATGCTCGTTAACATACAGACTGCTCCCATGTTGATACACAGCCCCAGCACTTAAACCTCCTCCAGTCCCAGGTCTAGCCTTGTACTAACCACAGGTTGTCCCTATAAGAGGGAAGGAGGAGGGCTATGCACGGGAACTTGTCCAACTCAGCGAAGCTGATGAGTGAGCCTGATACCGAGTTGAGCCACAAGGACTGACAAGTGGAGACCCGGTCAACCTCACTCACAGAATGAGCACCCAGCACACAGTATATAGCATCAGCACTGAACATGAAAACCACATAGGCTGCCTCCATGGCCAGCTCAGATGGTGAGCCACAGCCTCGGGGCTACAGACAGCTGCAGGGGTGGAGCAGGTATTAGATGCACACCCTTCTGGACAGACTTTTAGAGCAAAGCCCCACCCCCACCCCCACTGCCACTATCTGCAAATGGGGCCTGGAGAATCTGCAAGGTGGTAGCCTTCTGCTGACAGAGCAAAGACACACCCAGCCTGCTGGGTTCCAGAGTTCCAGCTTAGTTACCAGGCTTTATCCTCCAAGGATACAAATGCTGTGTCTGCAAACAAAATAACTGAAAGACGGACCCAGGGAGAGGCTGGCACCTCCCTGTGACATTCTGGGTTGGTTCCTACCATCACTGGTAGTCAGTGACAATGCTAATAGGATCAACTCAGCATAAGGGGACACTGCAATGGCCTGCCAGCCTGGGCACCTCCACTCCCATCCTCTCTCTCTCTCTCTCTCTCTCTCTCTCTCTCTCTCTCTCTCTCTCTCTCTCTCTGTGTGTGTGTGAGTGTGTGTGTGTGTGTGTGTGTGTGTGTGTGTGTGTCTGTCTGTCTAGAGGCACTGGGTTAGGTGTCCATTCACACAGCAGGGGTGCAGAAAAACCTGGTCCCCCCAGCCCACCCTCAAGAATGGAAAGGGTCTGAAGCAGCAACAGGCAGAGGATTAGTGGTCCTAGGAGCTCCTGTAAGGCAGAGCATGAGGCTGGACCCTACCCCTCAGCAAGGCTACAGAGTCTCCACAGTAGGACCACCTCCAGCCCCAACACCCCATCCTATGATTCAAGGTCCAAGTCCAGCACCCACTCCCATTTCCCATAAGCATATGCTGGGACTATGCCAGGGAGACAAGACCAGAGGCCAAGGTGACTAAAAAGGCCCTGGTGAAGCCCACACATGCAGCAGGCACAGTGTACTCACTGCGGGGGCAGAGCTGCCTCATCAAAACTGCTGACAATGACAAGGGACCCTTCTTTATAAACAGTCTGACCACACAGTGGGCCGATCGAGTGATGGAAGCTTAATCCAGATTTATGTGCCTTAAATTATGCATTCCACCACAGCAAATTAAAATCAAAATGAAATTACATGATATTATTCACTGAGCACTCCAGGGTTGAACTGCTGAACAAAGTGTGGGTTTGGTTAGAGTTTTCCCATCTTTTTCTCTATATGGTTATTCCTGGGATGTGTGTGTGTGTGTGTGTGTGTGTGTGTGTGTGTGTGTGTGTGTGTTCCAGTTTTCAAGTCTCATTCGCTATTCAGTTAATCAATGCCTGGTGCATGCATGAATGGGTGTGTGCGTGTGTTTCAGCACTCTCCAGAATCTAGGCCATCAGCTCCTCCTACCCAGAATGCTGTACAAACTCATCTCAACTACTTCCAGGAATAAAACCAGGAAAAAATCCCAAACAGACCTATCAGACTGAGAAGCCACTCGCAGACCAGGATACCACCAAGGCACCACCCAAACAGAAGGAAGCACAACTCTGTACGTACATGATATTGCATGAACCTCCCTGCACCTGCCAGGACCTCTGGGCATCACAGAGACCTTACTCCACATTACTTGGCCTTGGCATATTTCTGGAACCTTAGTGCAAGCCTTCATGACCCCCTTCACTCTTGCATCCCTCATGCCTGACAAACCTACAATATCACTTGCACGGTACCAAGTTCTGCTAACAGCTAAAGGCCTGGTCTCTCTGCAAGTCAGAGCTGAAGAAGCCTCTGTATGCTTTTATAGCCAAAAGAAACCTCTAAAAACTGGTCCCACATAGAAACAGACTCTCAAAGGCAACTCACAGGGACAGATGCGAGCAGAAGCCCAGTCCTGAGCTTCGCAGAGGAGCCCCTTGAGGAACACACTGCTCAGCATTTATATTTGAAAAGTTTGCTCTCCTGTTCACATCCTGGACTCGTGGGCCGTTTCCTCAAATACGCAGTCTGAGGATGGTCCTCGGGGAAGTCAGGCTGTGCCTGTCTCTGCCTCCTGTCAGCAGCAGGCTGAAGCAGCTAGCTCAGAGGCTACGCCAGGCTGTGAGGGAAGGGCGGGCAGCATGGGAGCTTTAGGAGACAAGCTAAGGTCTGCACTCATGATCCCACCTACAACGAATCAACAGGGGGCTTCAGCTAACATGAATGAAGCCCTGAGTTAGATCCCTACCACTGCAAAACCAATGGTAATATACATTGTAACCCCCAGCACCCAGATGAGGGCTAGAAGATCAAAAATTCAAGGTCACCCTCAGCTACATACAAAGTTCAAGGCTAACCTGAGCTACATGAGACTGTATTATAGGAAGCAGAAGCAGGCAGATTTCTGTGAGTTCAGGACCAACCTGGGCTGTTACACAGAAAAACACAGGGTGCGGGGAGCAAACAAAAAATGAGTTATCAATATTTCTGGTGGTACCTAACCCTGTTCCTCTATACCCATGCTCACCAGGAAGCCACCAGTGAGTCTCAGCCTCTTGGGTCTTTGCATCTGCATCTGCCTGCCCTCTGGTTCCTCTCCCTCACTAGGGGGTGTCTCCCACACTCAATGTTTGTGGCATCACCTACATTTAGGCTTGGGTGGTTCCCCTTGACTAAGAAGGAGGGTCCACCCTCCTGCTCCATCCACCCTGCCACACAAACCTGGCTTCAACATGTTCCCATCTGTGACACAGAGTTGGCGAATGGCCAGCCTGTGCAAGTGTGTGTCAAGCCCACACCAAGAGCCCACTCACCTTCCCAAAGTCTCGGACATCAAAGAGGTCGAAGGGGTCAAACAGCTCACTGTTCCTTAGTCCAAATTTGTCGTGGCAGACTTTGAGGAAGGTGCGAATATTCTTCAGACACAGGAACTAGAGAGAGAGAGAGAGAGAGAGAGAGAGAGAGAGAGAGAGATATTAGTAAGAGGACATCATCACAGAAAACATCAGTCATGTCTGCCACAAGCTCCTGCCTTGGTGAGCCCATGCAGAGGGGTTAGGCAGTTGAGCAGAAGACATTCCTACGCAGGCTGAGGAGGTGGGCTGGAGTGTAGAGCCACTGCAGCCTCTGGCCTCTCCCAGGGTGCAGGATGTTCCATTTACGTTGGTCCGAGGGTGGGACACTAGATCAAAGCCAGCTAACACACACCCTGCCCTGGTATATCCTGTGCATCCAATGCTGACAGTCACGGCAGCAAAGAAACACACTGGCTCAGACAGAGCACCTCATCTCTCCGTCTCCCTCTCTGTCTCTCAGTGTCTCTCCGTCTGTGTGTGTGTCTGTACATGTATGAGCACATGCTCATATAAACTCATGCACATGTGTGCGCCTGTCTGTCTGTCTCCATATCACTCTCATTTCCTCCAAACAACATTTAGAATGAACTGTGTACACCGCATGCTTTATCCCTAAACACCTGAGCATGCATTTCCTGGAACAATGACATCATTGTACATGTTCACAGCACAGTCAAGTCAGAAATTAGCACAGATGCCACCCAATCTGCACATTACATTACATAAAAGACAACCAGAATGGACTTTATGATAAACAAAAAGGGAAGGGTGTAAAAGGGAGGGGAGGGGAGGGGAGACGGGGAGAGGTAGGGAAGGGGAGAAATCTGGTTGGGAGGGAAGGGGAGGGGGAAGAAGTCTGGCTGAGAGCCCAACCCAGGATCGCATGGAATATTGCAGTCACTTCCCTTTAGTTTCCACTAAACTAGAACTGGAGTGTCCTTTATATACTCTCTCTCGTACAGTCTGTGTCACTAGACACATGTACCCAACAAGCACTTCAATGTTAACTTAAGCCATGCATGGCTGAGAACCACTGATAGGGACCACATGGGTACAATGTGCTCCTCATCTCTATCTTCTATAACCTGACGGTTCTGAAGAGTACGCTTCCTGTGAAGGTCCAAGGGTCTAGATTCAGCACAGAAAGCATTTAGGGGAGAAGAGTTTGTGTGAGTGGTAACAGCCTGGGAAAAAGCCACCCTGGTGGTGGATGGGTCACGCACACACATTGCTATACCATAAATGCTTAAAGCACCAAGCTGGATGCTTGGAATGGGAAGGTAGACTAGATATAGTGGCCTACTCCTGCACCTAGGAGGCTGTGGCAGGAGGACAATGTGTTCCAGGCTAGCCTGGGCTACCTAGCAAGACCTTGTCTCAAAACAAAGAAAGATGGAATAAGAGGAAATGATCAGGAAGATACAGGTTTACATATCTCAATTAAAAGACTCAAAAAGACAGACGTGGAGACAGTGTGACCCACAGGCAGAAGGCCATGTGATGGAGGCCACTGCATCCCCAGCAGCCAGCAGCAGCTGAAGAGAGGCTTGGGGCTCAGCCTCCCTCAGAACACCATCACAGTCAGTCTCTGACCTCCACCAGCAAGAGGACACACTTCTGCAACTATAAGCCACAAATCAGCAGACACGTACACTTAGGCAGAAAACAACAGTGCACTCACAGCTATCAGCCTGGAAACTGGGGCAAGGGGGAGGCTCTTCACCCTAGAGCCCCCGGTGCCACCCCTGCCTCTCCTGCCCTGTGGAGCACTGAGCTTCCAGCCTAGCTCAACTATTTCTGCCCATGGCTCCTCTCCATTTCCACTAAGCATTTATTTTAATTCCTCCCTGGCCTCCCATTTTGGAGTTAATTACACAGGTCCTGACCATAATCATGGTCAGTGAGGCCAGGCTTCTTTTCAGGGTGCAGCACAGTCTAGTGTCCCTTGTCCCGTGGCCCAGCCCCAGCCCGCACCCACCCCACCACCACTCCCACCAGTGACCACTTGGGCAGCCTAACCTTCAAGAGCCCCGCCCCTGGAAAACAGCCACACGGGCAGAAGCTGGCTTCATGAACAGGGACAAAGGTCCTGGACGCTGAAATGAGTATCTTCCAGGAAGCAACTCGCACAGCAGCTTGCCGCCTTTCACGCAGAGCATCCCATAATCTACTCACTCTGTGTCCTTATTCACTGCCATAGTCCTGTGGGCGATCTTATCTTACTTACACAGAAGAAAACCAAGGCAGTAAATAGACTAAGGACTTTGGCACAGAAGCTGATAGCATCAAGGGCCACAAACGAGCCCATCCATTATCTGCTTCTGAATAGAGGGCACTTGAGATGAAAGGGTTCCTGGGGGGCACAGGGTCACCAGTTGTCCATTCCTACCAACAACACACTTAATTCCCTCTCTCATGTGATACAATTAGGGAAACCGAGGCCCAAAGGGGTAGAGGTTGGTGGAATACCTAGCTGGGAAGGGCAAGCCCACAAGCCCATGGCAGTTGTCAGACTCTCCCCTTCCCATGGGGCGGGGTTGCCTATGGAGGCGGGGTTTCCCATGGAGGCCGGGCAGCAGGCACTGTTGGTGCATCTCAGATCCCTTCTTCCAGGACTTCCTGACACCAGGAGGGCGCAACCCTGCCAGTTGAGGCCACTCACTCCTATACTGCAGAGACTGGCTCAGATTCTAGACAGTTCTGAGGTTGTGGGTAAGAGAAAAAGAGAGAGGCCTGAGGCAGCCGCAATCGTGAAGGAATATAGGCGAGTGAGGTGCAAGCACACAACAGAACCTGGTTGCAGGCCCATCCTTATTGCATCAGGGGTACGCAACATTTTCTTACTCATCTGGCTTATCCTTTGGGGCCTTCATAGGACAGCCAGAGGCCTCAAGGTATCCTGATGTAACACTCAAGCTCAGAGGGATTCTGGTGAGTGTCCACATGAGTGATAGGGCTGCCAAAGGGACAGCAAGCAGCAGCCACTGTGTTTGTTTGAAACACTAGAGGGCACAGGCAGCACCTCCTGTTGGGGGCCGACTTTTAGCAGAAAGCAGCTATCAGCTTTGCAGCCATCTTGAGCCATATACCCTGACATGAGACTTGGATTACAATAGCTACAACAGCTGAGCACACTCTGATAATCTTGGTTTAGATACCTTGAGATTAAAGGTGCGTGAGATTAAAGGTGTGTGACTTAAGAGTATGACTTAGAAGTGTAGAGATCAGAGTTAGAGACAAGACCTAAGGGCATGATTATAGGTGTAACTTAGAGGCGTGGCTTAGAAGTGAGACATATAAAAGGCAGAGACAGAACAGATCAGAAGACAGACTATAGAAGACAGAACCAGAAGACAGACTATAGAGGGAGAATCAGACAGGAGACACTTAGACAAAGAGAGACTGAAGAATAAACGGGATTGAATCACACCCTGTCTGGTCTCCATTCTTTGAGCCTGCCCTCACCCTCGCTCTTGCTGAACCTCGACCCGCAGACCGGAGCAGCAGCTTGGGCCGGGATACAGTGGCCGCCCAAACGTGGGTCGGCCCAGGCCTCAACATTTTGCCTGGGCTGCAACATTTATTTTGGCCACCCCAACGTGGGGCTAGTGTGGACCCCAACATTATTTTGGCGCCCGAACAGGGACTCGAGCTTGGGCCCCAACAACCTCCTATTGTTCTTGACCCTCCCTGGGTTCCACTTCTTGGTCAAACAACCCTGCTTAGTGTGGCCTTGGTGGTGGTGAGTCCCAGAGTAGACTGAGCTGGAAACATTAGCAGCGACTCCTAGAGAACCTAATCAGGCTGAAATCACACTGGCAACAGGACAGTCTCTAAGCCCGGGTACCCACACACCTCCCCAGGCTCAGCAGGACAAGAAGCCTGGGTGCTGTTCCCTGTCATCTGTCATTCAGCTATGGCAAGGATTGGGGGAGGGAGCACACATGTGAGCTGCCAGGAGGCCTAGCAGCAAGGAGGGGAGTTTTCAGTTCCAGCCCAAGTGGTCTCAGAACAGCCACTTCTCCATGGGGCTTTGAAACCACCTGGCCATGGGAAAACAGCTCTCCCCAGTCTAAAGGAGAGACAGACCCATTGGGAGAAGCAGCCAAAAGGCTGTGGAGACCATCACCTTTGTAGGGCTTCTGAACACAGCCAGAATGGCAGTCAGGCCTGCCCTGCAAAGCACATTCTACATGAAAGTTCTTTGTTCAGCACTGAGATATGGACATAAAATAGAACCAGACCAGAAGAGCTAGTTCACCCTAAGGCCACACAGTTAGCTAAAGTCATGCTTAGTTTCAACTGCTACCTTGACACACTCGGAAAATCACCTGGGAAGGGAGTCTCCAGCTCCAAAGGGATTGTCTAGATCAGCGGTTCTCAAATTTGACTCCCATTAGAGAGTCAAACGACCGTTTCACAGGGGCTGGCCTAAGAGCATCAGAAAACATAGATATTTACATTACTGTTCATAACAACAGCAAAAACTGCAGTTATGAAGGAGCAACAAAACGAGGAACTATATTAAAGGGTTAGCACCAGGGAGGTTGGGAATCACTGGTTTAGATCAAGTTAACCTAAGGACTTATCTGTGAGAAACTATCTTGATTAAGTTAGTTAGATAAGGTAGAGCCAACCCACTGTGGGTGCCAGCCACTGGTCTGGGGACTTGGACTCTAAGAACGGAGAAAGCTAAGAAGTAAGGTAAGCATTAATTTCTCTCTGCTCTTAACTGAGCTTGACAGAAGTAGCTGCCTCAAGTCCCTGTTGCCCTGACTTCCCACAACGGAGACAGTGAGAAGTCAACTTTTTCTCCCTAGCCTGCTCTTGTCCAGGTCTTCTGCCACAGTGACAGAAGTAAGTCAGAACACTGGTCCTCAGCCTGGAATGTGCAGTTTGAACATTGGGGAGATGGGGAGGTCAGTACTGACCACTGGGGACAAAGGGCCATCTCAGGTGTCATGGTTTATATATGCTTGGCCAAAGGAGTGGCACTATTTAGAGGTATGGCCTTGTTGAAGTGGTGTGTCACTGTAGGTGTGGGCTCTAACACCCTCATCCTAGCTGCCTTCAGATGAAGATGTAGAACTCTCAGCTCCTCCTGTGCCGTGCCTGCCTGGATGCTGCCATGTTCCTGTCTTGATGATACTAAATTGAACCTCTGAACCTGTGAGCCAGCCCCAATTAAAAGTTGTCCTTTATAAGACTTGCCTTGGTCATTGTGGGGCCATGAAAGGTCAACTTGGTTTCTGGTGTGGCATAGGCCTTGAACCTCAATGGGGCAGTTGTTTGGCCACAGCCCCAGACCCCAGGCTCCTGACACACCATTGACCCACGATTTTCAGTCACGTAGGGCAATACAGCCCCTCCCTAAGAGAAGTCTGCATCACCCAACACAGGTAGAGGGCATGACTACAGGTCTCAGGCCCTAGAGAAATTTCCATATTAATGAGTTACCTAAAGGCCAGAGGGCGTAGCCAATTAAGTATTCCTTCCCAGACCCTCCTCCTTACAAGCAGTATTTAACCAAAGGCCCACCCTGGGGGGGGGGGGGGGGTACCGCCAAATCATCTACATCCCACCATAAAAATAAAGCTTTGGAAACTCACAGACTTTCACGTGTAATTTTGGGACCTGCCTTCGTGTTCCACAACGGAGGTCTGCATCTTCAAGCAAGCTAGCTGAGCTGTTCCAAGCCAAGCAAGTTTCCAAAGAATCCCTTTTCCACAGAGTATCACCAGAGCTCTCCCCCCAACTCCCCACATTTCTCTCAGCTGCGGGCCAGCCCCGTACACTCCTTGTCTCCATTCTGCTTCAGCTTTCCAATGGCATCTGGGAGGCACAGAATTGAGGCCAGTCGGTCCCCGGCTGCCTCCTGGCCCGGGGATCCCCACTCGAGAGCCCTGTGCTCCCTCCCCCTGCGGCACCTGCGAAGAACAAAAGACAGGTAGGTGGGGACTCACAACTCAGCCAACAGAATGAACCCACAAGCCATTCGTTCCCCGCAGGTCATAGTGTCTGTTCACAGCAGTAAAGACATCAGGTTTCTGCACTCTTGCCATCACACACCTGTAAGATCTGGACCCTGGTGCGCAGACCATCCCTCTGTCCCACACACCAACCAGCTCGAGCAGTCTGGTCATGGGCAGCCCAGGGCCAGGGCTCGAAGCCACAGCAGCAGCATAGTCTTGCCTCACTAAGGATGAGGTAGCTCTGTGCTTCCCAGGAGGGCTGGTCTCCATGACATTTTTGCCGGTCAGCCCACCTGCCCTAGGAGTCCATGAAAGAATAGCAAGGTGCCCAGGACTACCCTCTCTCTACCACAGACCCGGCTCCTGGCCTGGCGCTGGAGCCCCACATCTCTGAAAAGGTTCAGCCCAGAGCTCCAGGCCCTTCCAAGTCTGATCTCTGGGAGTATCCATGGCTGACTCATAACACCCACAAAGACTCCACTGTACAGGGTTTTCCAGAACTCCAAGGCACTACGCCAGAGCCCCACTGAGCTGCCCATAGCAGTCAGTCCCAAGTCAATACAGCGATAAAGAAACCCAGGTTCCAAGTCCCCCTCCTGGCCTGTCTGAGCTCACAAGCCAGGATTCCACACAGCTGGGGGGCAGATCTGAGACATTTGATCTCCAAAGCCAGATTGTTAGTACTGTTAAGCAATCCTGTGCAGGTTTCAGGACAGAAGGACAACAAGATGTCTTTAAAGAAGTCAGTCCTTTCAGGAAAATCCTGTCTACAGCAGGGACCATGGAGGCACTAAGAGTAAAAGCCCAGCCATTGCCCTACATCTCTATACTGACCCAGACCCAATGTTGGAAGTACGGTGAGATTCTTTAAAGCATTTTGCATACAGTAACCAACTAGCAGGTGTACGCCATTCGCAGTCAGAGCCCTGTGGCCGTCACACACCTGCAATCCATCCTGACAAGGGGGCTTCCATTTTCAAACCCATTTGCAAATGCAGAAACTTTAGACATGAGAACGGGAAGGGACTTGAGATCTGAACCCAGGCCAGCTAAGCTCCAGGGTTGCCGACTGGCTGAGGAGGTGGGGACTCACTCCTCTACCTCTTCACCTCCTCATCTGGGAACCATCACCAACAGAGCTCTCACCTCCCACTTTTATCTCCTGGTCCCACCTTTCCCAAGCCCCTCAGATTCAGCCACATTCTGGCATAGACCTATATAGCAGGTATGCCTGGTGGTGATGACTAGACTAACCAGTGTGGTGGAAAGCCTGCTCCCACTTGATAGCCACTTGTCTTCCTCATGACTCAGTTTTCCAATCTGTAAAATGTACACAAATTCTGTCCTATCCACAGTATTGGACCACTTCGTTCAGGATAAGCAACCGTTGACACAGGATACCTTCTGAGGAGGTACAGAAGGGTCCTGTTGGCCGTGGTATGTTATCAGGGGCTTTGAGAGCTGTACGTAAAGCTAGGCCACACCTGGCATGCACCAGGAACCTTCCTTGCCACCCACCACCACCCTAGTGATGGTGAGCCTGGCACCTGTACCAGATTCTAATCAACTCTTGCCTCCAAAGAACAGCCACGAAGGGCATCGAGGAAGACGTCAGCTAGCCAGAGACTCTGGGGACAACACACTCAAGGTCTCTGCTCAAAAGCAGTCCCCCCTAAAGCTGACCCCCCATGTTTCCTCTGTGCGCTCAAGGGTCTGCCAGAGACCAGACTCACTGTCATAGGCCCTGGAGGAATGGGAAAGCCACACCCAGGAGGGAAAGCACAACAGTTCCCCACACACAGAACAGCACTCTTTCAAAGCCTTAAAGGCTCTGAGAAATGGGGATCTCCATAGGCAGGTACCCTGCTCTGCAGAAAGGCTTGGAAGACTACCAGTGACCGCTGGTAGTCCTTACAAAATATTCCAACAAGAGGAGCTAAGACAGGTCTGCTTCCAGTGTCCCTGCTTCTGGCTGGCATGATACTGTGCCTCCCTGGAGCTTTGGGTCCCGTCAGTCAGAGCTAACTGGCAGCTAGGGATGACTTTGATCAATAAAAAATGGGAAAAGGAATTAATGTCTTGCTTTATTTATGCCAGGCCCATCCCAAAGCCATTTAAAGTGGCATCATTACTATTTAATAGGTTAGTTTGCTGGAATGAATCAAATTTGGGGCTCCTGGAGTAGATAAACAGGTGATCTGGGTGACAAGCTAGCCAGACAGTCCCCAGGGCACACACCAAGGCCACTTGCTTTCTCTATGGCCCAAATACCCTGGGTAATGCCCAGCCCACTGCAGGGGCTCAGGAGCTGGTAAACAAATGGATGGAAGTCCACAAAGCACCTGCCCATGTCCTCCAACTACAGGCACGACAGCCTTGCATCTTCCCAACAAAGGGGAATATAGCTACCCTAGCATCAGAGGAGTAGACAGACAGACAGACAGAGCTGTTGCTACTGCTACTACAGGAATAACCTGATTCTGGAAACAGCCCTGCTAAAAACAGCTAGGTAGGTAGAGTTGGGGACTAGCCATGACACCTGCCTTATTTATCACACACACACACACAGCCTCTGCACTTTGACCTCAGATGAGAAGCTGAAGCCAACAGGCTGGGACTAACTGGAACAGGGCTGCCCAACACCATCCTATGGTCACCCACAGCACCTTGAGACTTCCCAGGCTGTGTCCTGGACCATCGTGACACCACCAGACCCGGGTGGTGAGATAGTTGAGCTGGTGTGATGTCAGGCTTCCTGGGAAGAGTTCCAGCCAACCCATCCATTGCTGTCAGTGAGAACACCCTGGAGAAGACGGGGAGGGGGTGATCTGAGGAGCATAGGGATTTGATTATGTCTGGATGATTTAACATGAATACTTCCTGTATGCTTCCTCAGCTGCACACACACATCCAGATGAGTGCCAGCAGCTGGGGATGAGCCCAGTGCCTCCAGGCAGGGGATGGCCAAGTTTCTCCCATACAGGGCTGGAAGGCTGAAGGACCCTATGAGAACTGAGAGGAAGCAATATTATCGTTGCACCCCAGGTCTGCCAGGGATAGGCCTTGCTACCATTATCCCTATTAGAATCTGCTTGTCCTCAGTGGAGGGAGTCCACCCACCAGGAGCAGGCAGAACACCAGAGATAGCTGGCTTCTCCAACAGGGCAGCAGAATGGACAAGCTAAAATGTATATCTCCTTTACCATTTCCCAAGGTCCCCAGGCTGCAGTGTCATTCGGAATCAGCACTTAAATGCCAGGTGGCGTTTCTACCTTCTCCAACAACAAACAGCACCAGATGATCACCAGGCCAGGTCAGGCATTTTGCCAGGCCAATCGTAACACTGCTGAGCTCCTTCCCTCAAATGTACCCTTGACCTGATGCAGAAACAAAAAGCCCTGGGGGTGGGGGTGGGGGTGCTCAGAGCACAGGGAGCAGGGGGCAGGACAAGCCAGGGTGTGCTCGATTCCCAGAAAAACACCAAAATCTCTGGTGAAGACTCACGTGAGCACAGGACAATGGTTCCCCCAAAGGCTGAGTCTGCATACCTCCCTCATACTTTGGGAGTAATAATCCAGATGACCCAGAAAAGAAACCAAAATGTTTCAAAACAAGTGAGCCCTCCAAGCTAACCCTGTACAATCAATGCTTCCAGGCCCTGCTCGAGACACTGTTCTTCCCCCCAAAGTGTCTGGGCACTGACCACCCTCCTGAGGCTTCACTGGCCTGCCACTCCTTCGTAAGAGGCCGTGGATGCTGCAGGCAGTGACACTCACACACTCTGGAACTCATACCATGCCTTCCGTCCCAACTTCCTGACCTTTTCCCTTTCAATCGGTTCCCAGAGTGAAACTGGGCCCACTCTCCTCTGGCTCTCCTACCCCCATCTTCCACATAGGTGTGGGCGCCTGGGCTGCCTGCTTGGCACTGTGCACAGGGTGCTGTGAAATAGCAAGAGGCTCACCAAAGACTCAGAGAGGACTCTGAAGAATGCAGAGGGTACTGAGCCCGCGTAATTAGAACTTGACTAGATTCAGAAGCACCAGCAGAGTTTTAAGGCTTGTCTGGAAGGTGCTTCCAGAAAGGATTAAGTGAGGGGGAGACACACACCCCAAATGTAGGCAGAGGCAACCTACAGGCTAGATTTGGGATGGAATACAAGTCAAAGAGAAACCCGTCAGCACATGGTATTCATTCTTTCTCCCTCTCCTCCTTCCTGCTGGCTATGGGGTAAACTACACACTCAATGCTACAACCCTCTTCTCACAGTTACAGACTGAAACTCTGAGAGCTTAAAAAAAAAAAAAAATCCTTCTCCATTAAATTGTGCCTGGTATTGTGTCACACTGAGCAGAAGGCTAGCTAAGCCTTGCAACATGAAATTGACAAGTCTTTGATCCAAGCCAAAACCCCAAACCCTAACCCAGCCCTCAAATCCCAGGGCCTCCCAAAAAAAGGACAGGAATGAAGCCTGTTTGTAGCCCTTGGTCCCAGCAGACCCTACAGGCGACCCAGCCCCTGGCACAGGCACAGGCATCGCACTGACAAAGTCTCTCCTTTAGATTCCCTGAGCTGAGTACTACAGGAGCCCCCAAGCTATTGTCAGCAGGGGTGGAACCTAAGAAACCAGATTCTGTCACCACAGCCTTATGGGTCCATCTGCATCCAGAGCTTTTTACAGAAGAAACTAAGCAGGTGGTCCACTCACCCAGAGCTAAGGGGAGCTTGTCCCAACCTTAGAAGTACTCCTTTATCCATACCTGGGAACAGAGTGACCCAGGAAAGCACTCAGCTAGACATGGAAAGAACAGGTGAGCAGGCAGGAGACTGTACTCAGTTCTGAGACCCTATCAATCCACAGACACTTAATTGACATCCATTGCAACCTAACCTCAGAAGATGTAGCCTGAATCCAGCAGAGGTGGTGGCAAGAGAATAATCGGCTCTCTGCCCAGCCGCCCTCCCCTCCCGCCCTCTATGTGGCTAATGGCCTGTCTGAGCCTCAGGGATAAGAGTGGCCCACAGTATCGAAACTTCAAGGTCAGGGTTTTCAAAGCAAAGGTTTTCTATAAAGCTAGCAGGAAATTGCTTTTCTAGTATCTCCTTGTATAACCATCTTCCTTAAGCCGCTCAGAATGCCGCCCGAGGGTTCAAATCCAACTCTCTGCTGCCCAGCAATCCAGGGCAGACAAGACTGAGAGATTAGCCCAAATGCTGCCTCGCCATGTCCTCACTAACTCTCTCACCTCCCTTCATCCCCTCCTCTGCTGCAATCCAGCAGCCAGACCATTAACAAGCTGCCCGTGAAATTGCCTAGGCTCTGCCTCTTCATCTCCTCCATCTCTTCCTCCCCTCTGGAGATCGGCCTCCAAGGTCACTCTGGGAAAAACAGCTCTCTCCTCCAAGCACCCCTTCTCCTGTGCAATTTGGACAATCCAATTCCACACAGACCGGGCCGAACACTATCCACTGCTCTTTCCCCACTGCGAGCTGACAGCGAAGCCAAATGCATCCCTTAATGGTTGGCACACGTCAGATTATCACTTTCCCATCTGCGCAAATGAGTCTTGCCGTTACCCCTTCCTGCTGAGCTGAAAATGTGGTAGGAAAATCCTAAGAGTAGTATCAGGGAGTTCCCAAGCAGGAGAACCAAATCAAACATTCTTCCATGATCTAAAGCCAGGAGCCAACAGCCCTAAGCTATGAGGTGGCAGGATGGGAGCAGGCCTCTCTGCAAAGGGCTCAGACCAGCCGTATGCGTGACAAAATGTCAACATTCTTGGATACACTGTGAGTACACAATCTCTGGGAGTAAGGGGGCGACAGCCGACCCTTGGGAATACTGAGGACAGGCTTTGAGTGACTTCACTTACAGTCCCTGCTCAGGATGCTGGATGTACACTAGAAATCTGTCCACAGTCCCCTAGAGATACCAGTTACTGGGAAACAGACCCAGGGACTGGATTATCTTCTGGAGCTCAAAGATAATCTAGCATCCTTACCTGCTCTCCAGGCGCACCACCAGGATCTGGACGTTAGTCTGAACACACACCTGTCACATCACTGCTCAACACCTGTGTCCTCACCTGCCCAGAGGCTGTTAACAGTCCTCAGGTGAGTCACTTCCCGCTTTACAGTTTGGATTTAGAATGTTGCCCAAAGGCCCAGGTGTCAAGTCCGGACACTCCTGCTTGATGCTAACTGGTGTCAGAAGCTACAGGAAGTGAGGCCTAGGGCTGGAGAGATGGCTCAGAGGTTAAGAGCACTGACGGCTCTTGCAGAGGATCTGGTTCAGTTCTCCACACATGGTGGCCCATAAGCATCTGTAAACCCAGCTCCACGGGATCCAACACTTTTCTGGCCTCCATGGGTACCAGACATGCACATGGTACACAAACATACATATACACAGACAGACAAAAGGCTCACACGTAATTTTTTTAATGTAAAAAAAGAGGTGGGATCTCGTAGAAAGCCTAGTCACCACCTATGAGCACAAGGCATTGTGAGGACAGCCTCCCAAACTCCTCCTGTCCCTTTGTTATTGCTGCCTTGTACCCTGGTCTTGAGAAGTTAGTTCTAGCATGCACACGGCAGGACAAACCAACACCAGGAAAATAACAGGGCTGATTATCAATGGACTGAAACCTGCACAGTAGGAGAAAAAAAACCTTCTTTTTAGATTGACAGACATCTCAATGATTTGTCACAGTGACAGAAAGCCAACTGACACACTAAGCCACACTAGGAATGCTAAGGCAAGATCTTCCAGGCAGGACCCAAAACCCAGAGGTTTCACCACCCTCTGCAGGTACAAGCAGTGCAGTTGCTTCAGGAAATCAGGTGCCTGAGCTCACACAGCTACAGTGAGCCCCCTAAACTAGGGGCATGGAGGTACAGCTAGGGGAGCTACAGAGGCCCAAGAACACACAGAGGCACATGTGCAGGCAGATTCTAGCAGGAGTTCCCAAGCTGACCTGCTCCCTCCTCCCTGGGCCCACATGGAAGGCCTGCAGAGGTGTGAAGGAAACCCTTACAGGGCACAGGCCCATCACCATGAAAGCCTTGTCCAATGCCATTGCCTAAATCTAAGCAATTCCCACTTCCTGATGCCATCCCATTAGGGAGGGATGCTTAGGCATAGATTGTTTTGCAACCTACTTTTAATAAGGTTTCAACCTCTCCTCTGGTCCACCACCCAGCAGAGATAGTGGAAGGGAAAAGTTATTAGGATATGGGGGAAGTGGACCTGGGGAAGTCTCCCTTTCGGGCAAGCTTGATTGTCTTTGGCAGCAGTTCATTCTGAGGGCATTCCCTGGGCAGCTGGACCAAGGGAGTCCTTTAACCTCACACTCCACAGGCTCAACACAGCAGGCTCTCGCCGAACATCCCCGAGTGACTGAATGTAGGAACACGTATCTGTTTCTGTGACAAATATCTAAGAAAATCCACTTAAAAGCTTTATTTTGGCTCATGGCTTCAGAAGGCTGCTCCATCAAGGCAGCTGGGAGAGTTTTTTGTTGTTTTGGTGAGAACAGACTTCCCCACCAGGCTCCACCTCCCAGTAAAGCTTTAAGATTACAATCCAGGGACTGGAGAGGTGGTTGGAAAGGTGGCAAGCACTGTCTGCTCAGAGGTCCCAAGTTCAATTTCCAGCAACCACATTGTGGTTCACAACTATCTGTAATGGAATCTGATGCCCTCTTCTGTTACATGACAGTGTAGTCACATACACTTAAAAAAAAAAAAAAGATTATGTGATGGTTTGTCTATGTTTGGCCCAGGGAGTGACACTATTAGGAGGTGTCACCTTGTTGGAGTAGGTGTGTCACTGTGGGCCTGGGCTTTAAGGCCCTCATCCTAGCTGCCTTCAGATGAACATGTAGAACCCTCAGCTTCTCCTGCACCAGGCCTGTCTCGATGTTGCCCTACTTCCTACCTTGAAGATTAATGGACTGAACCTCTGAGCCTATAAGCCAGCCCCAATTAAATGTCCTTTTAAGAGTTGCCTCGGTCACGATGTCTGTTCACAGCAGTAAAACCCTAAGTCAGAAGTTGGTACCAGGGACTGGGGCGTTGCTGTGATGGGCCTGACCGTGTCTTTGTTTGGAAGAGTGTGGATTCGGAGACTTCGGATTTGGAAAGCCATGGGATGCTTTAAGTGGGGACCAGTGAGCCATCCTGGTAGGAATATGGAAGACTTTGTTGCTGTGAGTGATTTGAACTGTGCAGCCTGGCCCAAGGGGTTCAGTGAAAGAGAAGTTAAGTATGTGGCCTAGAGACTTTCTGAAGTACTGTGGCTGCTTTTGGCCCTAGTCTGAAGAGTCTGCCTGAAGCTAAAGTGAAGAGACTCAGATTAATTGCACTGACAAAGAAAGTCTCAGAAATGCTCATCACAGACTTTGTTCTCTGTTTAAGTCTCATGAAGAGCATTTTAAACAATCATAGCAAGCTGAGAAAGGGAAAATATAAAATATGTGGTTTGAGTATTAAAGGGACACCAGGAAGTGAAATGGAGCTGAATCCTGTGTTCTAGGATTTTAAATTGAATTAAGAGAGTAGTGACCCTGGGGCAAGATCCCACCCAGCTAAATTTAGGTCCAGGTATGATAGTATAAGCCTTTAATCCCAAGAGGCAAAGACAAGCAGATCTCTGAGTTCAAAGCCAGCCTAGAACAGAGCAAGTTCTAGGTGAAGAAAAACTTAAATCCAGGCTTGGTGGACCACAGCTTTAATCCCAGTGCTTAGGAGACAGGTATGCCCATCTCTGAGTTTAAAGTCAGTCTATGGAGCAAATTCCAGGACAGCCAAGCTTAGGCAGTGAAGGAGTTGGAAAACAGAAAGCTGGTAATGTAATAGAACAAGGGGCCATGTTCCAGCCCCAGCAAGCAGCAGAATTCAGAAGCTTTGGCCACGTGGTTCTAGCTTTAGAGTCCAGAATAAAAGGGACTTCTGAAAAAACTGATGCTACTTAGCTGGAGCTAAGAAATTAGTGGTGATTAAGAAGAGACCAGCATCACTGAGGTGAAATCTTCTGGGAAGTGTTTTCTGAGAATATAAAGAAGCTGTGTCCCAGAGATAGCCAAGGTTGTACTTTGTGTTGCAGCAGTACTTGGTAATGTGTAAGAGTCACCCAGGTGGTACTGGTTTTGAAGGCATGAAAGGGTCAGGGAGAGCAGCTGAAGCTTGGCACTGTGAGAGACCATGGAAGGCCATTGGTGAAGGTGCAGCCTCAGTTGTAGTTTACGGCCCAGGACTGAAGGGGTCATGTAAAGGAGCTGAGGCTTGGCACCATGAAGAGGGCCTATGAGAGGCTATTGCTGGAGCCTAGTTGCAGCAGAAGACCCCAGTGTATTGGAGATGCCACTACCATGGGATGATCACCAAGAACAGCAGCAGCAGTGGAGTGGACCAACCTGAGCTTAGAGTGCTACAGAGGGCAGAGCTGGAGAAGTGACACCAACCCTTAGGAGGAGCCCAGAAGATCATGTTTGAATGCTAGACATTGAAAAAAAAGAAGCTGTAACAAGACCCCAAGATGTTCGAGATGCCAAAGCTATAGGAAAGCAGCTAACAGGGAGGGAGTGGAACCAGCCCAGGAGAAAGAAGTTTGTTGCAGTCAACAAAGATGAAAAATGAGTATGAGATCTGAAGACTGCTTTTGATTTCAGCCATGGAGATGCAGAGTTTGGAGTTTGCCCAGCTGGTTTCCTGTCTTGCTTTGGGAATACAGTTAAGTGATTGAATGAGTCTCAGAAGAGACTTTGAACTTTGAACTTTTAATATTGTTGAGACTGCTGTAGACTATGGGGCCTTTGGAAGTTGGAGTAAATGTGCTTTTTACTATGCTATGGCTAGGTATGGCCCCCATAGACTCATGTGTTTGAAAAAGCCTGTGGGGGCCAGGGAGTGGAATGTGATGCTTGGCCCAGGAAGTGGCACTATAAGGGGGTGTGGCCTTGTTGAAGTAGGTGTGTCACTGTGGGCGTGGATTATAAGACCCTCATCCTAGCTGCCTGGAAGTCATTCGGCTAGCAGCCTTCAGATGAAGATGTAAAACTCTCAGCTCCTGCACCATGCCTGCTTGGATGTCACCATGTTTCCCACCTTGATGACAATGGACTGACCCTCTGAACCTGTAAGCCAGCCCTAACTAAATGTTGTCCTTTGTAAGAGTTGCCTTGGTCATGATGTCTGTTCACAGTAGTAAAGCCCTAAAACAGATTACCATCTACCCAGGAATTATGGTCCCCTGATATTGGAGTCTTCAGAGTCCCTCATGTCCCCCAAAGCCCAGCAGTGGCCACCAAGCCTTTTCACATGGGCATTCAGAGGACAATTCCAATCTAAACAATAACAAACAAAAATCTTGGTTTCAGCAACTTCTGCCCCTCTCTACCATTCATTCACTCTGCTCACAAGTCCCCACCTGACTGCTCTGGATGAGGCCCCAGAGCCTGGGACAGCCACATGAGGGCCTAGGATAGAATCCACCTTGGACTCTAAGTAACAAAGTCCCCAAGTCCCCTGCTTTAGTGAGAAATTTTCCCTGCAAGTTGGGAGGAGCTAAGATGGGAGGAGTAAGGACAGGAAGAGGAGGAGTAAAGAAAGAGGAGGAGGAGGAACAGGAAGAGGAGAGATGTAAGCGCCATATGGATGACCACACATGTACCTGGGTAACAACTTATATCTAGGTTAGTTAATTGGGAAACACCTCTAATTGTGTGAGCATCTCGTTTATTGAGCATTACCAAACATATAAAGCCTTTGGTTAAGCATTAAGCATTAGAGTCTCATTTCTACCAGGTACCGCGTGGATGGTCTGGGCTCAGCTCAGCCTTGTGGAGACAGCATGGAAGATTGGCAGAGCCATCTCCCACTGTGGCATCTCGTGGGTGGCAGGGTAAGTGTTTCTGGCTGGCCATTTTTAGCTGTGGTGCATGTGCATGTGGCCTCTGGCCGTGGAACATGGCAGCAGAGGTAAGCAAAGCCACCACCTCTTAGATAGTTGGCCCAAGAAAACACCATTTTAAATGTCTCTCTCAACACCTAAGTCCAGTCTCTCACTCCCCCTACTAGACACCGTTTCTGCTGCAGATACCCCAGAGCCAGTGTGGTACGCATCCCTCAGAGACAGAGTGGAACACACCTAACCAGCTTCCAGGCAGAGACTCTTCTTTAAATCTTCCCCATCACCCCTTCCTAGAACTCCCGCCCTCAAGGACCATGACTCCAGACTGCACACAGATCTCAGGTCCAAACCCACCTATCCTACCCTCTGTATGCTGGTCAGTTTTTGTCAACTTGAAACAGGCTAGAGTCATCTGGGAACAGGGCATCTGGATGGAGAAAATGGCTCCATCAGATGGCCTGTGAACACGTCTAGGGGGCATTTTCTTAATTAATGATTGATGTGGGAGGAGCCGACAACGAGAGGCAGCTGCAATAATCCTCTCCCGCAAAAGCAGGCAAGTGTCCCACATGGGACAACTCTATGTATTACCAGGGGTAGTGCAAGCCTCCTCTTTCTCAACCATTCGGCACACCCCTCAGTTCATAGGGAAACCACTCGCGTGGGTGACACTGCTTAGTGAGCACACCCAAATGATGGTATGGGATGTGTTTGTAGTACATGTGTCTGTGGGCAAGGTGGGTGTGTGCACACCTAGTAAGCACGCAGTAGGTCTGCCTGTGCACATGTATGAATGGGTATGTATGTGTCTCTGTTATGACTGATAAAAATATCTAACGAAAAAATTTTAAAAGAATCCAGGAAAATAAGTCTGGACTACAAAGAGGTGAAAGACGAGATGTGAACGTGTTTTTCCTGTTTCTTAAATGCAATCCGTTTTCATTTTACTCTTTGTGTACCGTGAACACAAGCTTAACTGGGCAGGGGAGGGGGCAGCCTCTGCTCTGCAGGATGATGCCAACTATGGGCATCCCAGCAGCTTGCTGAGCTGACTCCTTGGGGTTCTAGTCTTTTATCAGTCTCTTATTGAAGTCCCAGAGAGTCACTACCAACTTTATCAGCTTACAGGGTCCACCAAAGACTTTGCCTCTGACATCTCCAGACCTCAGTTACATGATGAAAAAACCAGTGATCCATCCCAGGTCATTCCATTCCCACACAAGCAGAGGGGTCAGCCATCAGTGGCAACCACTGTTCTAGTGAAATGTACCCTGAGAACGCTCAGATGAGAGGCATGTCACCCTCATCTGTTCTCCTCATAACTAGTTTCACTCTGAAGATGAGGACCAGAAGCCACTGGGGCAGATGGCACAGAACAGAACTCTGCTAACATGGCTTCCCAGGTGGCCCTGGGCAAGTCCCTGCCCCTCAAAGAGCCTTAGTCACCCCAACCAAATAGCTCTGTAGTTTCCTGAGTTGAGGGGAGGGGGAATTTGAGGGAGTCAGAAAGGTTTCCTCAGAAGTTATGAGGGGTCTTTTCTCCAGCTCTCTGACCCAGGCCCTCAGTGACCTTCCAGGTCCCCTCACACCATCCACCCTCCCGTAGGGCCCTGCTCTGCCCATTGCCCTCAGCTCTCTAGATCCTGAAGCCTCCTCTCAGGTCAATGGAAAAACTCTTCTGTCTGGAGAGAGGACAAAGACACAGCTCTGCACTGCCCCCCACCCCCACAGCCTGAGGAATTCCCCTTATCTTTCAGGAACTTAGACTCAGGCCACACTGGGTTCATGGCTTCTTCTTTTGTTTCTGGTTTTTCCCAAGCAGGTATGGCTTCTTAGCTCTTAGGACTATAGCTCTTCTCAGGGCTGGGGGTGGGAGGAGGTGTGTCCAGTGAGGTCAGTCTCTGAGGTTCCCTTTCTCAAAGGCCCATGAAACCCGGATGATCAGTGAAAAGCTGAACTTTCTAGAAATTCCAGTCCCACTGGCTCTAGGCCCCTCAGTGCCCCATCTCCATCCCCTCCCCCAGGCAGGAGAGGGGGTTGAGCTCCACAGATGCCAGGACAACAGGTGGGGCAGCCAAGGTCAGGAATGCTCACAGCTGTAGACTCACCCTCAGGCCCCACCCAAAAGAACCCAGCATGTGAGAGGCTACCCAGGCATAGAGGACAGGGTAGGAAAGCTGCCCCAGAGCTGGCATTTCAGTCCTGGGTCATGAGAAGGGCAGGGTATACTGACTGTAGCCTCCTAGCTGCCCGCCTGGGTCCCACAGCCAACCATAGTTCTTGCCAAAGCATCTAGGAACATTGGTTTCTCATCCATGTTTACTTGCTAGCATGTTCTGGGCTGGAACAGCTACTGCCATCTAACCAAGTGGGGACACAGTGATCCAGGCTTCCACTTCATGGTGGTTCCTGTGCTAAGCAAGGGTCTGTCTCACATGAACAGGGAAGGAAGAAGCCTGGGGTAAGACTGGTTTTTTGGTTTTGTTTTTTGTTTTCATTTTTCTCCCACTATAGAAATAACCTCTCCTAGACAAAGGGAAGGCAGGCTGCTGATGACCTTGGCACCCTGCCTAGCTGCTGCTGCTGTGTCTTGTCCAAGCTGGTACTCTGAGTGACATAGATATTGGGTCCAGCACCGCCTCTCAGGTGCCTCAAAGTCCCTAGCTCACCATGGAGATGGGTGTAGTTACCCTGGCCTGGGCCCAACATGCCTCCTCCAGTCTCCCCCACAAATGGGCACTCAGATTGTTCCCACAGTTTCACCTCTCGTCAGGTGTATGATGGTAAGTAACATTTGGACTCAATAAAGGTGTACATCACATAGTGGGAGGGGCTTCCTTCCATCAAAGGCATTCCCGTGCTGGGCTAAAGGCCCCAAATTCCAAGTCCCTAGCAAATTCACCTTGTAAGCAAAGCAAGAAACAGAGAAAGCCAAGCCCCTCATCATGTATAGATAGCCAAGGACCCCATACTATCCCCTCATCAAGGGTGCCTTCCCGGCCACATTCCGAGATCACCATTATCTGAGAGCATCCCGTTGAGCCTGCAGGACACTGAGCCCAATTCCTCGACTCTTTCCCTGCTCCACTCATCCTTCACTCACTAGGCCAGTAAAGCTCCATCATGTCCCTCCCACTTTGTGGCATGCATGAAGAGAATCTCTTGATCTGCCTTCAGAGAGAATGGCAACCTGGGCTCTCCACCCCACCCTGCCCCATCCCAGCTGTTATTTGGGGGGGCAGGGGATAGGGCAGCCAAGGGAAGTGAGAGAGCAGCAGAGCGACTCAGAGGTGCAGAGAAACGGAGCATGCTCACTCCCCCCCACAGCCCCACAGCAACCAGGGTAGCTAGAGACGCAAACCCAACAACAGCGGGTCATCCTCTGAGAGGACAGAGGACCAAAACATTATAACCAAGAGGACAAGGGTGTCTGCCGATGCTGTCCCCAGGAAGGGAGACGCAGACTCCCATCACACCAGGAAGCTGCTTGGAGGCACAGATCCAGAACAGGGGCTCAGCAAGCTCACCCATCTACATTCCTGCTCCACTTCTGCCTCTCCATCCTCAGACACCCCAGGCTTCTCTCTCACAGTCCCTTCCTACCTCATGGTCCTAAGCAGCTCTAACAATACATCGTGTCCAGACAAAAGACAGGGACTGTGACAAACAGATGAAAACAACTATGTTCACATCTTTGATTCCTAGAACCTCACAGGAACCTTTAACTAGGGATGGGTCTTTGCAGATGCACTAGAAACTATCCAGGCATGACCCAGTATTCGTCAGCTCAGAAGTACTGCTGTCCTCAGGCGCCCAGACACCTGCTCCCATCCTAACCGGGAAGTCCACTTGCCCTGAGGATGCCCATGAGGACCTACACCAAAATCAGCATCATCTCTCCCAACCAGGCTCTGGGGACACCCTCTCTTAAATGGTCATCCATCACCGGCCTCACCAAATAAACTCTTAGAAGTCCCATCCCAAAGATAAAGGCATGTGTCAACAGCTCACCACAGCCTCCATCTCCACCCTAAATAAACACCCCTGACAGCAAAACCTCCGTCATACAGCTGGGAGCAGTAACACAAAGAGGACAAGGAAGGGACCGATCACCCTCCCTCAGTCCCCAACAAGGGCAGACAGAGCTTGAGAAGAAGCAGACTTGGGAGCTCCAGGTTGGTGTGGGGCTACAGAGCTGGAGCATGCGGCCTTGAGTTCTGAATGCCAGCTCTGCTCCTTAGTTGAGCACCTGAGGCCAAAACCCATTGCCCTCAGCTCAACCTGTTCTATTCACACCTTCAATGGCTTTCAAGAGACCCTAGTTGCATGTTTTGTTTGTTTCAACTTCCCATTTTCCTCAATGTTACTAAATGTAGCCCTTCTGTTTCTCTTAGCATCTCCTGGCTCCCCCTCTTCCCGCCCTTGTTCACCAGTCTCTTCCTGTCCTTCCTTGGCTGGTATTTGTAGGAAGCCTTCTTTCGACTGTAACCTTGTCAAGAGATCTAGGATTTGATTTATCCAACCATTTTGGTCTGAAACAAACGCTATCATGCATGGCTTTACCTGTCACTCGAATTTTGAGCTAACTCTAGCAAGAGGGATGACAAGGGACTAACAGGCAAACAGCAGCTGTCACACATTTCACACAGTACAAAGAAGATGGCTAGGCTGAGGGGTCAGACTCTGGGTGATAAGTAATGTCACTACACCATACATGTTCAGGGACTCCTCTTAGACCTGGTGGGACACCCGGGATGGAGAGAGTCGGAGGTGGTGATTCTTCTCTGAGACCCAGTACCAAAACGTTTTCCAAAAAGAAGAGTCAGATACTCATCCCGCAGCCTGGATCTCAGCAGTTAGCAGCCTATTGAGTATGGACTGCTACAGCAGGGGGGTGGAGAGTGGGAGAATCGGCGAGCAGGAGGGCAGGGTATACATACTCAGGTGGACACAGCCATCGTAACCCTGAGCTCAGGCTCACTAAAGGCATATGACAGACACCCATGGCCCCTGCTGCTAGAGAGCCAAGAAGATACAAGGCTTGAAATTTTCCAGCAGAATCCTCGAGGTGCTCATATCCCCCAGGGTCACCAATGTCCTGGAGAGGTATCATCCACACCACCTGGAGACACACAGGATAGGCACCTACTGCCTCTAGCTATGGACTACGCCGTTACAGAGCCTGTGGTCCAGATACGGAGGGAGATGTCTACAGGGAGAAGTGCTCCTTTCTTCTTCTTTATTCCTGACACTCTGAGTGTCAGATAACAACACTTATGCTATCCTCCAGTCCAGGCTAGCCCCAGGTCCACCACAGCAGGACAGGGGCCCAGGAATCATGGCAAAGCCCATGTGGCCAGCCTTGGGCTCATGACCAGGTATGGTCACCCAAGTCTTAGCAAATGCTTCTCTCCTTGACATCAACGAGGTTACCAAGTAAGTCTCGCAGAGCCGCTGTGAGCTTGTTTTCTGACTGAAGCTTTGCTGGATCAATAGCAATAAAAGAGACTCTAAAAATCAATTTAAGGCAATGTCCTTTTTAAAGAAAAACCTCTGTTCATAATCAACACTCACTTTTAAAAAAACAACACATATGCTCTTCTGAGTGTTCAGTCTGCTTGGCTGGACTCCTCAAAGGCCACCTCGTCACCCTCAATGAACCGACATGCTGGCAACTAGCCCTTCCCCAGGGAGTTGGAGCCCAAGGCCTACTTCGTGCCTACAGGAACCCACAGTTCAAACCTGGTTTCTCTGTATAGCCCTGGCTGTCCTGGAACTCACTCTGTAGACCAGGCTGGCCTCAAACTCAGAAATCCGCCTGCCTCTGCCTCCCAAGTGCTGGGATTAAAGGCGTGCGCCACCACCGCCCGGCTATTTTCCCCCATTTTTAAAAATGTATTGTGTGTATGTACACTGGCACATATGAGTTGGGGTGCATGGGTGAAAGTCAGATGACAATCTGTGGGAGTAGGTTCTCTCCTTCCACCATGTGGGTACCAGGAATAGAATTCAAGTCATTAGATACCTGCACCCAATGAGCTATCTCACCAGCCCAAGAAAACCTGTATCCAAAAAAAAAAAAAAAAAAAAAAAAAAAAGTGGGTCCAGCTCTCTGTGGCTCTGTGGGTTAACTAAAACAAAGTTGAGGAGAGTGACAGAGACACACTCACTATTGACCTTTGGCCTCTGCATACACACACAAACAGCCCCTGGGAGACCTTGGACCTTCCCTGTCCCCTCAACCAGCTGTAGAATTTTATCCAAGAACAAAACCCAGTCTAGCATTCGTGGCACTGTCCAGGCCCCACACAGAAACCCTCTTTATCGTCCTTGTCCAGTTGATGCCAAGCCCACCAGCCCTTACAAATTCCCTCATAGCCTGTTCCGCACGGCCCCTGCTTATGCCCACTGCCCACCTATCACACACCCACAGCTGTCTCTTACCATAATGGCCAACCCCCCAAAAGAACTTTCTAGAACCAAATCAGAACATAACACATTCTTTCCATCTCTTCTCATGACCCTCCCAAAGATGAAACCGCCCACATGAGCATCCACTCACTGCCGTGGATCCTTCAAGGCAGTGGCTTGAATTCTTGTCGTCTCCCCTAAATACAGGGTGGTCTGCAGCCTGGACTCAGCAGCCCCAGCTCCAAGAGTCCTGGGCCTCCTCCCAACTATTCTTGACTTGAGAGGTCATACCAGTGTTTCCTTGTTCTGCCCCAGAACCTACAGGACCCTTGAAAGAAAGATGACCTCTCACCCTCCTCAAATTGGCATCAAGGGTCCACCTGTGCCCAACAGAGACGTGCACCACTCCCCCCATTATACCACACAGCAGGGTACTTGTGAAAATCACTGCCTGTCACACACACACACACACACACACACACACACACACACACACACACAAAAAGCCATTATATAATGAGGCAGGTCCCAAAGCTGGGGATGGGAAACAACCAAGCACACAGAGTACTTACCAGGAGCCAGAGACTGGGGTACACACAGGGGAGACGGGGAGAAGCTTACCTAGTCTCATTAGAGGCCCCTTCCTATAGACATACCAGCTAAGACCTGAGGTAGGTAGAAACCTTGTCCACAAGCACACAGGGCCAGGTCCACAGTGGGGCCAAGTCTAAGCTCATCGTCCTCATACCTCAGGACACCAAGGGACACCCAGCCCCCCAGGAGAAAATTCTGCCTGAGTGTAAGGGTCTCTTAGGCCCACATGAAGCTGCAGAGACACGAGCAGCTTCTTCCCAGAGTCCCAATCACAGCCCAACACCATCTCTAACCCAGCCGCAGAGAGGAAGTGGACCCCTTGTCCTCAGGGACCCAAGGGGCCAGTGCAATGTTCTAGCTAGCTCTCCCCACCCCCACTCCTGCACCCTGGCCTCTGGGTGTCAGCTCCACCCCCACCCCACTGCCTGTAAGCCACTCCCGGGGAACAGTAAACACAAATGAGCAGGGAAGCTCTTCGATGTAATCTAGAGCCCAGCTCTCCCTGGGTCTTGCTGGCTAACAGATGTTTCATTTAAGCAGCTAAATTACCACAAAATACACCCAAGGAGATGACAGGCCAATTTCTCCCAGGGTTTATTTGCATGAAGAGGAGGGAGGGAGTGGTGTGTAGACATTCTATCTTCCTTTTTTTAAGAGGAAAAAAAAGTTTTATTATGCACATGAGTTGGGGGGGGAGGGCGTGCCAACACATGAATTATGGATGGCAACAAAGGATACAAATCCCTTGTCTTGAGAGGCAGAAAAGCCTCCTCCCCCAGAGCTCCACGCACCGAGCCTTCAGGGTGTGTATGAAGCCAATTTTCAGCCCTGCATTCTTCTGACAGTGAACTCAGACAGGTTCTCCCGGCTCAGCCTCAGTTCCCAAAGCTTTTCAAACATGAAAACTCCAATGAGCCTTCTCTGAGGCAGAGAAGAGAACATCCTGTACTGGATCCACCTCAGGACGATTCAGTGACTAATAGACCCATCCTGGCAATCCCCAGAACTGCCCAGGGAAGCCAGCACAGCAGGCATCTCCCTGGCCCAAGGACTCTACAAAGGCTAGCCCCTGGGCTGTGCCTTCCATCATGAGATGCTATCCTGGCTGGCTGGTCTACCCAGCTGCCCGCCCATAAGGAAGAAACCCAGGAAACCAGCCTATACTCCAAGAACCAGAAGACTAAGCTGTAGGCAGACTGAGGGCCAATCTGCTAGGGGAGACTGTGGCTCTGACTGTCAGCCTGACCAGGGTGACAGCTTCTCATGCATCCTGGGATAATCACAGTTCATTCATAGGGACCAGGAGCCATACAGAGCTAACTGCCAGGTGGGAGAGAAAGGGAAAGAATGAACCAGGGAGATGGATTAAGAAATGGCTGACGGGCTGGGCGGTGGTGGCGCACGCCTTTAATCCCAGCACTTGGGAGGCAGAGGCAGGTGGATTTCTGAGTTCGAGGCCAGCCTGGTCTACAGAGTGAGTTCCAGGACAGCCAGGGCTATACAGAGAAACTCTGTCTCGAAAAACAAAAAAAAAAAAAAAACAAAAAACAAAAAAAAACAACAAAACAAAACAAAAAAAAAAACAAAAAGAAATGGCTGATGTATTCTTATACAGTTTTGCAAATGACTAAAGGAAGGTGGTATTTTAGAATGTGCTGAGTGGTAAAGGGCTGGTTCATTCTATCTTACCGAGAACTTAAGGTCAAAAGACAGTTTTTCTTCATTCTTTGGTAGATGATGACAGTTTAGTTGACTTCCTCTGGTGTTTGAGTGCGTTAGACATTTCTGAATTAAGTCCCAGAAACTGATTTATACAATAATAACCTATAGTGTGGGTAGGTGTCTCATTTTTTTTCTAGCTTCTAAAAAGGTGTTAAATTCCCTCAAAAAGGAAAAATTATATGAAAGTATTGTATAAAGGTATCCAGATTCTGATGGGCTTTAAACATTGTAAAATTTATTATTTATCTTCATATTTAACCCAAAAATGTTACATCATGAACTCTATGTCAGTCTTCCTGTTTTGCATTCTCTTAGCAGACATTTTGTCCATGGCTTCTCTGAGGCTTCATGTGCCTTAAAGATGGTGCACTTTGTCACCTGCATCTGTATCAGGCTTTGTCAAAATCAAATAATCAGGATGTTATCATTTGGCCCATATGATGCTCATGATATTTGGGCAATAGTAAAAATTACCCATCTGAAGTAAGAAAGTATAAAACAAAACAAAAGCCTTCAGATCTTGGAGAATAAAAGAAAGAAACAAGCTGAACCACTGTCATGGTCCCCCCCCCCTTCCTCCCCCGCCTCCCTTCCCTCATTCTCAGAACCCATTCATTGAGAGGTCCATTCATGGCTGTCTGTGCCACCTGGGCACCTAACTTTCAACAAAGGCAGTGGCTGGCATCGCCACAGAAAGGCCAGCTCCTCATCCAGTAGCATCAATAGGGTAGACAGCTTGGTGAGCAAAGTGAGGTTCACAGGGTCCTGAGCAGACAACCGCCATCCCCCAAAAAAACAACTAGGGGGCCATGAATGACTCTTTCCAGCCTCAAGACCCAGACAGGCACTGGGCCTGGGAGCAGGATCACACTGGCCTGCAGAACACAGAGTTCTCAGTGACTCAGTCCCACCCAGCACCCACACCTCATCTCCAGAACCTCACTCTTAGGAAGCCCGCTGCACAGAGCAGCCAAGCCTTAGTGTGCATTTATGAGTAAGGTGTGTGTGTATACACACACACACACACACACACACACACACACGCACATGCAAGGATGTGCAAACACACATAGCCCCACCCACTCCTTACAATGCATTCTTAGCACCTGCTAAATACACAGTCCAGAAGCAAGCCAGCCTTGCCATCCAATTCTGCACCACATCTCAAATGCTCACATTCCCAAAAACGCCAGAACAAGTCTGGGCTCCAGGGTGGGGTACAAGAATATGACATCATCAACTAATCTTGGAAACACTTAGATTAACCCAAAGAGCCACGTCATTATTAAAAGCAGCCACTGCCAGAGCTTGCCCCAGACGGCTGCAGCTGGAGAGGCGCTGCCTCACTCCCACAAGAACGTGCCCCACCTCTAGGAGCAGCTGAAGAGGGGACTTGTCAACCAGAGCACGAAGCACAGAGCTGAAGAGTCTCTGGCAGGGCAGGGCGGCTCACCACAAGAGTAATTACACACACCAGACAGCAGCTCTGAGGAAAGGCAAGCAACTTCATGCGCCATTCACGGAGTCCTCCTACCCACCTAGGAAGCACGTGGGAGACAAGAGGATCCCTTTTCACAAGCCTGAAGCACAGGGCCACAGAACTGCAGCCACTGGGATAACCTCCATCACTCATGCGGAGTCTGGCTCTGGCTCTGGCTCCTCAAGATGGGAAGAGGGCACCTCTCTCTGTTCCTGACAGCTGGGGGAGAAGGGGGAGCATCGTGTAGCAGGCGACAAGCTGAGGATAAATACAAGAGACCAGCATTAAGGGAACACTGTCTCCTGGAGTTTGAGAGAGGGAATCTTATGGAATCCCCAGGCAGCTCCACAACCCCACCCCCTCAGCAGAGGTGCAGACCCAACGGGAGAAGGGGCCAGACCATAAGGAAGGCCCAAGGAAAGGCAAGAAGGGCCAGGCAATGTGGCATATGCAAGTAATCCCAATACTTGGGAAGTAGAGGCAGAAGGATCAGGAGTTCAAGGCCATCCTCAGCAATATAGTGAGTTAAAGATCAGGTGGGGCTGCAGGAGACTGTCTCAAATAAACAGATAGAGCAAAATTAATTAATTAATTGATTAAAAAGGGTGACAGTGGGGTGAACCACCCTGCCATTGAGGCAAGGAGTAAACTGAGGCTTGGAGAGACACAGCAACCTGCCAGTCTCCATGGCTGGCCTGTCTCAGACAGGCTTCCTGTTATGCTCTGGGGTGAAAACAAGCAATAGCAAGACATTTCAGGGTGGAGACAGGCGCCCTGGGCCAGCGTGTAGGCGATGTATCACCTATGGGTGCAAAGAAGCCAGATCCAAAAGGGGTCTTCTCTTTCACCCAAGCAACTGTGGCCCCTCCTGTCCCCACTGCTAAATAACCACAATAAGGACCAGAGAGGGAGGGACATCAATAGGGAGAAAGGAGCAGAGGGAAGGAGTGGAAGGGACGTGGGGAAAGGAGGAGGGCGGGTCTCAGAACAGGGCTGAATGAACATAAGGGACCAGAGCCTTCCACCCACCACAACAGGGTGGGGGTGGGGGACACAGGTCATGCAGTAGGCTACACGTGCCCAGCTGTCCTTTTCACCAGAGGACATGATGCAACGGTCTTGAGCTGATAGACATCTTACACAGTTAAGAGAGAGGGCCCATGCTCTAACATGACCACAAACCTCCGCATCTCACTGAGGGTAGAAAACAAGGCAGCAACATGAGCCTCAGACCATGGGGTGCTGGTATCTGCAGGAATAGGCTCTGGGATCAAAAAGGGGGGCGCCTAAGCCAAAGTAATAGGATTCCAGAGGTGGCCCAACACCATGCATCTCTTTTCCTTAGCCAACAAAGGAATCCAATGTCACAGTGAGCAGAGGCCCACACCACCTGCATGTGCCTGTCTGCATGCTCCAGCACGTAGACAACGGTGACAATCTGAAAAACCTCACTGCTTCTCAAAGGGAGATGACCTATGAAGAGAGGGCTGGAGAGACACAGGATAAAAAAGACAGCCGTAACACCCCAAGAGTGCAGGATTCTGGTCCTGGGAGACCACTCCCAACCCCCACCTCAGAACCCTCTCGATGCACCCACTAAAGGGCTTGATGTAATTAATACACAACCCCAAATGCAGCAACATTTTGAAAGGTCATCTAATGAAAGAAGATACACAAGCAACTGGCCCACCCTGCACAGATGCAAAGGGGTGAGGGGACTCAGAGCAAGCTCTGTGATCCTGGAAATGCCACGGCTAAAGACATAGTGGAAGAAAAGGGGACCGATTGTGCCCGCCCCAATCAAAAGTACAGAAAAGCAGCCAGGAGAGGCATTTATGGCTTCAGGTTTGAGTTGGCTCCGGGGCAGATGCGGGCCCTATAAAAACTCTTTTAATCTTTATACAAACTCTATAAAGCATGGCAAACACACACAGACCACAGATCACTGTTTGACCCTGTCCTTGTGAAACTGCCACTGGCAGACTGCAGGAAATCTCAGTCAGGTCTGGCCCCAGGTCAAGCAACCCTGGGCACAGACCTGTCACCTCCTCACCACTGTGAAGACTGCTATTCTTGCTTATCTTTTGGAGCCAAAGACAGCGACAACTGCAGGATACTATGCAGTCAGAGGGACCCTAGGTACCCAAGGGAAATCACAGGCTGAGGGTGAGCTCAGCCTTGCTGGGGTGGGGGGGGGGTGTACTAGAGCCAAACAAAGGGTCCTGAGTTGTCTCTGTTCTATTGGATCTATTAGCAGCTGCATGGAAGGAATCTCAGCTCCAACTCTGCAAGGGGTGTAAGGTTACCCCATCCACAGAGCCCTTCTCAAAGGTCAAGCACTGTCCTCCTGAGCTTTGACTTCCCTCTGCTACCTCAATCAGTCCTCAACCGAATCCTATTCTGTGGCTCTTTAAAAGTCCCTTGAGAAAGCAAGGCCCAAGACCAAGAGCCAAGAAGACATAAGATCTGCAAGAGATGGTAAAGGTACAATTCAGACTTGGGCTAAGAGGGTCCAGGGCTCTGATGGTATTCACCCAGAGACATGTGTGCAATCACACCCTCCCTGCCCAAGCACCTAAAGCCAGGACCAGGATGGAGCCAGTGGGTCCCCAGTGGTCTGCATAAGGTCATCTCTGTATGAGTGAGTGGGGTCTAGGATTCCTGCCATGGGGAAAGGAGTGGATGTGGACCAGCCACACTCCACACAAAAAAAAATGTTAACAGGTGGGAGGAGTGCATAGGAGACTTTCATGTGCAAAAACTCTAAGGCAGGAGCCACGGCTATTCGTGACAGACAGGAGCCCAGTGACGGCAGTAAGGTCAATTGGCCCTGAGACCACCCTCTCCAGCAGGCCACATCTGAATCTTACTTAAGCTGCCTGTTTGCTGGTGCAGCTATTGAAATATCTGGAAACAAGAACTTTCCAAGAAACACAGGAAAGCAAGGGGACCACCATCACCTGGCCAAGAAACCAGCCTGAAGGTCCTATGGGTAAGTGTCAGCGGCAGGCTCCTGCCAGCTTGCTTCTCTAGTTATCAGGTCAACACACAGAGCTATCTCTGTGACACAATAACCAGTGGCAGATGCTTTGCAAATAAGGTGGAGTCCCCTCCCCATCATCTGGAAACAGGTGAAGGATAGGCTAGAAACCATGTAGCCACAACAGAGCCGGCTAGGCCATCATTAAGGCTGCCTTCAGATTCAGTTACTGGCTCCTGGCATCCCATTTCCCACCAGCCTAAACACCCTGCTAAAGGCCAGCCCTGGCTGGTGAGAAGTCTGGGCCCCAACACAGCTGTAGGACCTCAGCTGATCCCTCACCTCTCCCTCCTCTTATGCATTAATAAGGCCAGAGTCACCCAGCTCAGTGCCTGGATGGTCAAGAAATAAATGCTATCTAGAGGGTTAGAGAGATGGCTTACCAGGTTAAGAACACTGGCTGCTCTTCCAGAAGACCAGGGTTCAGTCCCCAGGTACAACTCTGAAACACACTAACAGCAAAGGTGGTGTGTGTCCATCTTCTGCCTCTACAGGCTGGAAGGCCTTGCCCAAGAAGCAACAGAGAGGGCAGAGGTCCCTTTCAGTCTTCTCAGACTTCTAATTGTTGGACACTCAGTTCACCCAGGGACAGAGACCAGAGAAGCCTCCTCCTCAGGCCAGTGGGAATGACTAACAGGGCCTGATCTGTCAAGGGCCAGGGGACAGGAGAGGAAGACGGATGCCCCATGCAGCACAGATCTGGATACCACAGGAGTAGGCAGCAAGCGGGTGGGCAGGGAATGCAGTGTCCTGTGCAGCAGCCAAGCACGCTCCCGGCATACAGCTCCTCAAAATCCTCCTATGAGCCCCGGTACAGAAGTGTGGAGCGACAGGGACTGTCATCCTATTTCAGGTAAGGAAACTAAGTTCAAAGGACCCTCACGACCCTGGCTTCCACATATAGGACACTTGACTGAGGGCCCTAAGTGACCGAAGTCATCAAGGAAGCATGAGAAAAACAGGTCAGCAGTTTGCTCTTGTCCAGCACTTCCTGTTAGACAAGCTTGTCTAGGGCTTTTGGCAAAGAGCAGACAGGGACGAACCAGTATTGGGGGAGGGGGACCAAGAGCCCTTCTCAAAGTTCAGAGCCTGGGGAAGCAATTGGAGCAGCAGGGGGAGGGAGAGGCTAAGGAGCAAACTGCAGGGCAATGACCAGGAAGTAGGAAGCCACAGGAGGCAGCCAGAGGCTGAGTCAGAGCACCAGGTGCCAGACAGAAAGACAGGGCGCCTCCCACCAGGTGAGCTTCAGCGCAAGGCTGGAGGACTGGCTGGGTGCAAAAAGCTACAAGGAAAGTATCTTAGTTAGGTTTCACTGCTGAGATAAAACACCTCAACGAAAAGCAACTTGGGAAGCCAAGGGTTTATTGGGCTCGCACATCATACATAGTCCCTCCTCAGTGGAAGCCAAGGCAGGAACTGAAAACAAAGCTGAGATGCTCCTGTTGGCTTGCTTAGCCTGCTTTCTTAGACACCTCAGAACCACCTGCCCTGCGATGGCACTGTCCACAGTGGGCCAACTGGGCCCATCCCACAGCAATCATTAATAAAAAAAAAAAAATATATATATATATATATATATATATCTCCTACAGACTTACCTACAAGGCAATCTGATGGAGGAGGCGCAGGAGCCAGGGAGAAAGGAGATGGCTGAGGGAGAGTTCAGCAGATGCTGATCTTCTAAACCTCACCCTTTAGTTTTGTATGACCCACAGCTGCTATTTCCCCCCAGGACCTGCCCTAGGGCTCTGTGTGTATTAGTCAAGTCCTCTACTGCTAAGCTAGAGTTCTAGCCCCTATATTCTATCTTAAGACAGAGCCTCAATAAGTTTCCAGGCCGGCTTTGAAGGTGTGGTTCTTCTGCCTCACCATTTCAAGGAACTGGGATGTCAAGCCTGTGCGGCTAGGCTGGGCTCCTTCTACCATGTCTGTCTATATAGCCTGCTTTGTACACTCTACAAACCGTGTGTGTGTGTGTGTGTGTGTGTGTGTGTGTGTGTGTGTGTGTGATGTGGTGCTGGGGATGGAGCCCAGGGCCTGGCAAATGCCACCAAGCTACAACCTCAGTTCCCAAGAAAGGTTGTATTTTAATGGTTGGAATAAGCCCCATTATGAAACACAGAATTCTAACTTGATAAACACATTGTACTGAAGCTCTTGGTTCAAGAAAACAGCTAAAGCTACACTTCCTGCTATGAGGCAGAGTTAGGAGTGGGTGCTAGAACAGAGGCCGTCTGGCCCATGATGCCTAACATATTCTGAAGTTAACTCTTAATAGCAAACACTGATTACCTTACTCCACAAGAAAGCTGAATGGCCAGGCTGGCATGTGGGGAAAAGGTGTTTTCAAGGAATCTGAGAAATAAGGCCTGATGCAGGGTGACGGGGGACAGGACTGAGGAGACTATGTCCTTCATCCACTTAACACAGGGTCCTGACACATCAGACACCACCTGCGCAACCCACCAGTCTTCACTGTCTATGTTCTGAATTTGCTGTCTGGAACCAACATACATTTCCTGGATACAGAGACAAAAGGTATAGATCAGGTGACAAATGCTTTATCATGAGTGTCCTCAAAAGAGGGGTCAGGGAGGTTAGAGAAATGGCTGTGGGGGAGGGAGGAAGGGAACGCACATGCTTTAATCCCAGCACTGGGAGGCAGAGGCAGGCAGATCTCTCGAATTTAACGTCCGCTGGGTCTACAGAGTGAGTTCCAGGACAGACGGGGCTCCCTGTCTCGAAACAAAACAAACACCAAAGAGATGGCCCCATGGTTAAGACCATTGCTGCTGCTTGCTGCTCACTGACCCAGGCCAGCCTGTTCTAGCTCTAGAAGATCAGGCGCCCTCTTCTGGCCTCCAAGGGCATCTGCACACATGTGCATACGCACACATAGATACACAAATACACACAGAAATAAAAAGTAAGCATTTTTTTTTTTTTAACAAGAGAGATCATATTCCCAACAGCCCTCTGGAGACACCATGGCTTCTGAGAAGATAAGGGACACCTTGGGTTACCTAATCCTCAAAGCAAGAAAGAACTCAACTAAAGACCACGGTCAAAGGGAACACTTTCCTTTTCAGGGCCCCAACAAGTAAGAGCCCAACAGCTCCCCATTCCCAACCAACTGAACATACAACCCCAGGGCCCAAAGCGGGACAGACTGCTCTTCACAAAGGCCTTCAACGTGGCCTTCCTCTCAGCAGCACCCTGACTAACAAGCAAGCCAGGTTTGGTTTGGTTTGGTTTGGTTTTTAACCAACACACACCACACAACAATTCACACCAGTGCTGAGAGTGTCCACCCTTCAGCAGATGCTGCTTGCTGCTCCAGTGGTCCATTGCACGGACATCAGACCAGGCCTAGGGACAATGCTGCCAGAAGTCCTGCACCTCTCTCAGCAAGTCCCTGACACTGCAGCCACCCGAGCATCACAAACACGGCCATGCAGAAACTCCAGCCCCAGAATCACATTCCCCTGCTATGTTCCCACCACTAGTGCCTCAAGGAGTCTTTCAGACACCCCTACACACCTCACCCTCCCCGCATGAAACTGAGTTCTATACATACACATCTGTGCTTTATCCGTGGCAAGACAGAACTCCTATACCCCCAAAGATCTGGCTTTCACCCTTCCAGAGCTGTTCTGCTAACACCACACGCTAAGTAAAATGCATCATTAAAATGAGTGTTATAGAGTAAGCAAGATGGCTCAAGGGGTAAAAGTGCTCACGATACAAGGCTGGTGCCCTGAGTTCGATCCCTGCCTACATGTAAAGGTGGAAGGAGGGAGCCACCCCACAAAGCTGTCTCAGCACACATACCGTGGTACTCATGCCTTCAGGCACATAATACACACACAATAATAATAAATAAACTTTTTCCCAAGAGCAGTGGTGCACATCTTTTATCCCAGCACTCAGGAGACAGAGGCAGGTGGAACTCTGAGCTCAAGACCAGCCTGGTCTGCAAAGTGAGTTCCAGAACAGCCAGGACTACATAGTGAGACTGTGTCTCCAAAAGAAAAGGACAGAGTTCGGAAATTTTTTTTTAATTAATGTTACACATTTGTTAGTTTTTGTTATGACTACCAAAAAATACATAAATCTAAAGATTTTTTATTATTATTATCATCTGTGAGTGCATGTTCATGAATGCAACTACCTGCAGAGCCAGTAAAGGGTGAAGGATCCCCTGGAGCTATCATACTAAGCCTTTGTGAGTCACCTAGTATGGGTGCTGGAATTCAACCTCAGGTCAACCATAAAAGCAGCAAGAGCCCTTAACCATAGAACTTAACATAGGAGAGATCCAGTCCAGTGGAAATCAAGATATAACTAACTCAGCATTGGCTGCGTTCACATACACAGACCACAAATAAGCACACATTGTGTGCACACAAAGATGTGTCCAGACACACATATATATATACACGCTTTCACATGCATTTCCCCAGGTAAGCACTAAGAGCTTCCATGAGTCCTGAGCACACCCCTCCCCATCTTGGCCTCAACATACCCCTCTCCTACCAAGGAACTACATCCACTGAAGCAGGGGCCAGCTCCTGAACTAGGACAAAGGAACACACAGATGAGCCCAGAACATCTTGTGCCAGCGAGTCAGCGATGCTCCCAGAATGACTGGGAGGGTGCCAGAGATATGCAGACGCCAACCTGGACCAGTTCCCACTGTCGCCCAAGACAATGTGAGCACCGAGGTAAATAATGGTTATAGCAGATTAGAATAAAACAGGAAACATAACCCATGCTGGGTGGGAAGACAGAAAGAAGTGGAAAGAAGTGGAAAGAGGAGGAAGGGGGAGAGGAGAGGGAAGGGGAGGGAAACAAGAAATCAGTATTTACCTTGTCTCAAAGCACCTCCCTGAAACCTAGGCTCCCCAATAACCAAGGAGTTTAAACTCAACATCTCCAGTAGACACTCAACGCTGAGCCTCAAGCCACCTGCTCTGATCCAGAGGAAAGGGTAGCATAGCAGGATGCCACATCCCACCGCAGGGGCACAGCCTGAGTCTAATCCTGAGCCATCAGCCAAGGAGCCAAGGAGCCTGGACCTTGGGCATGAAGAGCAGAGAATGTGACTGTTGAGGAGAGGCCTTGGACAGAGAGGAGCAGATGAAGATCCCAGGTCACTTTTGCTGGAAAGGACACTTAACTAGGACACCTGAGTGTCTTGATGCAGTGGTGACAAAATGCACATTTGTTTGTAGGAAATGCACTGGGCATCAAGAGCATGGAGTACCAAGTCCCTGCTACCGCTCAAAGGTCCACAAGAAAGTGTATACAACTTGGTCATGAGTCAGAACCATTCTCACATTGTAAAACTGCCTGGCTCGAGGCAGGAAAGACGGCTCCCTGGTTAAGCAACATTGTCTGTTTTTCCAGAGGACCCAAGTTTGGCTCCCAGCACCCACATCAGGCAGCTCACAACTGGCTGTAACCCCATCTCCAAGGGATTGAATACTCTGTTCTGAACTGCAGGGTATTTGTACTCCTGTTCTCACACACACACACACACACACACACACACACACACACACACACACGATCACAAATAAGTCTTTTTAAAACTGCCTGGCTTCCCTGAGAATCAGCTTTGCTTTCTCTGCTTCCCAAATCCCATGTCTTGACTCTCAGCCTTGGCCAGAGTGCTCCCCTCCCCTCTTGGTCCTCCCCAGCCTGTGACATGGACCCAGGCAAAGGAATGATTCCTTGAACAAATGTAAAAGGAAAGAACATTGCTCTGCACGGGAAGCCAAGATGAAGGGAACCAGAGAGAATGTACTCCTTCCTGCCTGGAGAGGCTCACATCCTTAAGAACCCACAACCACCCTTGGTTTGGATGAATGATCTAAATCCCCCAGGGCCTGAGCCCAGGCAAGCAGGCAGCAAGTGGTGTTCACGAGAAAAGTACTCAAAAGTGCAGCACTGGAGATGCATACTTGAGCAGTGTCAACCCAAAACGAGTCTCAGCACAGGGGAGCAATCAGAGGAAGCTTCCTAGAGAAGGAAGAGGCCCCAAGCCAGCTGACAAAGAACCAGGCTGGAAGGTGGTTGGTAAGTTAGCATGTTATGGGCACAAGAGGAAAAACCACGGGGAGGAGACAAAAAGTACCAGGCCAAAAGTTCAGGGGAGAGGGGAAACATGGAGGTCCCATGAAGGCAAAGCCTTGTGATCCAGGTATTAAGAGATCTATGATACGTCACTGCAGCAGACAGACCACTGGTGTCCTAAAATGAGAAGGCCACCAGAGTGCTATGAGCATGACAGAGCCAAGTGAACGTGACCCCTCCTTAAGAGGCCTCTCCAGAGCAAACATGTAGACTGTCAGCTGGCACAGTGCCCTTGTGAACTCTTTGACTGTAGCCACTTCAACACCATAGGTCCCTTCTTAGGATCAGTAATTAGTAAGTACACCTAATCAGCTTAATTAAACCCAAAGCAGCTTCCAGGCATTGGAGTACAAGGTACATCCTATCCTGTCCATTCAAGAGGGTGCAACAAAGCAGACAGCCAGTATCTCTCCATGACCATCAGTACCCAACAGATGCCTAATAAATCTGTACTGCCATGCCTGGTATAGCGGTGCACTCTTTTAATCTCAGCACTTGAGAGGTAGAGACAGGCAGGTCTCTGAGAATTCCAGGTCAGCATGGTCTATCCAGTCAGGGTTACAGTCAGACCCTGTTTCAAAAAAATTTTTTTTCCATTATGCTCCCCTAGAACCAATAGCCCAGCTGAGATAACTCAAAATGGGAGGGGACTTCTGAGTCCTGAAAGTTTACCAGGAAGCCATGTGGCCTTCAAGGATCAGGGGACACCAGAGGCCAGTGAGCTGGACATGTTCTGACACATGACAAACAGGGAGAAAGAAAACAGTCTCTCATTCTGTGCCAAATGGCCCAGCTGACTCCCCATAAAGGATTTAGAGGTCCAGGGAAACCAGGCATGTTCCCACTAACACCACAGAAAGCCCCCACGCAGGTCCCAGGGAAAGCTCAAAGTAAGCAAAACTGCAGGGCAGCTGGGGCAAGTCCTCTGAATTCACCTTTTTTTTTTTTTTTTTTAGAAAGATGTCCATACACAAGCTTGTTTAAGCCACTTACTGCCTGGATGACCTGGGCCACAACCAGGGCACATCTGTGGAACTTTAACAGTCTACAGATCAGAGGTGGTCACCACTCCACCAACTGTTCCTAGCCAAGAGCAGTTGTGATTCCTTCTGTGTTCCAGTCACCACAAAACAAGGTGATACCACCTTCCCCCCCCCCCCTTCCCCTATATTAGAAATGTGAGTTTCCTGTGGCATAGAGCAAGCACCTAGAGAAAAAAAGAAGACTCTCCCCAGACCCTGCACAGCCAGCTCTGGTAACAACCGTTGCTTCTTTCCTTATGAATACACATGGGGCCATAAGGCTCAGCAAGCACCTGCTTTGTAAAGACCATGGGACAGACCAGCTTACACAAGATGACAAGCAAGGGGAGAACATAGACCTTCCGCGCAGGTGTTAGTAATCTCCGGCTGGTAAAACCTAGAAGTTTCCAGGTCCCGGGGACTGAATCCTGAAGCCTACCCAAGCCAGCGCCCTTTATCCCATCCAGACCAAACCACAATATCCCTGCCAACCCGCTTCACCCTCATAACCCAACCCCACCCCACCCCTAATCCTAGGTCAGGCTCAAGCCTCCAGGCCCAGCAACAGAATCTGCCAGAAGCCAGCCATCTTAGCCTCCAGTTCCGTGGAAGCCCATAGGGAGATAGGGAGTGAAGCCCCAGCTATGTGTAGGAGTGTGTAGAACACACGTTCTCTAGCCACGAAAGGGGTTAAGAACTACAGACTTCCTGGCCCAACTTCGGGAGGAGGATCACACTTCCAGATCTGTGAAAGTCCTCCCTACAGCAACCATTTAAGCGTGCCACTTGGGCACCCTGTCACTCAGATCTTGCAGGACTCCAGCTGCAAGAAAGACCCTGAAGGCTCTCTCTGGGCTGCTGGGATATTGCTATCAAGTAGGAGGACAACCCCCTCTCTTTCCCTCCAGGGGCTCTCCTTTGTCAAACGGGCATGGCCTCATCTCTGTGGAAAGGCAGACACAGCCAAAGGGCAGAGGCTTTGGGGGGAGGGGTGAAACCCGCCAGAATATTAGGATTAGTGACTCTCAAAGAATCACCGCGTTTCCCACAGTCCTAGAAGAGAATTCCCGGCGTCCACTAGGAGTTTCTCGAAGTGGGCGGGTCGCACCTGGACAGTACCCGGCTGAACCAGAGCTGCCTAACTCTTCTCTCCGCCTCCCAGATCCCTTTAAAGAGCGATTGGGCGGGGGGGATCCAGGACCCCCAAAGGGCGGGCCACACGCCTTGAATTTGCTTAACTCTCAGCCAAGTTCCCTTCAAGGGGCCAAGAAAAGCAGCTTCAGCCAGCAGAGCAGACATTTTCCTGCCCTGCCCTGCCCTGCCCTGCAGCCACACGAGTGCCTCCCTCCACAAAGGCCTCACTGGAGCAACGACCGAAAAGGGGGCGGTGAGGAGGCGAAGGGAATACCATCTCAGAGGCCCTCTAGGAAGGCCCACGAGGCAGCTGATCCCAGGCTGGGGTCTGGAAGGAGGCGCAGGCCGGAGAGGGGGCGGCGCCCGGCCCTCCCCTTCCTTCGGCCAGAGCATCCCGCCCGGCCCGGCCCCTCCACCGAGCTGCGGGTCAACGTAGCCACGACTCCATCTCCTCCTCCACCGGCTCCAGCTCATCCTCCATGGGCTCCGGCCGCCTAGCGCGCAGCCCGGGGACGCGGCCCCCGGCGTGGCACGCACCGGGTTGGAAAGGACACTGAGGGACCCGGGCCTGGGTGCGAGACTGCAGTGCTGGGTGCCGCACCGAGGCTGGAGTCGCCCTCCACCAGAAGGGCCCTCGCGGGGCAGCCGTACACACAAACGGTCCCCGCGGCGATGGTGGCGCGCCCTAGGCTTGGGGGACTTTAGCCAACTTCGCGCCTTCGGGGACGGCCGCTCTCTAGAGCGGAAAGCGGAGACCGGGACGTGCCCTGCTCTGCACTGACCCCTGAGCCAGCCTCTCCGGCCAGGGAACCTGGGCCTCCCACGGCCCTCGCTCCAGTCAATGCGCCCCTCAGGTCGCACACCCGAGCTCCTCCTGCAGTGCCGGGACCCTCACCTGGGACATCTGCGGCCGGAAGTTGATGTCCTTAAGGTCGATGGAGCCAGGGGAGAGGTTGTGCAGCAGCTGGCATAGAAGGACGCCGTCGCGCAGCGCCTGCGCCAGGTCGAAGACCACCGCCGAGGGCCACACGACGCGGTGGTTGGGCGGCAGGACCTTGCAGTCGATGAGCCAGCGGCCGCATTGCCGCCACTGCTCCATGGCGCCCGCGGCGCCTGCGCTCGCCGCCGCGGCCGATGGGCCAGCTGGCTCAGGGCAGCACTCTGGCCAAAGTGCGGTGACCGCGAGGCATCCCGCCCGCCCGCGCGGGGCTCGGCCACCGGGGCGGGGCTTCGAGCAGGCGGCCCCGGGTCTCCCGCTGTGCGGCCGCTCGGCCCTCCTCTTCCTCCTCCTCCTCGGCTACTAGCGGGCCGCTGCTCCCGCCCACGTGCGGCCACCAGGCGCCCGCGGGGCAGCGTGCCGGGTCCTCCCTTCACACACACAAGTCCGCTCCAGCTCCGGCCCGGGCTCCACGCCTCCTGCCGCCGCAGCGCTCCTCGATCCGCCCCTCTGGGCACCGCATTCTGCGCTCCGGGCGTCCCGCTCCGGCCGCCGCTCCTGCCCCACCCGAGACAAAGGCGCAGCGGGTCGCTCGCTCCCTGCGTCCGGCGCCTGAGCTGCTCTCTCCACCGGGGCTTTGTTCGCCCGGCCCGCGGGCTCTACGATACTCGCGGGGCACTGGGACTCAGAAGCTCCGCGGCTCCAAGGCGCTGGGGGGTGCAGGGGGCGCGGCCACGGCCGGGCGGGGCCGGGGGCGGAGCTGGCACCTTCACCCGGCACCTCCCCCAGCGACCCAAGCACCGCCCCCAACCCGTCCTCCCACTTCCTGCCCCTGGGCGGCCAGCGAAAGTTGAAGAAGGCGGTGCTCCTGCGCAGGCTCCCCGCCCTCCACTTTCCCTTAGGTGCACGTGGAGGCTGGAGGTCTTTCTTGCCGAGCGATGAGGCCGCCGCATCCCAGAAGAGACTAGAAGGTGACCGCTGTAACGCTGGGTGCCCTTGCAGGGTCTTTCGGCAAAGATAGACCCCGGAACCCGAACCGGGTTGACCCACACACCCAACGCCCCTATGGCCACATCAATCTGATTAATGGGCTCAGGTCTTCCAGAGTTCACTTCCAGTCCTCTGTCCAGGGTCCGCAAGATACTCCGTCTCCAAGATAACGGAGAGAGAGAATAATGCTTCACTTATGGTCACAAGCAGCCCCCTTGATTTTCTAATGGGAGTTCTGGAGGGATAGACAGTGTTGTGTCCTGAGCACATTGTGACAGTGGGAGGAACTTCAAAAGCATAAGTAACTGATTTTGCAATTGAAATTAATTTGCTCTGGACTGTCTATAGGAGCTGTAGGTCGTTGGTAAAGGGAACTCCACAAAGCCAAGCCTTCTCTGAAACTAGTGTCATGAAAGGGAGCTGGAAGTAAGAAGAGTGACCAGCTTTTGTGGACTAGGCAGCATTGTGTCAGCCCCTGCCTCTCCCAGTTTACCTGGTCCAGGGAATGATGACAGGACCCACCTCAGCACACAGTCTCTCCCCTGCACCCAGGGGAGTTCCTCCCAGAAAGGCCTCTCTGCAGGAAGTCTGCTCACCCCTTCCCCACCTAAGGAGGAAGCATGAAACCTGATCCTAGAGATGAGAAGAGGCCAGGTGGAGCCAGGCTGGATGACAGGTGAGCTCCTGCAGCTTCACCTCTGAATAGTTTCAGGGGAAGGTCCTCCTGCAGAGAGGGGGTTAAATCATCCAAAGCACATGCCTACAGGCAGACCGCAAGTCATTCAACACTCTGTTCATAGGGATGAAAAGAGAAAGAAGGAAAGAAAGGATATTGCAAAGCTGAAAGCAAAGCATCCTGCTAATGCTGCGTTCTTGCCTTGGTGTAGGTACCCAGAGATCTCCCTCACAGAAAAGAGGTCTCTGTCCTCTCAGCCCTCAGCCGTCCTGCCTCATCAGAAACTCACCAAGACCAGGTCTGGGACAGGCTAATTTTGTCATCCGATCAAGCGTTCATCTGCTGCCCCCTGGTGGTCATGGAGAAAATGGCATCAGCTGACAGCCGAGCTATTCCAAAAGAGGGGTCTGTCTTTGAGGGGCTGTACTGCAGAGTTTGGAGTTAGTATGTCAGTTGTCAGAAGATCCAGGCCTCCTGGCACGGCGGAACTCTCTAGTGCCCAATTCCTTATCTGGCTAGTGGGGATATCATCCTGTGTGCTTGGTAGAGACCTTGGGAGGCTCTGCAGGGAAACCATAGGGATGAATGAAGGAAAGCTGGATGGAAAGTATCCAGATGTCTGTTGTACATGTGTAGGTCAGAGTGCATGAGCTCAAAACAAACATGCTGAGGGCTGGTAAGATGGATGCTTCTCCTCAATATCCCATCTCACCCATTCTCTCAGCCCACAGCTGTTGGCCAGAATTGCCTTCTGGAAGTGTCCAAGAGACGAGAGTACCTTCCCACTTTGGATATGAGCTCCAGTGAAAGCCACTTGTGCTGAGTACCAGTGACTAGCTCTGAGGTGAACCCAGCCTCATGCCCAGGATGTGGAAAGTGGGCCACTGACTAAGTAACTGTGCAAGGAAGGATGCACATGGAAAGGGGCAGCGAGTCTACTGGGCGCTGACAGTCCTTGAAGAGTCTGCTTTTACAGAATAGGGGCTAACAGGAAAGGATGGCTGCGGAGAGGAAGGCCCGGAGCAGCAAGGCCTGGCCCAGAAGGAACTCAGCATCTCTATACCCAGTCATGAACTGGTCAACTACAGCACATTCTTTTATGTACTCTGGTGTCAACTCCCCACTTCTAGTTTGCCAGGAAGTTTGAGACACACACACACACACACACTCAGATTCTGAGCACCCCCAGCTCTGCCCCCACCATGGTCCATGTTCTTCCCCTTGGGTTCCTCAACAGCCTGCTTCTACCTTGCCTTTCAGACTGCCCTCCACAGCCAGCGAGGACTAAGCCAAATCTAGATGCAACCCTATCACTCTGGCACCCTAAAACAAGCCCTTTGTGGTCTCAGCTTCCTGAGCACAATCCTTAGGCCTGGAGCTCTTTAAAGGAGTGCTATCTGACAGGCATGGGGCCCCAGACTCCACCTCTAGCCCTTACAGCAGTTGATTCTCAACCTGTGGGTCTGAACCCCTTGGTTGCCTAAGACCATCCAAAAACACAGATATTTACACACCACAATTCAAAACAGTAACAAAAATTAGTTGTGATGTTACATAACATAATTGCAATGAAAAATAATGTTATGGTTGGAGGTCACCATGACATGAGATTGTATTAAAGAGTCACAACATTAAGAAGGTTGAGAACCACTGTCTTTTTTTTTTTTTTAAGATTTATTTATTTATTTATTTAATGTATATAAGCACACTGTCCTTGAAACACCAGAAGAGGGCATCAGACCCCATTACAGATGGTTGTGAGCCACCATGTGGTTGCTGGGAATTGAACTCATGACCTTTGGAAGAGCAGCAAGTGCTCTTAACCATTGAGCCATCTCTCCAGCCCCCAAGAACCACTGTCTTAAAGAACATTAAAAAAGAAAACAAATGGCAGAATCTCTGCCAAGCAAACCCCCTATGGCACAGCTCCTTTCCCTGGCTGCATCTTCTGCACTGCTACTAGGGTTTTGCACTTGCAGTTTCTCTGACCAGAATTCTTCCACCAGAAAGGGACATGGCCAAGACTCTGGTTAGCAGAAGATGAATTTGAACCAGGATCTCAACATGGAGTCCATTTTCCCCAGTGCTCCCAGCAGAGCTGTTTGCATTTATTCTAGGCTGACCATAAGACTTAGGTCAACACAAGAGAAATCATGGAAGTCGCCATGTCTCTGCCCTTCTGGACTTCTGCAGTGTCCCTCCCGACTACCTCCCACAGTGAGGCACTGCTCACCGGGCAATGCCAGGACTGGTCTCTGACCAGATTACAAGTGCCTCTAAGCACACAGTGCTTTTGGTAACACCTGCCTCTGCAGAAGCTTCGCCAGACACTGGAATGTCCAGGAAACTGAGCATCTCCCCGGCCAGACCAGACATTGTGATTATTCATTCATGCGTCCCCATCAAACACCCAGACATACTGCATGTTCTCTGCTTTTCATCAAAAAGGCCATCATTGAAGGGCTCTCCCCAACAGGGATGGAGAAGCAAGGCTTCTCATCCAAAGAAACACCACCTTTGGCCTTTTCTCTACCACTGACCTTCCGTTCACTTCCTCACCAGCCCTGAACCTCTTTTTACATCTTTTTCTGGTCCCTCAACCCATCTACCTGGCCCTCTGTCCACTTAGCCTCTGATCTTCGTAGCCCTTCATTCCCTAGTCAGCCCTCCCATGTTCCTCAGTCCATCCTCTCGCATGGCTCAGGCCAGCCTCCCACCTGTCCACCACTACCTGCCCCTCTCCTGTCCATCCACTTATACCTGCATCTGGCCACACATCCCACCAACTAGCTGAGCCCTGACTTTGTTTCCAGAGAAGGGAAAGTGAGTGTTTTCGCCGGGTGAGGGATTTAGTCTCACATCCAGCCCACATGAACACACATTTTGCAAATTCCATTTGGAGTTCCATCGGGCAAATTCAGCTGTCACAATTTCCCAGGAAATTATAGGTGTAAGAAAAGACCATCTGGCCCGCCCTAGAGACTAAGCAAGCCTTGCTGGATGATGGGTGTGGACTCTCTCGCTTTTCCTTTGAAAAGACAAAATGTAGACTTTTCACTGCTAGTTGCTTCAACTTCAAATTTAAGCCAAAGGCCACAGTCTAGAGACTGACCCCTGCACTGAGGTCTCTGACATCTTGCTGTGACACAGCCACAGCTTGGGCACCTGCCAATGACTGTGCAAAACCCGAGGACAGTTTTCCCTGAGGCCTGTCTTGAGGCTTTAGAGGCTTCTGAGAAGACACTGTGTTTTGGGCCAGGTGAGCACAGTCTTAAGAGAGCAATGGGACCAGGTCACTGATCAGCTCCCCACTTGAGACTGAGGTAGGGTGGTTCTGTTTTCCTTATCACAAAGCCACAAGCCACCTGGATACTACATAAACAGAGCGGGTCCAGTCAGAATCCATTTGTCTGCATGTGAATAATAGCAGGCATGTGAATAACAGGCAGGCACTAAGCATGTTCCCAGACAGGCTCAGCTGACCACACACTGACTGCTGGAAACGTTGGCTCTTGGTAAAAAGAAGTTGACACAGTGTGAAGAACACAGCCATGGAAAAACCTGACTGTACTTCATCCCACCTCATCAGAGCCCCAAACCTCCCTTCAAACCAGAGGCGGGCCTCAGGTCCTGGGTCCTTCCATTCTCCTCCAGCTATGTCACCTTGAAGTCAGCACAACCAAAGGAATGTGCCAACCCCACCTGCTCCAACACCTTCCCAACCAGTATTTGTCACCCAGGAAGAGACTTTGTATTCCTTAAATAGAGCCCCCACCCTCTACCCACCTACTGGTCCGGCAACCTCCCTTTTGTCAAAAAGAGATTGTTGTTGTTGTTGTTGTTAATGTGCATTGGTATTCTACCTGCGTGTATGTTTGAAGGTTCCAGATGCCCTGTAATTGGAGCTCCAGAGTGTTGTGAGCTGCTATGTGGGTGGTGGGATTTGGACCCAAGTCCTTTGAAAGAGCAGCCAGTACTCTTAAGCACTGAGCCATCTCTCTAGCACCTCTGGCAGCTACCTTTGAATCTGCTTTGAATCACTTCATACAATTAGAATCAGTGGTGACTTGTGGCCTTTTGTGCCTGTTTTTTTTTTTTTTTTTTTTCTTTCACCCTGAATATGGCTGAGGTTTGTTTCTGTGACTCATGTTCTTCACTCAGGAGGTTCTTTGTCCCTTTCTATGGCTGACCAGTAAGCAATTCATTGTGAGGCCTTCCTGAGACACAGATTAATCCAGCATGTCTGAAACATTGTCATCCTGATATCTAATCAGCATCAAGACTTACTAAAAAGACTTTACCTCCTTCTCTGTTCTTCAAAACACTGGGTGTGTCTTGCACATGCAGCACATTTCCATCTGAACCCACATTCCCCTGAGAAGCGTTTGATATTAAATAAATTTAGGTTTCATGAAACTCACAGTTGAAAAAGATTTTCATGCTCAAGCTGTTTCAAATACACTTAGAAGTTTGCCAAAAATAGAATTTAGTATCAGTTTCTAAATTAATTAAACTGAACAGAAAGAGAGTTGACTGGAGTCTGGGAAATGTCTGTCTCCTCAAACCCAAGCAGTCACCAGGCCAGAAAAGACCCTTCCTTTCCTTTGTGCCTTAAGTGGAGTCGCTGTGGTGTTGGTGTTCTCCCAGCACCCAGCACCATGCCTGGCATGAGTTCGTGACTCTACTCACTTGCCCACCCACCCACTCATTCACTTCCTATCTTGTCTGCTCACCCACCCACTACCCAGACCACATCCACGTACTTGTTATGCATCCACACACTGGTTTATCCATCACCACCTCTCCAGCCACCATCCCACCCATCCATCCATCCTCTCACTCAACCGCCCCCACCACCCACTGCCCTAGTCAGGTTTCCTTTCTGTTGTGTTGGCTTAACACATGGTAGATATCTGAAAAAAGGAAGCCTCAGTTGAGAAGATTTATTTCCCCACCAGATTAGCCTGTGTATAAACCTATGGGGGCTTTTTTTTTTTTTTTTTTTTTTTTTTTGTTTTTGTTTTTGTTTTTGTTTTTGTTTTTGTTTTTCGAGACAGGGTTTCTCTGTGTGGTCCTGGCTGTCCTGGAACTCACTCTGTAGACCAGGCTGGCCTCGAACTCAGAAATCTGCCTGCCTCTGCCTCCCAAGTGCTGGGATTAAAGGCGTGTGCTACCACCAACCAGCGAGGGCAATTTTTTGATTAATGGTTGATGCCTGCAGGGCCAGCCTATAAGGGGGAAACGCTGCCCTTGTCAGGTAGTTCTAAATTATATAAGAAAGCAGGCAATCAGAAATGGATGCACATGCTTGTAATACCAGCACTTGGTAAGCAGACAGATCTACATAAGTTTGAGGCCAGCCTGGTCCACCAAAAGCTCCAGGACATTCAGGATGGACTACACAGAAAAACCTTGTGTCTTAGTTAGGGTTTTACTGCTGCAAACAGACACCATGACCAAGGCAAGTCTTACAAAGACAACTTTTTAATTGGGGCTGGCTTATAGGTTCAGAAGTTCAGTCCATTATCATCAAGCTGGGAACATGGCAGCGTCCAGGCAGGCATGGTATAAGAGGAGCTGAGAGTTCTACATCTTCATCCAAAGGCTGCTAGCAGAATACTGGCTTCCAGGCAGCTAGGAGTAGGGTCTTAAAGTACACACCCACAGTGACACATCTACTCCAACAAGGCCACACCTTCTAATAGTGCCACTCCCTGGGCCAAGCATATACAAACCATCACACCCTGTCTCAGAAAGAAAAGAGAAGAGAAGAGAAGAGAAGAGAGGAGAAGAGAAGAGAAGAGGACAGACAGACCAGGGGAGAGGAGGAGAAGGGAGGGGAGGAGAAGAGAGGGGAGGGAAGGAACAAGAAAGAAACAAAGCAGGCTGAGCAAGCTATGAGGAGCAAGCAACTTGGCTTACTACCCAAGTTCCTCCATGGCCTCTGCTTTAGTTCTTGCCTCCAGGTCCTGTCCTGAGTTCCCTCAGTGATGAGATGTAACCTCGAAGCTGAAGGCTGAAGTAAACCTTCCCAACCAAGTTGATTTTTGTCATGATGTTTTATCACAGCACCCACCCACCCACCCACCGACAAAATATTTTACAGTAAAACACACACACAGACTTGGAGAGATGTTTGAGAGATGGCCTTTTGCCTCCTGCATGGTCAGAGCAGAACTCAGCCTGCAGATATCTCCTCTTTGCCTGGCTCTCTCACTGCCATCTGATGTTAACAGGATAACTTCCCCCAAGCCTGGCAGAAGTCCCCACTGCTGGGTGATTTTCCCAGGGCACAAGCTCAGCTGGTTCTACAGAGGGAGGCAGCTAGGGCTGGTATAAGTTCCTTGGCTTCTGTCTGGAAATGGAGAAGGGTCTGACTATAGCTTCTGCTGGGCCAGGGGCAGAGCTCTGGTGAGTGTGATCCCAGATCCCTGTACGATAAGAACCAAAGCCAGGCATGGTGGCTCACACCTTCCTTTAATCCTAGCACTTCAGAGGCAGAGGCAGGTGATCTCTGTGAGTTCAAAGCCAGCCTAGTCCACAGAGTGAGTTCCAGGACAGCCAGGGCTACATAGGCAGATTCAGTCTCAAAAGAAAAGAAAGAAAGGATGAGGGAGGGAGGAAGGAAAGAAAAAGAAATAGAAAAAAAGAACTGAGTTAGAACAGAAGAGGCCCCAAAGGGTGGCCTTCTAAGACATGGAACCCTTTAAAAAGACCCGTAAGGTTTAGCCTCCCGAGCTTAAGCTTGGGGTCACTAGTAGGTGGGCCAAGCCATGACTAGGGCTTCCCCACCCCTCTAAGCCCTTGGGCAAGTCATCATTCTCCACCCTATGTGTCCTATTAGGGGCCCGGGCCTTCATCCAGCTGGAGGCAAGAAGGTAGGTGGGGTCCTAGGGGTCTGAGAAGGAGGCAGACATTTTTACCACTTTCCCAGCAGCAGAGGGACGATGTAACTATGTACTGGGATGCAGTGACAGCTTGTAGTACTTCAGATGCGGAATGGAAGGGTAACATCAGGACAGTGCTGATGAATGACTGTTTCAGGAGCTGGTCTCACAGGAGGGAGGCAGTGAGTGATTCAGCAGGGATTTGGAAGACAGAAAATATTGAGTACTAAGGGCTCTGCTGTTGGGATCACAGCATGGAAAGTCCTTGTTCCCACAGATCTCCAGAGAGGCCAGGACTATTCATCACACAACATTGTCTTTCCATCCAAAAAGGAGGCAATTAACAGCCTGGTGACCTGCATTATCTGTTGAGCCAGGCCATACCAGGCTCCTACAACTAGGACCTGAGGCTGGCTAGTAATCTAAATGACCCTTACATTATCTGTATAGCCAGAGGCTCCCCCAGGCTCCCACAACCAGGACCCAAGGTGGCTAACAGTCCAAATGACCTCTATGTTCTCTGTATGACCAAGACCATCCCAGACCCTTCCTTAGGCCCTCAAGCTAGTATAGGTAGCCTATCTCTAGAACCCATCTTCTTGGGGGAAATGGCATGTACCCTGAGTTGAGTTTCCATGTAATTATGCTCCCTTGCCTGTCAGAGATTGGATTATATCGGGAAACCTTCCCCCAAATTGTAGTGTTTTAAATACACTGACAATGAGCTGCCTGGTATCAGACTCCCCAAGTCGATCCAGGTTGATGAAGTCAATCTGAACTGAATTTTCATTCTGGCCTCTTCACAGTTTGCTTCCCAGAAGTGACAGCCTGCAGGGTCCCCCTCACTCCATAGATTGTGAGTTCTCCAGCCCTGCTTCTCCTACAGCTGAGGCTGGGCACCTAGTGGAATGCAGACATCCTGATCCCTGATCCAGTAAAACCACAGGTTGGGGATAGAGGTGGAAAGATGGTTAATCAGTTAAGAAAACTGGCTGCTCTTCCAGAGGACTCCAGTCAGATTCCCATGATGGGACCTACATGATGGTTCACAACCATCTATAGCTCCAGTCCCAGGGGATCCAACACCTTTTTCTGAGGACACCAGGCATGCATGTGACAGTCTGACACATACATGCAGGCAAAACACCCATACACATATAATAAATAAATAAATACGTTAAAAAAAACAGGGACAAACAACGGCAATTTCTCCCTGATAGAACCTGGCACAGTGAGGTAAGAGCCACCCAGAGGCAGCCTCAGGCTGGCAGACAGCACTGGGACTGTGAGAGCTCAGCCACACAGGGACCATCAACATCAACCTCCCTCAGCCAAGGGTCAGGGAACAGCACACACAGAAGAGTGGGCAAAGGAACATAAGGGCTGGAAGAGGACGTGGGACGTTGTCTTCCGTGAGACAGCAGCTGTGGTCTGCAACAGACCTGCACAAGATCAAACCAGTCAAAATTCCAGCATGGTGAGCTCAGGACTCCCAAGGTTCCACTCCTAATGAAAAGGCTACTGGCAGCTGATGGCTTCTGAAAGAGAACTTTTCCTTGGGGATGTCGGCTCTGGGTAGGCTGTTTGTGCCCCAGTGGGTAACCCCACATGTGCATGGTCAGCATTAATTAGACTCAATGTGCTAGTAACAGTAACAATAACTGGCATGGTGGTGCACTCCCATAATTTGGGAGAGAGAGGCAGGAGGGTCTCTGTGAAGCCAGCTTGATCTACATAAGGAGTTCCCAGGCCAGCCAGGGCTACTTAGTGAGACCTTGTCTCAGAACAAACAAACAAACAAACAACTAATAATAATAATAAGACATGAAACCAAAAGTGTAGGTCCTAAGGAAGAGTTGGAGGGAGTTAGTAGGGGTCTGATACGATCAAAAAAATATTGTATGCGTACATTAAAATTTCAAAAGTCGAATACAAAATATTACTTAGGGCTAAGGGTTATAGGTCAGCATGTGCCATGTGTACACAAAACACTGGTGCAAGCCTATAATTCCATCTGCTCAAGAAGCTGAGACAGGAGAATTATAAATCCAAGACCTGCTTAGATTACATAGTGAGTTTCAGGTCAGGCAGTGATATATACATGGAGACCTTGTCTAAGCAAATAAATAACTGAATGAGTAACTGAATGAATGAATGAATGAATTCCATACTTTTTTATTTCTCACCATCTGCGTTCCCCAGAAGCTGCCATTGAGCCCCACTACCTGAGTGACTAGAAGGAACAATCTGATTGGTCAGTGTTTAGTTAAGGCTGCTCTTTGACCTGTCCCCTAAGACCAGCAATATCCATGGCTTTTAGCCATAGCTTGGCCAGACAATCAATCCTAACATCCTAACTTCTTATACTTTTTTTCTACACCAATTTCTGTGTTAGGCTTTGTAGCAGGGTAAATGGTGTGCCCCCCCGACCCCCCAAGACATGTATACATGAAACCCCTGAGGCCCAAAATGGGTTTGGGTTTTGATTAAGGGAGGTGGTCTTGTCAATGAGGTAATTTTACATTATTTTCATGGCCTCTCAATCTAGTGTTGTATCCTTAGAGACTTAATAACACAAGACAGAAAAGAAAGGAGGGGAATAGCCATGCCATTGCTGAGACAGAGACAGAGATGGAGTGACTCATCCACAAGCTAAGGATGGTCAAACAGAGGGCAGTCACTAGTAGCTAGGAAACACTGCAGACAGCTTATTCCCAAAACTCTGGCAGCAAGAGTGACCTTGTCCACAATATATATATATATATATATATATATATATATATATATATATATATATATATATATTTTTTTTTTTTTTTTTTTTTTTTTTTAAAGACAGAGTCTTATGTATTTTGCAGGCTGGTCTCAAACTCACTATGAACTTAAAACATCTTCTGACTTTTCTGTTCCTTCCTCCAGAGTGTAGGAGATACACACTGCACCACCACATGCAATTTTCTGAAGTGCTAGGTGTTCTAACCTGGGCTGTGTGAATGCAGACAGACACCCTATCGACTGAGCTATATCCCCAGTTGCCAGCTACAACAGAAGTTCCAACAGCTCACTTCCAGAAGAGAGAAGAAATAGAGTTCCATCAGTTCAGATGTATATGGAGCTTTACTGCCACACCCCCACAGGGCCACACCCCCACAGGAAGCCACAGAGCAGCTACCATGAGTAAAGAGTGTACTACAGAACATGATCCAGTCAGGAAGACAGTTAGTGACCAGACTCATCATTAGGCAGCTGGAGATCTAAGCTTGGACACACACTGGAACTGGCAGCACCAAGGGTCAGGGATTTAGGGTTAGGGATTTAGGAAAAGCTTCTGCAAGCACCCAACATGTAGAGCCAGGAGGAGCCAGCTTACCTGCCATGGCCTGCCTTCAGAAATCAGGTTATGGAAAAGGGTGTTTCTTTGTGCATCTCTTTTGGACCTACATTCACTAGCCCCAAGCCTTGCACGTTTGCAAAGTGAGCAGAGTCCAGGCTGTTTTCTGGGCTATCTGTGGGTTAACTCATTTTCTACCTTGCAATCTCTTGCAAAGTGTCTAGGCTTGCCACATTTAAAACAGGCCTTTTTGTCTCTAGTTGCCAAAAAGTCTCTTACTGATTGTCCTTGCATGGCAGCCACCATAGCTAAGCTCTGTTGGTAGGAGGGACCTATATCAGAACAGAGTCTGATATACCCTGTAAGCTGTGTCTTTTTCTTTGTAGGGTCTAATGGCCACTTGGCAGGCAGGATTAGCATTTTCATACGCAAATTGTTTCACATAATCTACACCTGCCTCTGCATTACCAAAAATCCTCCCTGTTGTCATTAATCAATGAACAAAATCAGATCGTTCATCAGGCCCTTGTCTGACTGCTGTCAAAGATGCACCAGGGTCTCCCTTTGCCAGGAGTTTACACCAAGCCTTCATGGCTGCATTTTGAATTTGAGCATATAAACCTGGGTCATATTGCATCTGGTTATCACTAGAAGCAAATTGCCCTTCTCCTACTAAGGCATCAAAGGACCAACCATTGCCTGCCTGAATGTTTCTCCTAGCTGTTTCTTTACAATTCTCATGATACTCTGATTTCCAAATAAGATGGTCTCCACCGCTAAGAACTGCTCTAAGGTATTTCAATCACTAGGAGTCAGCCTCTCTTCTGCAGCAGACTGTAAAATTGCAAGAGTAAAGGGAGCAGTGGCACCGTATTGTGATAGTGCATTTTTTTTAATTCTTTAATAATTTGAAATTTAAACCCTGTGTGATGTCTTCAAGCAACCCCTTGAGCATCTCTGGTCTCTGATACAGGGAAAGCCTCAGCCTCTCCCTCCTCTATCTCTAAAGCTAGAGGATAGGGACTGCCTTTGGACTCTGGGTTGAGGAACGCAAGGAGTCGGGGGATTTTCCTTACCCTCTCGAGACCTTTTTCCCGTCTTTAATTTTTGTAGCTGATTAATTAAGTCCTGATACTCTTTTTCTAACTCTATTAGTTGTTTAAGAATAGAAATTTTGTCCTGTAACTCCTTTCTGGGATCTACAACCACCATCTCCATAGTGGGAGCATTTGGAGGTGGAGGCACACAGGGAGGGGGCCTTCGAGAAGAGGGCCATTCAGGGTCAGAATGTTCGGCTGCCTCTTCCTCTAGGTCAGCACAATCTGGCTCTGACAAATTGTCATCAACCTTTGGTCTTATTTTGGATTCTAATTTTGGATGTATACCTTTCTTTTTATTTTGAGCATGAAAGGCAGCATTCAAACAACGAAACAAAAGCAGACAATTAACACACGTGAGCAGCAAACAACAAAACCAAAACAGAGAGTTGAGTTCAGGCTGACTTGTTTCTTGACCCATTTTCATTATCACAACTTACCTTTCTCAACACAGCAGATTCGTGGTCACCTTCTGAATTTTCAGTTGATCCTTCTTCCGGTAATGTCCCTCACTGTGTCTCTCGTTTTTAACTCCCTTTCGTTGAGCGCCAAAATGTCCCGGACCTCTCTGCTCAATGCTTGGGGGCCAAAAAGTCTTGCCCGAGCTGCTGCTCTGGTCCTCGGGTCAGGGTCTAGCAAGAGAGAGAGTGGGAATGGAGAGGAAGAGACGAAAAGAATGGAGACAAGCCAGAGTGCGTGACCAAGTCCCGTTTCTCATTTATTGTCTCCTCCTGCAAGGAAATCCTGGGTATTTATAAGCACATGCAGGAGAACACAGCTGAAGACACTTTACCACGTGCACCATGCAGCTGGGATCACTAAACAGCAAAACAAGGTATGTGGGATAAACAAGATGTTTATCAGAGTGTGCTTCAGCTGTTGTAGGCTGTTGAAAAACAAGTCTCTTGTCAGGTTATATGGCTCGAGATGGCTGCAAAGCTGATAGCCGCTTTCTGCTAGAAGTAGGCTCCCAACAGATGGTTACTTGTACCTGTAATCTCACCACCCTAGAGGCTAAGGCAGGAAAATCATTAAGTACTCAAGAAGAGGGACTGGAGGGACTGCTCAATGGTTAAGAGCACTGACTGCTCTTCCAGAGGTTCTGAGTTCAATTCCCAGCAACCACATGGTGGCTCACAACCATCTTTAATGGAATCCGATACTTTCTTCTGATGTGTCTGAAGACAGCTACAGTGAACTCACATACATGAAATATATAACTCTTTTAAAAAACAAACAAAACAAAACAAAAAACTCAAGAAGAGCCAGATATGTTGGCACACTCACCTTTAATCTCAGCACTTGGAAGGCAGAGGCAGGTGGATCTCTGTAAGTTCAAGGCCAGTCTGGTCTACAGAATGGGTCCAGAACAGCCAGAACTATACAGAGAAACCCTGTCTCAAACAAGGCAAAAAAGAAGGAGGAGGAGGAGGAGGTAGAAAAAGAGGAGGAGGAAGAAGAAAAGAAAAACTGTCTGGAACTCCTCAAAGAACTCAAGGAGGACATGGGCTACCTGGGCTACACAGTGAAGCATTGTGAAGGAGGGACGCTGGGGCACTAGGGAAATGGTCCCATCAGTAATGGACTTGCTACACAAACATAAGGACCTGGGTCAGTTCAAGGACCCATAATAAAGCCTGGCATGATGGCATGCATCCATTACTGAGGAGGTAGGGACAGGAATATCTCTGACTAACTTGTTTTGCCAAATTGGTATGCTGTAAGTTCAGTGGAAGACGTTGTTTCAAAAAGTAAGGTGCAGGGACTGCGGGGATGGTTCTGCAGGTACAGGTGCGTACAGCCAAGCCTATCTGAGCTTGATCTCTAGAACTCACATGGTAGAAGAAATGAACTCCTGCACACTGTTTTCTGACTTCCGCATCTTCCATATGCACACGTGCCATCCTTGCCCCCCCACACACACACACACAAATGAACAAAATGGAGGCCGGGGACAAGGCTCAGTAAGTGACATGGGTCGGTAAGTAAAGGAATGTGCCACCAATACTGACAACCTAAGTTTGATCCTTCAAGCTGAACTCTAATCTTCACATGTGTCTAATCTTCACATGTGTACCAACGGCATATACATGACCACACATATGCACACACAAATAACTAGAAAGACGGACAGACAGGCAGACAGATAAATGCCCATGTAAAGAATTGGTATTCGCTGGGCAGTGGTGGCGCACGCCTTTAATTCCAGCACTTGGGAGGCAGAAGCAGGCAGATTTCTGAGTTCGAGGCCAGCCTGGTCTACAGAGTGAGTTCCAGGACAGCCAGGGCTACACAGAGAAACCCTGTCTCGAAAAACCAAAAAAAAAAAAAAAAAAAAAAAAAAAAAAAAAAAGAAAAGAAAAAAAAAAAAAAGAAAAAAAGAAAAGAAAAAAGAATTGGTATTCCAAGCAGGGAAATGGTGGTACATGCCTTTAATCCCAGCACTCAGGAGGCAGGAGGCAGGAGGCAGGCAGATCTCTGTGAACTCAAGGACAGCCTGATCAACAAACAAAGTGAGTCCAGGACAGTCAGGGCTGTTACACCAAGAAACCCTATCTTGAAAAACAAAACAACAACAACAAAATGGTATTCTGCAAGTTGATTCTGTTTTGGCGATATCCATGGTGTCAATATTCTTTTTTCTTTTCTCTGTCTTATTTCTTTGAGACAAGGTCTCAATATGTATGTAGCCTTGGTTGACCTGACATTCACTGCCTAGACTAAGCTGGCCTCAAACTCAGAGATCTGCCTGCCTCTCCCTCATAAGTTCCGACCACCACCATCACACGCTGCTCCCTCTCCACCATCCCCTGATATCAATATTCTTAACTGGCATCGGACTAAACTGTGAAAATAAAACCTTATGAAGAAAAACAATGGACAGGGCATCAAAGTGTTTGGTCGGGTCTAATTGGAGTGTATGCTGAATTTTCCTGGGGCTTTAGGACAATTCAAATGAACAGTATGTGGAATGGCGGAGTTTCACGGCTACTTTTGAAATGATGCATCCCACGCCACATTAAATAAATTGAAAACAAGCGTGCTCATCATCTGAATGGGATGTCAATAGTAACAGCAATAGGTCTGACAAGGAAACCGCGCAAAGAGAATAATAAGGACTGAGGATAAAGGTTCGCCTTAGAGCACTTGCCTAACATGCCCAAGGCCGTGGAGTCAAACTCGAGACCACAAAAGCCCTAACCCAAACATAAAAGCCTCAGGAACCCTGTCAGGATAGAAAATTGGGAAGGTGCCTTAATGCTAACTCCTACTCCCTCTTCAGCATCTCCTCCAGGAGGCCTCCTAGCCGCTCCTCACCCTCCAGGCTCCTCCTCACACCTGCCCCCAAGCTCTTCTCACCCAAGCCTGAGACCTGTGCGTCTTCCCTAGGCTCCTTTATCTATCCTGGCTTCTCCCTTTGTCTTTACCATCCCCTCTACCGACTCCTGCAATACCCCTTTGCTCCCCCTAAACGCCTCTTCTTCCTCCGCCTGTTCAAGGCTCCTCCTCTCAATCCTCATCTTCTCCTCCCTAGCTCTTTCTTCTCCCGCTCCTTCCCAGCTCCTCCATTCCTCTCATGCTCCCCACTCCAGAGCCTCTCCATCTCCTAGATTCTTCCCCCACTACACACTCCCTATTTTCTCGGGATCCTGCTCTCTCCACTCTTTCCTTATCCTGGTTCTTGCTCCTCCCGACCTCTCTTGCCACTTTCTCCGGCTCCTCCTCTCTTCCAGCTCCTCTCCTCTCCCTTTTCTCTCGTTCTCCTCCTCTCCCTCTTCTGTCCGCTCCCTTGAGTTCCTCCTCTCTCCCAGCTCCTCCTCCCTCTCAGTCTCTCCCCTTTCCTTCCTCACCGCTCTCTGGCCGCTCCGCCTCTCCCTCCGGGTCTTTGGCTCCGCCCCACAGAATGATCGATGGGTCCGTCCGCAGGCGGGTCCTCGGCGCTCGGCTCGCCACGCCTGCGACGCTGCCATGGAGACGTAGCCGCGGCCTCCTGGCTCTACCCGGGACCTGGATCCCTTGCGTCAGCAGGCCCACGCGTGTCCGCGAGCGCCGATGACAAAGTCAGCTTCGCTGGAGCATCCGGGCAAGCGGTGACTTTGACGGGCGCAGGGGCGAGGGACTCGCATTCTTCCTCCTCTCTGATCCATAGCTGAGGAAGGTTTCTCTCACCAGCAGAGAGGAGACCCTGGGACCACCAAGCATCCATGGATTATTAAGGGACCTGAGATTGTCCAACCGCCTCATCCTTCCACTCAGCTCAGCTAGCTGCATCCGTGAGTAGTCTCGCTGAGCTCTCTGACCCATAGAGGCTGCTCCTTGGTGGTGAGGCCCATACTGGGCCTGTCCCTGTCTGTCTCCCCTCCCGACAGTTTCTTCCCTTGGCAATGTCACCCTTGGTTAAGAGTGGAAGACTAGATGGAAGAAAGGACCTGAACCAACGCTTAGTCCACATTCCCACTGTGTTTTGAGTGGTGTGGGCAGGTCATCCCCTGCTGCAGGAACCTTGGATTCATCTCTTTGAGCTCAGCAGTATTGCGGAGGCAGTGGACACCTGACAGGCTTCCCAGGAGTGGTGTGGCGTCACTGTCAACACTATAGCACTTTCTGTCTGGAATGGCTCTCCCATGGCTTCTGAATGGTCAGAGATGTGTCTTGGAGTCTCCTGCCTTCCTAAGGATCTTTCTTACGGAAGGTCTGAGTTACCTACTTTCACTATTAAGTTGAACAAGGACTCCCAAACCCAACATCTATCAAGATTGTTGGGCAACTAAAGCAAAGCAGCCAGCTGTTCCTGGCCTAGGAGGGAAGCCAGGTGTGCAGGACCCTGGACCTGTGGGATGAGTGGGCGAGTCCCGCTGGCAGAGAAGGCCCTGTCAGAATCCTATGCCCGCCTTCGGTACAGGGACACATCCTTGCTCATTTGGCAACAGCAGCAGCAGAAGTTGGAGTTTGTACCACCCAGTACATACCTGAGCAGAAGCCGCAGCATGTGGTACTCCCAGTACGGAAATGAGGCCATCTTAGTCCGAGACAAGAACCAGCTTGGGGTCTCTAGGGACACGGGCCAGTCTAAGTTTTGCTCGATCATGTAATTCCAGGGAGAAGACCCATGATGGCCATGAAGATCAAGCTGTGGTATAAAAGCCCAACACCCAAGAATGTCATCCAACGCTTTATTAGTGGCACACTGGGCCCCTTGATGTTCCCCTCACTGCTCAGGCCCAGGAAATGCTTCCAAACAAAAGGGAAGCAAGAGACACATCCCCCCACCCCCCAACCTGCTCCTATGAGCTGCTGCCTGTTATAGAATGGGTCAAGTCCAGGGTAAGGAGAAGAGTCTCTTCTTGCAGGGTCCCAAATCTGTCAGTTCACTGCAGTGACATGTGAAAGGCCGCCAGTGCTGGTAGTGACATTCCAGAACCAAGAGTTTTAGTGACCAATTGCTCTGTATGTTACTGCATCAAGGTAGCATCCACACTGGCCACCAGATGTGGTCTCATATATAGGCGTGTCCTTAAGCAAAATGTGGCCCAAAGTGATGGGGGAGGGGGAGCGGATTCTAATGGTGAAGCACTGGAGCCTCTCTTCTACCAGGTTGCAAAGGCTAGCACAGTCCACCCCGTGGCTATGCAAATGCAAACCCAAGCTTTCTAAATAAACATCTTAAGACCCTTCCCTTTCTCTTTTTTCTTGTGTAAAACCTTACCTGGCTTTCTAAAGTAACAGTAATGGAGATGAGATTGCTAAGAGCCACCATCAGAGGGTTTGCATGTCTCCTCACTCTACACTGTATGCTGTTACTGATCCAGAGGCACCAGCCCCCCCCCCCCCCCAACCTGGCTCTGTCCACTCCTCACCAGGCATTTAACTGGCAGGTGCTACCTGGCTCGTGATGGATGCAAAAGACAAGTCTCACCCATGGCTGTGTTCACTGTGCTGTGCATCTCTTTGCAGATGTGCACATCTGTGCTAGAACTATCAGGACACTGTGCACTCCTCATCACTTCATCCACCCTGACTAGCTGCAGACTCCTGGGGAGCCTAGGTCCTTTGGCTCAATCTCTGCTGAAATCAGGGCATGGATTGGACTTTTGTAGTATATCCCTGTAAATGTAGAGGAAACTCACTATACACTATGGGCTGGTTGGTCTGACCTGGGAGCCTAACACTTGGAAATTGTTCCAAGTTCATTACTTTCTGTAAAGCCTTTCAGTTCAACTGAAGTCCTGCAAGCAAACTGCCCATATCTGGAGTTCCTACCACCTGCTTACATATCACCCTAACCCAAGGCCATCTGCATCCAACAAAGCACATTGACTTGGAACACAGATCACAGACTGTTAGGAGTGTAAGCACTTGTGGGACAGCTGTCTTCAGGCGGCTAGCAGATATGGGTAGCACACAGGCATCATACTCCATGTAGGACACTGGGAAGCCACTTAGCTGCTTACACAACAAGAAGATGCCATCTGTACTTAGGCCAGGCCAGTGCTAGAAGACACTAGTCTGAGAAGTTAAGTGTCAGCAAGAGTACCAAAGTAGCCTGACCCACTCTGGACAGGACAGACATCCTCTCGGGCCCAACATGAACCTGCTCTCCAGGACTGATACTAATGGTGGTGGCCACCTGAAACTTCTCAGAATTCCTTCTTCGCTGTGTCTAAGCCACTCACTCCACAGCTCACTCTTAGTGAGTAGTATAGGGCTCTCTATATGTTCTAACTCGCATTTCCACTGGGCCCGCTACACTTGGAGACCTGTACTGCATCGAGGGGCAGGTGAAATGGACATAGTGAAACAACCTGAGGAGAGGCTTGACCTCACTTGGACAGCAGGCAGTATAAATGAGGATTGCAAAGGACTCCCCGTACCCCAGCACCATGGGCGCTCTGTGTTCTGTGAGAGGGCACCACCCTTACTGTGTGGTATAGGCCTTAAAGAATTCAGTTCTCCCTGAGCTGCAAGAGGTGAAGTGTAAGGACCTTGCCATGTGCCCTTTCTTACCAAGAGGCACCACAAGCAAAGAGCACCACAAAGACACAATCTTTTTTCCCTTTCTTTTTATTATGAAAACAAAACAAACACCCTAGGAGAAAGGTTCATGATTACCAGAGACACCAGAGTACTTCCTACTGTTTTTTACTCTGTGGTGTTGAGGCCGGCATTGCAAAAACAAGCTAAACTACTTACAATGGACTCATTTTCAGTAACTGACATTTACAGGAATATACTAGAAACGGCACTAAAAAGTTTAAGAAAAGTTACGGTAAACTTGCATGCACATCATACAGAAAAGAAACGTTTTAAATATATATATATATATAGATATATATATAAAAAAGGAAAGCTTCTGGAAGTGTTATGCCAGGAGCAGGGACAGTGATGAACAGGACAAAGCTTTAACAGTGGGCTTGCATTTCCCAGGTGACTATAAAGACATGACAGCTGCAGAAAGACAAAACCCAGAAAACCATACAAGAAAATGTCTCCAGTCTGTAAGCAAACTGAGCTAACCAGCCTGTGGAGGTCTGAACCCCAAAGACTGCCAAGTGCCCACCCGCCCCAGCCCTGCATGTGACCCTTAAGAAAGCCTGTAGACAGCTGCCCTCCACCTCCATATAGGACAGTTTAAGTCCCTGTAACTCACTAGAAGGGAATGACAGTTACCCTGCAGCCTGGCATTGTGGGGACTGGGGTCCTCCAAAACTCTGAAGACAAAACAATTTAAGTCTGGACAGAAAGAGAAAAAAAAAAAAAAAAAAAAAAAGTTAAAAGCACCAATGACCAAGGCTGATCAGTAGGGACCACAGCCACAGGAATGCCAGACTCTCCACCCCATGCCCAGCTCTGTACCACCGCCCTGCTACGGGGACATGACCCCAGGGCCAGACTCTGTTTGCCTAACGGCTCACAGGGGCACTCACTGTACACATGCCCAGGCACTGTGTCTTGCCTAAGCCTGCTGGCTAAGCTGTCAGGGTAGGCCACCACTGAGACCTCACATGAAGGCCTGTCAGTTTACTCTTATTTCTTACAGTCACAGCTTAAATATTCTATTAAAGATCTGTTTAAAAAATACCTTTGAAAAACAAGGGTAACTTTTAAAAAATGGAACCTTAAAATCCACTTATATCTTTATTATAAACAAAACTGGCTTACAAGTTTAACTGGCTGATAACTCACCAGGCGTCTAGACATGCCAGCCAGCCAGCCAGCCACTTCCCGAGCTTGACACCCACTGCCTGTCCACATCGAGGGCTGGTGGGATCGACTTTAGAAATTTAAATATGTCCCATGTAGGGATGGTAAGGCTGAGTCCTTGGCTCTGCCTAGAAGCAATGGAAGAAGCTGCAGGAACCAGCCCCAACCTAAGGAAAACCATACAATACAAGGCTCTGTACTTGGTGCTCTCAGGTGGGGGTCAGGAGAACCAGTCTTCTGAGCTAACTGGAAATTCTTGAACAGGGACCCGTGTCAAAAGTAGACAGCTCAAGGAGAGCCTCTGCAGACTGCAGTGGTGGGTGCTTCCAGGCCTGGGAGGCTGGCCTGTGCACTCCTGACTGAGGCCACATGCTCAGAACTAATCCAGGCTGACCCTGCATTCCAAAACCATTCAGCGGCCTCAAAAACAACAAACTGAACAGGACTTTCTGTTAAACTCTGTATATTATTACTTTTTACAATAGAAAATTAAATGTCAAGACCTTGGCCTGATATACATCACTTTTCTCTCAGCTTACATACAAAGCTCGTGTTGAAGAACCGAGGTTCCCTCCGTTGATGTCTTTTAAAAGACCAGAAATTAGTAAGAAAAATTAAACAGATAACGTTAAGATGAAGATGTGCTGCAGCTGAAGGGTGTCTAAGTCCCCAAATTTCATTTAAAAGACAAAAAAACAAAAAATGCCAATGAGCCCAGAGAAGCCAGCTGTGACGAGCACCAGCACCAGGGCACACCACCACGGACTAGTCTCCTTGTTACCAGAGGCCTGCTTCCTCAATGTTTCTCTCAATGCACTTATTTATGGTTTTTTTTTCTCTTTTTTTCCTTTTTCATTTTTTAAAAAATGACCAATGATGTTAATAAATAAAGTATTTATATATACATAAAGCTGAGGAGGTGGTTCAGAGTGTCAAGGGCGGCGGCTGGGCGGCACTAGCAGAGTGGGGACGCTGGGCTGGAATTCTGTAGAAAATGGATGAACTTACAAAAAGTGTTGGTTTTTTTTTTTTTTTTAATCTTTTTTTGTTTGTTTTTATTCCCTTAAGTTGAGGTAAAAGTTTCGGTGTCCCGAAATCTGCACGCTGTACACACAGCCAAAGGACCAGAGAACTCAGCACCCCCTTTTCCTCCACACCCAACCCAGAGGCGTGAGGCTCTGGTCTGCAGCTACCAGGACCCACCACTAGGGCCTGGGCTGGTTCCCATGGGCTGACACATTTGTCTTCAGCCCCTGTGGAGAGAAGTAACCTGCTGGTTAGTGTTCTAACAACTTTGAAACACAGAACCCATTCCAGAGAAATACCCTTGAAAAACTTCCTTCAAGTTACTGAGGAGAGGCTGGGCCTAAGGGACAGGGCAGGTCCAGCCACGCCTCCAGCCTGCCTTGTCTATTCCACCAGGTCAGCATCCCAGGCGCAGTCTCCACACAACTAAACCAAGCTGCAAAGGCATTTCCCCGCAGAGCTCGGCCCTCTCGTGGGGTCTGGTGAACGTGTGAGGCTCTCCGCCCTACCGGAGCATAGCTGGAAGAGATCATAACACTGAAGTAAAAGAAAACCTGCACACCATGGAACGAAAGTATATTAACCATAGGAGGGGACACTGCAGTTGGCGTGCGCCACGTCCATTTGTCCAGCTCTGTTCCAGTCCCAGTTCACTCTGAGTCACTGCTGTCGGAGCTCGATCCACTGGAACTGCTGCTGGCAGACTCTGAGGAGCTGCTACTGCTGAGCCTTGATGGGCCTCCTGAGGGAGCTGAGCCGGACTTCTCTGCAAGGAACACAGGAGTGGGAGAGACCCTCGCTGAGCAGTGTATCATCAAAAGTGTGCATGCTGGGCTAGAGATGGCTCAGCGGTTAAGAGCACCGACTGCTCATCCAGAGGACCTGAGTTCATTTCCCAGCAACCACAGGGTGGCTCACAACCATCTGTAATGGGATCCGATGCCCTCTTCTGCTGTGTCTGAAGACAGCTACAGCGTGCTCATTTACATAAAATAAATAAACCTTAAAAAAAAAAAGTGTGCATGCTGCCACATTGTCACAAGTCATATAAATATTTGAAGAATGCCCTTAAAATAGCATCTAGTGGCCACGTGGTTGCACTAAGACACTTGTCTAGGTAGGATCCCAACTGACCACTGGTCTCAGACTCTGACCACTGCCTACACATCCTGCTGTTCTAGAGCATCTCTGAAGGTAAAGGGAAAAGGAAACACACCACTTCTACACGCTGGTGACCAATGTTTACGAGTAAAGAGGCAGCAGGGGTAGCGCTCTCTCTCTCTCTCTCTCTCTCTCTCTCTCTCTCTCTCTCTCTCTCTCTCTCTCACACACACACACACACACACACACACACACACACACACACACACACTCTCTCTCTCACTCACACACAGTGTTAGGAGGTTGACCCTGTTCTCCTGCCCACATGAAAGACCTCAATGGTTACCTTTCTTGGTGGGTTTCTTGCTGTTCAGCTGTCCGCTGACATCCTGTAGCCGCTTCTCCAGCTCCTTTTTCTTCTCCTGAGCCAGCTCCTCTTTCGATTTGGCCGCCTGCTTCTTCCCGCTTGTTGCTGTGGAGTAAGTAAGCAGTCAGACATTCCTTACCCAAAGCCAGCATCCAACCAGGTGGTCAGAAAGTCCCAGTCCCACACCTTAGTGCAGGCATCACCAGCTTTGCTGCAGGGTCAGGGTATCTCTGATACGGAGCTGGAGGAACAGGAAATGGCAGGGTGACCTGTAATCACCACCACCACACCACATTTACTGAGTCCTCGCCATATATCCTCATATCTCCTCCTCGCTGGAGTCCAGCACCTGGGCTGTGACCTGTCATCTGTTCCCATGGGACAGGTACAGACCCTATCTCAGCCCTCCCTCAGCACAGCTACTCTTTCCTGCTGAGCCACAGAGACTGTCATGCTCACTCCCTGGCCCCTGTATCAACATCACCCTCAACTCTGTTCCGGAGTGATCAAGAACCAAACATTTCCACAGCCACACGTAGGTTGGCATGAGCCTAGATAGTGAGGGGCTGCCTTGGGGCTTCTCTTCCTCCCAGCTTCTAGCACCTGCAGACCCAGGCAGTGACTGGTCCTGTCTGTTCAAATCATCAAATTCAGGATGCACTTTAGCTAGGGTCAGGGTTCATCCCGTGGAGATTCTGTACGTGATCAATGAAGGGAATGGGATACCAGCACCATGCTCTCCCAGACAACTTACATAACGGTTTCCTCTGCTTTTTCTGTAAACAAGACTTGACGTATCTCTCCAGTTCCCGCAGCGTGGTTGGCTTCAGGGTCTCAAAGTCAATCTCGATCTCATCTGGGTTGGAGTCCCGAAGCGAGGGCTCCCGAGACTGAATGATGTGCACCACACGTCCCAGCTTCTCACCAGGCAGCCGGTTGATGTCTAGGCTGAGTTGCCGCTTTTCATCATAGCTCATGGGCAGGCCCTCCTCCTCTTCCTCTGAGTCGTAGGATGCAGAAGCCTGCTTGCCGCCCTTCTTGAGCTGTCTGAGGCAGAAGACAGAGCCACATGGTGTTGAGTCTCAGTTATATATGTCCCACCACCTAGCCCATTCCTCCTTCACTAAAGACTATTTTCTTCCCTAGAGGTTACCCAAGGTTCCTCAGGGACAAGAGCTGGGCAAACTGTCTGAGGATGTCTAGTTTGCCTGCCAGAGACAGGCAAGAGCCTACCTCAGGGTCAGAAGAGCTGCTTCCTGGCCCAGGGTTCAGTCAGGAACTACCTACCACCTCTCAAACCTAACAGGTCAAAACCAGATCTCTACATTCATACTATTTAAAACCAGGGACAGGATGGGCAGTGGTGGTGCACGCCTTTAATCCCAGCACTTGGGAGGCAGAGGCAGGCGGATTTCTGAGTTCGAGGCCAGCCTGGTCTACAGAGTGAGTTCCAGGACAGCCAGGGCTATACAGAGAAACCCTGTCTCGAAAAACCAAAACAAACAAACAAACAAACAAAACAAAAATAAATAAATAAAAATAAAAATAAAACCAGGGACGGAGTGATGACATGGTCAATGGGGCCCAAGTGTGTCAGTTATTACACTGAGTGGGAGCAGCGGAGGGAGCAATGAAAGGAAGAGACAGTCACATGAGAAGCAAGACCTTCAGTGATAAAGTCACTAAGCTAGTAAAACACACCATGCAAACTCAACAGGCAAGATGGTAGTAAATACCCTGTCTCTGAGATGGTGGAGAAAGCTAGACACGGCTACATTATACTTTCACAAAGAAGGCTACGGGGTTGGTGAGACAGCTTGGTGGATGAAGGCCTATAAATCCTAGTTCAATCCCTGTATATACACACTTCAATGGGAGAACCTCCTCTGACCTCCACATGTACACTGTGGTGTGTACAGACACAGACACACAAATACATGTGATTTTCTGATTATTTATTGAGCCAGGTTCTCAATACATAGCCCTGGCTGGCCTGAAATGCACTATGTAGACCAGGCTGGCCTTGACCTCACAGAGATCATCTCTGACTCCTGAGTGCTTGAATTAACAACGTGTGGCACCATACCCAGCACTGCAAGTAATTTTTTAAAGAGTTTAAAAGGGACCAAGAGCTCTGTTCTTACAGAAGTCTGGATCTCAGCACCCACAGAGCAGCTCACAACTACCTCCAACTCCAGTTCCAGGGATCTGATATCTTTTGTTGGCTTCTGAGAGAATGCAAATACATGGTACACAGTCATGCATGCAGGCAACATATAAAATAAAAATAAATACTTCTTTTTTTAAAAACTGTAAAAGCAAGTCAGGTATGGTGGTGCACACCTTTGATCCCAGCACCCAGGAGGGAGACAGGTAGATCTCTGTGTTTGAGGACAGCCTGGTCTATGCAGTGAGCTCCAGGATAGAGACCCTGTCCCAAACAAAATAAAACAAAACAAAACAAAACAGATTTAAAAGCAACAACAGGGAAGATTTCCCTTCAAGGACTGTTATCTGGAGGAGACTGGATACTGACACAGAGCCTCAGCCGCATGTCAACTGCCCATGACGACACCTCAGTCCTCAGACGGACGCATGCATTAAAGCCAGGCCCCCCGAGTGTCGAGTGCAGGAGTCCCCCAACATACTCAAACGTCAGGAAACAGAAGAAAATCAAAGTCTTCCTAAAAACTGTCCCTAATTACTCTGAAATATTATATCGCACCATTTCATAGATTCCAAATCCAGACAAAAACAGTCTATGGGAAAAACTGATTTCTACATCCTTTCTAAGGAGAGCAAAGAGAGGCAAAGGAATGTGGGACAGAGACCCTGCACCCCGCACGGTCCCAGGGCCGCACACACCGTTCCTTCCCAGTCCGTTCCCAAGCAGCCCTCCCAGCCATCAGCCCCACTGCTGCCAACCCCTGTGGCACCATTCCAAGGCAGTGTCCTTGCTTCCATGACCGCTGCCCAAGAACTTGTCCTCCACAATGGACAGACGTGATCTTCCTCTGAGGATGCCTTACCAAAGCAGGGCACTGGCAATCTACATGTGTCCTCTCCCAGTTTCCCCAGGACCATCAATTCCACCCAAAGAAGCAAGTCTTCGAGGCTCACCTGAGGCTCTGTGCCCAGCTTCTACTGCCTACCTGCTCACTTGCTGACAGCAGCAGCTGCTGCTGCCACCCAGCTACAGAGAAGCCTCTTCTGCTCTTTAACAGGTGTGCCAGAAATTAGAATGCCTGGCTCCACCGTGAAGCCCCTTGGTCCACATCAGGAAAAGGTCCCCGACACATAAAGCAACAGATGGCTCCTCCAATAGCGCAAATGCTTTAACGTCCAGCACCAGAGTGAGCCAGACAGGTGAGGGTGGCCTTCCCAGAAGACTTCACAGGCCCTCAGTCACCCTGAAGCCCTACTCCAGTTCCTATGTTTCCACGGACAACGCTCCGTGTCCCAGGTCTGGCACTCCTTCTGAGGACCCGGCAGGTGACACCCACCTGCTGGCTGTGCTTGTGCTATTGGCCTTCTTGCTGGGAGCCTTCTTCTGCTGCGCCTGTTTGGCTGCCGGAGCTGCCTTGGCCTTCTTCTCCTCCTCAGACTTGGCCTTGTGCTTCTCCTTCTCTTTGTCTTTGTCCTTGTCTTTCTTCTTCTTCTCCTTTTCCTTCTTCTCCTTCTTCTTCTTTGGTTTGTTCACTGGAGCCTGAGACAAGGCAGCCAGCTGTTCATGCACGGCCTTCAGCTAGAAAAGAGCAAGCAACTAAGCGGGTACTCTGGGAAGGTCTGTACCCATGTGGCTGCCTCAACTACGTGGGATAAGCCAGGGGCATCTGGGCCCCACTCTGCCTCTGGAAGCCAGAGAGATGCAGGGAAGCACTTCCCAGCCCACTCTGCCCCTCTCTGTGCCTGCTGGTGAGTCACGTCACCTTCTGAACCTGTTCCCTCACCTATGGGGACAGGGACCCACCTCCCAGGGTGGCTGCTCAGAGGCTGGGCTTGGGGCAGGTGACACAGGAAGAACTTGTAATAGCAGCTAATACTTTCATCGTTAATGCTTATCTTTCAGATGAGAGGACTAGTGTAAGCACCTGCACAGAGGAGACATTCAACAGCTGATCCTGGAAGGCTCCGCAGCCAGTCTGCGGGATCAAAGCGAGACAATGACAGCGGCTCATCCTCCTGGGGCCCGACCAGCAGCCGGCAAGACAGAGTGCTGCACTCATGTCTTGGGGAGGGGCCGCAACCCAGCATGTACAGGTAAGCAGGTGGCCTGTGTGGCTCCTGGGTACCTCAGGAAACGCTACATAGCAACAGGGGAAGGTACCATGCAGTGGGAAGGACTCATCAGCCCTAAGGCCACACACCTCGTGGCCAATTCCCTGCTCCATGACCTCATCATCACAGAATCTGACATGCAGCTCCATCTGGGAACACTATTCTCCTGGCCCTGTCTCCCCTGGAGCCACCTGCTCACACACACTACTATCTCGGTGGCTGTGCTCTGACTTTGCAGGGCTGGCTGCCACACCTGGGAAAGTAGTTCATATAGTCAGACTGTTCCTCAGAACAATCAGGTCTCCTCATTCTGCACAGCAGGGAGACTGAGGTAGATAGAGGTAGGCATGAGAGGCACAGATCTGAACCAGGCTCCGAGGGGTTCTTGGAACCTGGAGCACACCCACTGTAGCTGCTACTTAAAAGGCATTATCGTGGCCTGTGTATGACTCCCAGGCCTTTCTGGAGAGCCCCACCCCCAGGGACCCAAGAATGACTCAGGCATACAAGTGCTATCGGCCACCTGTGTGCTCTTGGGTGTCAGGCTCCAGCCTCCTCAGACCCAGAAAGGGTCTGAGCAACTCCAGAGACTGCTCCAACAGCACAGACAAGGGCTGCAGCAAGTCAAGGAAGGGAAAAGGGACAGCTGGCAAGGGGCCAGCTCAGGCAGCTAGGCTTGGTGGGAAGCAGCAGAGATGGTTATCCTCACCTGCTCCTGCAGCTCGGCCAGCCGAGTGGCTCGCTCCTCTTCTGAGTCTGAGCTGCCTGAATCTGAAGAGCTCTCCTCACTACTGCGGCTGCTCTCAGCCCCTTTGCTCACGATGGGGGCTGTGGGAGCCGGCAGCGAGGGCGCCTCCATGGGCTCATCGGGCATCTTGGCAAACCTCATCTCAAACACATCCTGGGGAAAAAGAGGGACATCTCAAAACCTGCAAGGTGGCCCCCCTAGTACCTAAGATGCCGCCCAGCAGCACTACACCGCTCAGGCCTGAGTGCTCTGCAAAGGGACAAGCGATTGATTCCCCAGTGCGGGCCTAGCGGGGGAAAGAGGCCGGCCAAGTACAGATCTGGCTTTCTAAGGGGTGGCACACAGCTCCCTTTGACTAAACCTGCAAGTCTTCTACAGGAGGCAAACCAGCCCTGCAGCCCTCGGTGCCCAAGCTCCTCAGGAATGCTGTCTGTAAACAACAGTGCCTTTCCTTCAGCCCTAAGGACCAGCAGGGACCCCAGGCACAGGATCACCTGATCCCCTCCCTGGGCTTTTACTGCAGTAACACACCTCACACCAGAGTGCCAAAATGGGCAAAGCTGCATTCTAGCAGAGCCAAATTTAGAAAGTCCCTTGCAGCTGCTGCAGGACCAAGCCCTTGGAAAACCTTGATGAAGAACACTCTATCCTGAGGCTTTTGAAAATGTATGAGAGGGCCATGTGGAAAATAAGGAGGTCTTCCCATTGCCTGCCTCATATACTGGACCTACCCAGACATGTGTGAGCATGTGCACACAAGCACACCCATCATGCTGGAGCACAGCTTCTGAAAGTGCCTACTCTGAGTGTGCCCTTAGACTCCGCCCAAACCTTAGATCCTGAACTAACAAGTCAGAGGTGTAGGAGGCTACTCCAATCCCCAGAGCACAGCCCATAAAATTAACAGTGGTGACTACTGAACAGCACCAATAACAAAGCTCCTCTACCCTCCATGGCTGGATGGCCACCAGTCACCTTCTGCAGGACAGCTGGCCTTCGTTTTGTTTTGTTTTTTGAGACAGCATTTCTCAAAAGCTCTACCATTTCCTGGAACTCACTCCATAGACCAGGCTGGCCTTGAACTCAGAGATCGACCTGCCTCTGCTTCCGTCAAGGCGTACACCACTGCCTGGCTGACAGCCTGGCTTTTAGCAGCACAGTGTCCTTTGAGATTGTATGACAATGCCTTTGGAGTCCACAGAGATCAAGTAGACAGGACATCTACAATTACTTCTGCACGTAAGAGGACCTTCATAACTACTGTGCCTGGTTTCCCAGCAGGGCCTGTCCAGAAGGAGCAGGGCACAGCCAGCACTGAAGAGACCTTATGCCTCACAAGGCCCACATTCCCTCACAGAGGCCCACTTTCCCTCCCAGAGGTCCACTTTCAAAGGGAGGTGAGAAACATTAGGAGGACCCACAAGTGGGAAAAAAGGTTTGCCCACCAACCCTCATAACCCAAGATGGCTGTTAGGGAACTAAGAAATGTTCACAGAACATTCTGGGTCCCCAAGTCAGGTGTAGTTGAAGTTTGTAATACAAAACTCAGGAAGCTGAGAAAGCTGCGAATTCAAGACCAGCCTAAGTTACAGAACCAGAATCTATTTTAAAGTCTTTTTAAAATTTATATTTTATGTGTGTTTTGCCTGCACGTATGTATATGAACCACATACATGCATATGCACTGCTCACAGAGGCCAGAAGAGCGTCAGATCCCCTGGAACTGGAGTTATAGATGGTTGTAAGTCACCATGCAGGTGCTGGGAACCAAATTCAGGTCCTATGCAAGAGTAACAAGTGCTCTTAACCACTTAAGCCAACTTCCCAGCCCCTCAGATTCAGTTAAAAACAGCAACATAACATAAAAAAAAAAAAAAAAAAAAAAAAAAAAAAACCCCACAAAAAAAAAAAAAAAATTACAAAAACCAAAATAAAAATGTTCAGGTGCTGAAAAACTTCATAATCTTTACCTTTGTCACCAAAAGGAAAGTCTTTTGATAACTTCCTTCAAATAAATAAGCAATCATCAGGAGCAGAGGAATCCTGGTGTTCTATGCAGCACCTTGTCCTTGGCAGTACACCACACACACACAAGTATTCACACACCCTGGGTGAGACTATGTGACTTGCTCACACTTGCACTGAAGGCTATGCAGAAGACTCTGGTCTCTCCTTAAGACAGTCTGTGATTTTTCTCTAACAGAGTCACTGTTGTTGACTGTGAACCGACCCAGCCCTGCTCTAACACCACAGTAGAGCAGACACACCCACCAGCCCCACTAAGGTACACCAACCCCAAGTGGATAGGCAGTGATACTCTATAGGACAGCTAGGCATGGGCCTCTGCAGCCATAGAAGCCACTACCTGCTTCCTACCTTCCCATCACAGCCTACAGCTTGCAGAATCAGAGGCCAGTCTACTTACGTATCCTGGAATCTACTCTACGATTAGCAGGATCTCACCGCCACACAGGTAAAATGGGCTGTGGGAGTGAGGGTCCTCAGAGGCCTGCCTGCTGGGGATGCTTTGGAGACTTTGCATCACTGCCCCATGTGCCCAGACTATATCCAAGGGCCTCAATACCCACAGCATAATGCAGCTGTCAGTCACACTTACACCCAGCCCTGGGTTACCTGGAGCTTCCTGGCCATGGCCACCACTTCATGGTCTGGAGGGTTGTACTTATAACAATTTGAGAACATTAACCGGATATCCGCAGCGAAGCCCTGTGCATCTGGGTACTCGCGGCTATCCATCTTCCTCTGTAACAAGCAACAAGGTGTGAGCAGACCATGTAGGGGATAGATTTAGATCCTCAGAACATCCCATGGCAACCAAGCCAAATGCCAGTCAGAGCATCTGGCAATTAGCTTGGGGTCCTTAAAGGAAGGAGCCCTCAGGAAAGGGATAAGAGGTTCAACAAGAAACATCTGGGCTTCAAGGACAGAGCCACAGAATGGAAGAAAGACTGGGAGATAAGGCCCACACCAGCCTCATCCTCATTTAGAGTTTTCGGTTCCATGTGGCATGTATCGCATAAGGTTCTGGTGTTGGGAGCTTTAAGGAAATTTCAATCCCAATCTTGGGAAGCCCACTCAGTTTACAGAAGACACTGCTTTTCCTGAGAGCAATCTAGGAGCTATTACCAACCTGCTTTTTACATCTTGGGCCCAGAGGCAGCTCTGAGTTTGTGCAGGGGTGGAGGACAGGGCAGTACAGGTCTGTGGAGCCAATGCTGACAATCACAGAAACCACCCTGGAGCAAAGCACCTCAAACTCCACTGAAGCCTAGCCCAAGCAGTCCCAGCAGAGGCATGTTGGGCAAGGTCACACAGACAAACAAAGCTGGGCAGGGCAGACTGGTGGGGACTGGATTGGCATACTTTAAGCTGCTTATGAGGGTGTGGGGTTCCTGTCTTGTGTGGAGAGCAGAAGAGTCAGAGATCTAGGGGCTGACCCCAACTCCTGACTGGATATGAGTTCCTACAGAATGGAGGGATCTCATAACAGGCCTGGCCTTTGTGCCCAAAGACACGCATGTCTCAGCAGATGGCTGCCTCCTGGAGCTGGTGTGATACATGCAAGAACAATTCCTGAAGCTGGTCTAAAATGTTCCAGGACAATTTCCCCCTTAGGCTTTATCATTAAAATCTATACTGTACTGGGTGCTAGAGAGATGGTTAAGTGCTTAAGGGCAAGTGTTGCTCTTGCAGAGGAGCAGAGCTCAGTTCCCATCACCCACACGGTCGCTTACAGCTTCTCTTAACTCCAGTTCCAGGGCGTTCAAAACACCTTCTAACCTTGATGGGTACCAGACATGTACATGGTGCACATACACACAAATCTAAAACAAAAATGAAACCCGTAACACACTCAGTGCTTGCTCCTTTACTGCACAGCATTTAAGTCTTTCAGTCTGTAGTCTCGGACTCTTCTGCTTAAGTCTTTTCACAGGCTGTGCCAGTCAGTTTCACCCACGCACTTGTCACCTGGGTAAGCACACAGCCTCTCTGTAAGCCCGAACAAAGCACATGGTGACTTCCCAGCGAACTGAACACACAAAGCTGCCTCATCTTAGACAGGGCAACCAAAGGAATTATCCTTTCCCAGTGCAGCCAAAATACTGCAAGTCCCAGCAAAGTTCCAGAACTCCACACAACCGCACAGCAGTGGCCAGGCAGAGTAAACCAAGGCCTCCGGCAGCTGTGGGACAACATGGTTCCCGGGACCCTTGTCTTCACTCCAGCTCCGCTAGACAGGCAGGCCCAGCTGCTTACTTCATTTTTTTACTCAAATGAGCACAGACATAAACACTTTTTTAGGTGGCCAGGCCTACCTGTTCCTGATACTCACTACTATCTAGGACAAAAAGCTTCAACTAAGAGATTCTGCTTCAGGCACGATGAGATGCAACAGCTGAAGGCACTGCCTTTGAAAGGATGCCTGGATGAAACAAGCAACTATCCGGCTGCCTCAACTGGAGAGGGGCTATCTTGGGAGTGAGCACACAGAGAGCTTCCTTCTAGGAAGGGCCAAGCCCAGCTCTGGCTCTATCATCATCTCCAGGATCTTCTCACAAAAACTCAAGTCCACCTTCATACCCACCAGGCCCTGACTTGCCTGGACACCACTAAAACCAGGGAATGCTGGCGTGGGAATGGCACAGCTGAGCTTGTGACCTCAGCTCTTTGTCCATCTATCTATATATAGTTCCCTCAGTCTGGGTGAAGGTCAACGTCAAAGATGGCCACCCTGCTGGACACCAGACTCCCTATGTCTGCTGTGATGTTCCCACACATCAGGGGTTTGAGATATCTCTGTATCCCTGAACGTCCTGGAACTTGTTTTGCATACCAGGCTGTGAGTCTCAAACTTAGATCTACCTGCCTCTGCTTTAGCCTCCAAAGCAGACACCATTAAGACCACCTTCTGGTGATACAGAACTGGGGGATAGAAAGAACCAAACCAGTGATCTATGTTCCATCAGAATAAATGACAATGGAGGTGCAGACTCAGAGACTAACAGGTCCTGGTCCCTGCAGGTCACAGTGTGGGCAGGCCCAGCTCTCAAGGAGCAAGAGGCACCAGCAGAACAGGACCGGAAGGAAGTCACAGAGTGCAGCTCAGCCAAGTAGGGCCACCAGGGTCATAGAGAGCCTACTGACCTTGGCCATGCGCACCACCCTGCCCTGCATGTCACCCCACTTACTTTGACTGTGCTGAGGTCCATAGGGTGCTTGATGATGTCATGGTAGTCATGCAGCTCCAGTGCCTCAGCGTCCACTGGCTTGTAGAAGGGCCACGCGTAGGCAGCGTGCTTCTTGGACAGCATCTCCCGGAGGATGCTGTCACAGTGCCGCAAGTGCTCAGACAATTTTCCCTTTTTACCCGCGTGCTGTGGGACCTCGCCATCTTCCAGGTCCTTCTTAGGAGGTTTGATAGGGCGGCCCCCGCTCTCCCTTCGGGCCACTACCTTGGCTTGCTTGGGCTCTGAAAGTGGTGGGGGAGACTCACTCCGACTGGCAGTGATGGCTGACGTCGTGGGTGTGGTTGTGTCTGCTTTCCGCTTCACGCCCTTTTTCTGTGACAACAAAGTACCAGTGAACTCCAGCAACAAGGATGTGCACAAGGAGATGTGCCACATGGCTGCCACACCTCTGGAGTGCAGACTGCCTGCCAGGTGTCAAGCTAGCGACCACATGCAGGGTCTTGTTTCCTTCTCAGCTGTCCCCACAGTACAGAAGACACCGAGGCTCAGAGGGGCCAGGCCCAGAGCCCAAGGTCACACAGCTGGCCATGGTGAGGCTCGGACTCTCCCTGTCAGCCCTGAGGATTCAGCCATCCAGGTGGGTGAGCGTGCCACTGACCTGAGCAGCATGAGGTGCTACAGGGAATTCACCCAACATCTAAGAAGCACCACAGGCTGGTGCCAGAGACAGGGACTCCCTGCTTTAAAGACCAAGAAGAAAGTGCCAGACCAGGCCCTGAGCAGGTGCTTCAAGGACAGACACAAATCGAGCAGAAGGAGGGGAGGCAGGAGAAGCATTCCAGGCTAGATGGGTAGGGGCAGCCTGACCAGGAGACATGAAGCAGCCACAGCAGTTAGAAGCCAAGAGACTCCAAGGGCTGTAGGCATGGACAGACCAGGACTCTATCTGGAAGGCACGGGCAGTGCAGAGGGCCCAGGTGGTGTCACAACCTTCCACAGGTGCACATGGAATTGACTGCTCATAGCAGATACACATATAGTCTCCGCCAAGGGACCTGAGGGGGTGAGGAGTCTCTGCCACAGCCTGAAGAGCCCAACCAATAGGTATCACCACTGAATTAGGACCAGGACTCGGTATATACTGAGACCTGCTCAGTGGGTTCCTCTCAGTTGCTTGGCCACAAACTCACAGGCCAGATGACAGCAACTGGGCCTGCCGTGAACAGGCCCCTAGTTACTTCCCCAGCCAAGCTGCCACCCTCAGGCTGACAGGGGAACAAGCTGGCCATCCAAAAACATTTGATGGACACCTACAGGATGGCAAGCACCAAGCACGAGCCGCAAAGGACCTGGGGTGGAAGGGCAGACTCGCTGTGGCAAACAGCCTGGCCAGGCGCCACCGGGAAGTGCAGGCAGTGAAGGCCACAGGGGGAGGGAAGGCAACGGAGGTGGCATTTTACCTTGGGAGAGCCATTTAACCCCCGAGCGCCCGTTTCCTCATCTGTAAGAGGGGGGGACTACTGCCTGCCCCAGAGGGTCGCTGTGAGGATCAAATTGAAGAAGATAACACACATGAGTGCCTGTTATGGGCCCTACTCAAAGCTGGAGACTCAAGAGGCCTTGCCAACCCCATGCCTCACAGAGAGCCCCCACTCCAACTATGCCCAAGTAGGGCCTGGCCAGAACAGGACGGTGAAAACTCCCAGCAAACAAGGGACAGCTGTGCAGGCCCCTACAAATCCAGGCTGGTGTCACTGACCATCACTCTCCCAGAGATGACCAGAGATGATCTGACCCATCTTGCTCTCACTATTGCCCCCACACCTTCTCCACCTTCCCTTGTAAAGACCAGGGCAAGCAGGCCAAGGAAGCTGGGGTTCAAGTCCAGCTCGGCCAGCACCAGCCATGTGACCTCCACCCCTGAGCCTCGGTCTTCTTGTCTGTGCAGAAAATCTTTCCAAATAGCTGTACCTGGAAAGGCAGCAAAGCTCCCACCTGCCCCAAAGCTGCCCCTGCTTCAGAAACTTTAGGGGGCTTGGACCCCCAAATGACTCCCTCACCAGATAGCCATGCAGGCCTCAGGGAAGCTCACCTTGACTACAGGCGGTGTGGGAGGGACCACAGGGACGATGGGTGTTGCAGGAGGAGGCGGTGCGGCGGGTGGGGGGACTGGAACTGACGTGACGTTTGCAGTGATGGTTGGTACAGGGGTGGCGGCAATGACAGGTGTCTGGGATACAGTGGGGGGTATGTTCTGGAAGGGGGCTGCTGGGGAGACCGAAGATACAGTTGCCACTTGTTGTGTACCTTCAAGGCAAGGACAGGGAGCTCAATTCAGTAGGCTCTGTATTTCCAGAAGCATCTAAGATCAGGCCATCCAGCCATAGCTCTAGGGCCTTCTGGGATGGACCAAGACCTCCTAGCTAGAAGAGTCTCTCTGTCTATCCTTGGGGTGGGGCTTGGCCCTGCTGCAAGAACAATGTTCAACGAGTGAGCCAGTTCTGGGTCCACAGATAGCTACCTAACTAACAACCTAGGACTAAGCCCTCCTCACACCTAGCTCTGTTTCAGCCACACCCTGCCCTGTCAGTCATTCTTTTTTTTTCCTTGGTTTTTTTTTCGAGACAGGGTTTCTCTGTGTAGCCCTGGCTGTCCTGGAACTCACTCTGTAGACCAGGCTGGCCTCGAACTCAGAAATCCGACTGCCTCTGCCTCCCAAGTGCTGGGATTAAAGGCGTGCGCCACCACCGCCCGGCATCCAGTCAGTCATTCTATCTGACACATCTTTAATCAATACCCATTCTCAGACATGGTTGGACCCCCACGTTTGCCCGGCACTCTGGATAATGATCACTTCAACTCTCCAGCCGAGAGAGCAACTCCTCTAAACCAGGTAGCAAGCCAAGCCAAGCCAATGCTAAGATCAATAAAAACAGGGGTAAAATGTGGGGGGACAGACAGACATGTGACAGCAGCTACAGAAATGTCCTCTCTGGCCCAGGCAGGCCACCTCTCTAATACCACTAGGACCCACTGCCTGCCAAGCTCATCACACCTATCCTACGTGGCAGGAACCTGGCAGGCACCGGACAAAACTTGGACCAAGGGAGTCACAGCAATCCCCTCCACTTACAGCCTCAGCAGGGAATGCCTGTGCACCCTCCCTACCTGCCTGCCTGCCTCCTTTTACCTGCATTCTGGGCTCCTGCAGCTGGCTTCCGGCCTTTGCCCTTTGGAGCAGGGGGCAATAGTTCAACTTCCTCCTGAGGCATCTGGGCCACTTTCTGCAGAAAGATTTTCTCTAAGGCCTGGGCCATTAGCACTATGTCATCTGTGGGCTGAAGACAGAGAACCCAGGTCACTTGCTGGGAAAGGAGGTGTGCACTTGCAAAAACCCACTGTGGGTTGTAGTTCAAGAAAGCACTAAATTTTGTTAAGAAACTTGTCCTAGAGGGAAGACAAGATTTATTTTTCAATGTGGAAAATCTCTGAAAAATGCAAAGTATAAAACTAGCCTTCACCCAGTAGAGAAAAGAAGCTTCCACGGCTCAGCACTAAGACCTTTCCTGTATTCACAAAGCTAGAAGACCAGATCCCCAGGTGGGGTCCCCTGTGACTTTAGCCATCCATTCCAACACTGACCACTCTGCAGCATTCCCAAGTCACAGTGCTCTGTGTAACAGCTTGGGTGGCTGCCCGCAGGCCACAGCCTACTTGACTGCCTCTCCTCTTGATGGCAGGGTAGGTCCCTACTTACACACCTTTAGGCTTTCTAAGATTGGGGGCCGAGGCCCCAGGACAGAGCCTGTAGGCCATGTCAGTGTCCTTGGAAAGCTGTCCAGTTTTCACTGACCCCCCCAGCAGACCATTAAAATGGCACAGAACTCACAGAGCACAAGAATGCCAGGGTTTGCCTGCTGTGAGCCCAAGAACCGTGGCAGAGGGCCTGGGCTCACAAGGCACCACAGTCATGCCATGGACCTGAGCCTCCCAGTGCTGAGACTGCTCCCTCAAGCAGCTTTGGGGCCCCGTGTCTTGTGTCTCACCTTATTATAAATATAACAGTTTGTAAACATGGTGTTGAAGTCCTGCATACACTCACTGGCACTCCAATAATAATTATTTTCTAGTCTCTTCTTGATAGTCCCCATGTCCATTGGGTTTTTTATTATTTTATGATAATCCTAGGAAAGAGATGTTCAGAAGTGTTACTCATACAGCCAATGTTATTCTCACACTTCCCAAGAACAGAAAAGTCCTCCCATGTCAGCTGGGTCCCAGGGGCCTGAGAGCAGGTGGGCCATGTGGTCTGAGGAGACTCTTGGCAAACCTGTCCCTCCCATAGGTATCTCTAGCTGGGGCGGAACCTGAGCTGGTGCCCATGCAGAGAGAGCCAAACTCCCTCCGATTCTAACCCTACAGACACCAGGGGCCAAGGTGTGCACAGAAGCAAAGGTACAGAGCGCCTCTGCCGGGCTTCTCATGACCGCTCAGGCACGTCCACTAGTACCCAGATAAATCAGAGCGTTCCCTGAAGGAACCATCATCCAGAAGACACCTGAACACCTGGCATATGACCGGAGGTAAGCATGACAAGTGGCCAGAGGCAGAGACCCTAGCGCATAAAGACTTGAGTGGCCCTCTGCCCCAGGCCCCAACATCCTCCAGTCCAGTGGTTCTCAATCTTCCTAACGCTGGGAGCCTTTGATACAATGCCTCATATTGTGGTGATTCTCAACCATAAAATTATTTTCCTTGCTATCTCATAGCTAAAATTTTGCTACTATTATGAACCGTAGTGTGAATTTCTGTGTTTTCTGGTGACCTGTGTAAAAGGGTCATTCGCCCCCAAAAAGGGTTGAGGCTTTTTCTCACAGGCTGAGAACTGCGGCTCTGGCCTCTTCCCTGTGTTCTTTCACCACGGAGGCCCATAGATTCTCCCCATTTCCTGTACCAGGGGCAACCACCTTGCCAGACCGCTGGCTTCTGAGGCACCGGTAGCACCTGCTGTATCTCAGACACCACCTTTGGGCGGGATTTCCAGGAGTAGGCTAAGGGCCACTCACAGGCAGGTTCAGCTTGATTGCATCCACAGGCTGGTAGAAAGGCCAGGCGAACTGATGTTTCCAGAGTGTCTTCACCACTACATTCTGCATGTACTGCAGTTGGTTAGTCTTTCGGCCAGGCTTGCTGGGGTTGGAGACCTCAGGTGGGGGAGGGTTCACAGGGCCCGGGACTGCCGGGATCCCCGTGGGGGCAGCCGCTGTAGTAGTGGACATCCTCTGGCAGCTTAGTCACTTGCTGTCACAGCAGCAGCTCAAAGAAGCGCTCCTCGTGGAGGCTTGGCATCCCATTTCTGGGCCCAATCAGGCACCTGCAGAAGAAGAAAGCAGAGAAGCTATCACTCCAGGAGCCTCCACCGAAGCAAGGACACAGCCTTCCCTACCACCTTGATCTGTAGCTGTGGCATTCCTCAGAGCCATCCTAGCCAAGGCTCTTCTACCTGGGAAAAAAGCAAACATGAGACACCAGCTCCCAGAAAAGGGGGTGGGGAGAATAGGAAGGTCCCAGCCGGCCTGAGTGACTGGGACTGGCTCAATTCTACCAGACCCTCAACTACTTGGCTGTGGCAATGTTTTGAACAATTCAGGCTCAGAAAACAACATGTATCTAACAGCTTAGCTGAGAGATGAGCAACCCATGAAGTTTGCAGACTTAAACATAGAACAAAGAGTTAGGGCCCTGAGCAGGCCATGGCATGGTTCTAACATAACCAGGAGAACCAGCTGTGGTCTGTGATGGCTGCCTGTGACATGCCTGTCCCTCATCCAATCAGAATGGTGAAACAGGGTGACCCCAACCTGCAGTCCTCTTCTGTATTCCACCTGTGTGTTCGGTCCCTGAACACAATACATTCTGCCACTTCACACTCACCTAGCCTAGATGTCAGAAATGTTGGCCACATACAGAGCTGTCCGTGACAGCTCTGCAAAGCCCTGAAAAGCCAGGATCATCAGAAAAGCAAGGGCAGCGTGCAATACTGGCAGCATGCAGGGTGTCTCTGCTCCACAGAGCCCCCACTAGAACTCTCCCATTGCACCTCCACTGCATAGTGTCTCTGCTGCACAGCACCAATGTGGAAACACCACGCGGCACAAACTCTACAATGAGGGTGCTGTAAAATAAAGTAGAGGTAGCATGAGGACTATGGTGCACTTTATGGCAAAGACACCCTGTAAGGGGCACAGCAGGCCATGCCAGACAGGAGAGACCTATGCAGGACCATACGGTGTTATTCCAACACTCAAACCCCTTGCAGTCTGTGGGAAGAAGTAGACGTCCTGAGTAAATGTGTGCTGTTGACACAGGCACGAGCACAGGCTAAGACTCTGGAGGAAGGGTAAAGCCCTACCCACTCCCCGGGGTGAAACTCAGAAAGGAGTAGCAAAGCCTTCTTCTGGTCCATGTGTGCAGCAACTTAGAGAGATCGAAAGTCACTCTCTTACAGCAACTAAACCTGTCTCCTTGACCCAGCCATACACCATAAACCCTGCCTCCCCGTTGAGCTGTATGCAATAACCCCATCTGCCTGTTCAGCTGTATACAACAATACGCTGACCTTCCGGGTGCTTCCAGGGCGCTACAGCTTCTCCTTCAAAGAACCCAGCCCACCTGACTTCCAGCTATTTTTTCTGTATCTGCCTATCCTGTCTTCATTCCTTTGATGTCCTTAGTACGGTCTGTCCCTAGGACAGTTACAAGGGCTTAGCAGTTATCTCCCTAGGAGATAGTTACCTAGTTATCTCCCTGGGCAGCCTTGTGTGTGCACTATGGACCCACTTCCACTGGTAAAGGCCTAGCACGGGCTCCACACTGCATTTGGGGCCTTGTGCCGCCTATCTGTGAACATGGTGCTTCTTTTTATCACACTGCATCAGTTCAAAGGGACACCCAGAGGTGAGGTGTCCAGTCTACTCTAGGACCAGTGGTTCTCAGAGCACTCGAGGGACCCCTAGAGTCTCACCACAAAGACTGTAAATGCTGCAATCTGAAGCTCTTTTGGAGAAGGCTAGCTGCTAAACATTTGGTGCCATCTACTCTCAGCAGGTTCCACTCACTCCACTGCAGCTCAGGGTACATCAGACATGTGTCAGCAGCCAAGCCACTCTTACTGCCCACCCTGCATCTAGGAAGTGCTTCTGAGCATCTGGGGTGCCAGCTGTGTTAGCACTGAGGCTCTCCAGTATCCTGGGCACCCACAGTATGCCATTTCACAGGCCCTAGCATCTGCACGCCTGGCAGACACAGGCCCTGGGGCAAGCAGCCTCAGAAGACAAGCAGCTCCTCCAACCTGTGCCAACAGCCATGAAGCTGTGTCCTCCCCTGTAGACCAAAGGCTACCAAGGCATAAGCCTGGGCTGTCTACCCACCAGGATGTCAGTCTCTCCCTCCATACTTCTCAATGAAGTGTAGAGGGACAGACATCATCAGACAGTCCCGCCCTACACAAAGGAAGTAACCCTGTTAAAATATTGGATCAAATCACCTGTAAGTTCAAAACCCTCCTAACTCCACACTAACCAGCAGAGCCTTAGGTGACAGGGCCCTGGAATGTGTAGCTGCTGTAGCCCCATTGGCCTTCATTAGACTCGTGCTCTCAAGGACTCCTTGGATCTTACTGAAACCTCAACAGTATGAGGGTGCAGGGTGGATGCTGGAATTCATCCTTGCTACCTGAAAGCTTCATGGTGTGTCCCTTAGCTCCCATGGGGCTGTCAGCCTGGAGTTAAGCACTCAGGGCTCAGGCAGCATAAGCTGGTGTAGGAGTGGAAGCTGATGCTCTCATACAGTTTATGAGATTCCTAGGAACAAAGGCTGGTCCTGCTACTGTGGGTCTGGGGAGCTAGGACATGAGACTGAATCTGACCTGGGGGACCCATAACACTGAAAAGGGTGAAGGGGTCTGAGGTTGCAGAAAGGCCTCCACTGAGGAAGGCAGATGATCACAGTCCTGCCCATACCAGGTCCTGGAACCCACCTCCTGAAAATGTCCCGATGCCTGGGATGGAGACAAGCAGGGTGACACCAGGGTGCGTGTTAGTGAAGGTGGGAGAGCCCAGCTGCCTAGTTCCCAGGACCACCAGAGACAGGGGCTAAGAGGTAGGATCCCAACCATTAAGCACCTAAGCTCTCTAGCATACTACCATCCCTAGGGACTAAGTCAGACGTCCACACACTCCACTTCAAAGCATACTCAGTCATGCCTGGGCAGCGGGGACCACTGTAAGCTTGGCCTGACCTTTCCCCATCAATGCCTAGTAACCCTCAACCAATCATACAGCAGTGCTGAGTGAACCAGACACCAGAACTGGAGAAGAAAGGAGAGTCATGAACTTCCTTGAAAGCCATCTCCCATGGGAGAAGCGGCTTGCTTACTCAAGATCTCTCCCCCCTCCTCCCTCCCCACCCCCTCTCTGTATGTTTTTTGAGACATGGCTTCTCTGTGTAGCCCTGGCTGTCCTAGATGTGGCTCTGTAAGTGAGGTTGGCCTCTGTCTACCAAATGCTGGGATTAAAGGTGTGAGTAAAGGCCACCACCCAGAAAAGAAACAGCCTTCTGACCCATGGTGGGCCCAAGCTGCCTATCAGGGTGAAGGCTTGGAAAGAAAGTGAGGCTTCCAGAAAGTACAGCAGAGACAGACCATCAGGGCCTCCTGCAGGCACAGTCAGAGACACGCCAGAGTACTCAAATATGCAGACTCCCATCAATACAAGGAGGAGGAGCTGCAGTAGAACCCTAAAAGCCCAGTCTCTAAGGCTGGCAGGGAGGGGAGTCATGGCAACCAGAAATGTCAGCAGGCAGACCATGTCTGGGGCCTTATAGCTCACTGATGGACATACCTCTGCAATGCTCACAAGCCTGTAGGTCAGAGGCGTCCCTCCCTTCCTTTTTTGTTCTGGCTCAAGATAGTCTCACTCTACAGCTCATGCTGATCTGGAACTCACTATGTAGCCCAGGCTGGCTGATTCTAAGATCCACCTCCTGTTGGATCCCATGTTTTGACTGCCAAACCAGTGGACACAACACTATAGGGATGAGAGTCCCTCTTAGGCAGATCCCCAGCCCCAGGCCTAAGGGAACACCCAATCCAACATCACCCTCAGTGGCTGGGGAAGGTCAAAAGGCCAAGGGCCTACTGCTAAGAGCCTTTGAATAAGGATAGTGATCTTGCAGGAGGAAGGTTGTGGTACCCAGGGCTGACTTCCCTACAGAACCCTGGATCCCCTCACTTAGGCCCCTCCATTTCAACAGGCTTCAATTCAGGAACCAGGCTTGGGTTAAGGTGTGCCACTCAGGATTGATGCCTATAGGACTGAGCATGTGCCTTGGAAGTGTTTGCTGAAAGCCCTTACTGGAGAGGCACATACGCCTTATCTTTTAGGGGACTTGCACTGCACATTCCATGAATGAAGTGTCTAAAGTCTGATGGCATAATGGGAGAAGCAGAAGACAAATGGAGGTCTGGACAAATCAGACTTCCCCAACCTACAAATCTGTACAGATACAGTCTCCTCCTTCCTCACCAGCAACAGTAAGACCTGAGGACCACATCCTTCAAAAAGCTGAGGCAGGGACCAATGGCCTCAAGTAGGCTAGCTAGGGTAAGGGCTAAAGAAAGATACCAAAGAGACTTCAGGGCTTCACACATTTCTAACCCACAAAATCTCCCCTGAGCCCCACCTGCCTCCAGAAAAGGCAAGAGAGGCTCTGGGCTGCCTTTGGGGTTGCTGTTTGGTTGAGGTGCAGATAGATGGTCTTACACATTTGGTGCCCATGGATCCAGAAACCAGCCTTCTAGATGCCAGTCCAAAGACGTGTACACATAGGATGGCAGAGCCTCGCACAATAAAGGAGCTAGCCAGTGGGGCATGGCATTGACCGCCCCACTGACAGCCAATGAATGCCAGTCAGCTCTTCACTGCAGTAACCCACCCTCCTGTCTGCTGCTGATGTTGACAAAGCCAAGACATAGAAGCTGCAAGCCCTCTAAGGACTGGCCTTCAGAAGCTACAAAGTGTCACTAATACAGCAACTGCTTCAGGCAGGCATGACAGAAATAGAGCCTCTATCTCATGGGCAAAACAAGGGTTAGGCCCTCACTGAGGTCCACTTCCCCAGGTCCACCACTCAGCAGAATCTGACTTCTCTATAGAGCCCTGGAATCCCTTCATTTGGGTTTCCAGGACAGCACAAGACTCCCACCATGGGCAAGACCTCAGGCAAGTATGTGTGAAAGTCCATCTGAGGTGGTATTAGCCTCAAGAGGATGTGAAACCACCCAGTGTGGAAACTCAGACAAACCACAGAGGCCCCACAAACACCAGAGAAAACCTGGAGCGAGTCTCTATTGAGATTATGGAGAAGGACCTGAATGCTGCAGGGATCCACCCAGAGAGTGTAGGGCCAACTTATGCCCTACACTGATGACAGCCTCCTCTCCACACCAAGGGAACACAACAAAGACCTATAAAGTCCCTACTCACTCTCCCTACAAACCCATTCAGGACAGAGGAACAGGAAAAGGAAGGCCTTAATCCTGCAGATTTCCCAGCCTCACTGCATGGCTTCAGGCAGGCCACCTCCCCCCTCCCCAGGCCTAAGCAGCAATCCAGCCTTTCAGTCCAAAGGACAAGTCACCAAAGGTGAGAGGCCAAGGCTCAGGGGCCCTCGACAAACAGAGTGGGTAGGAAGAACCTGAAATTTTATCACCATGGAAAACATCCAGTAAGTTCAATGCAACTTCAGAGCCTTCTCTTGTCAACCTACAAGCTGTGGGGCTCAGGTCTCCCCCTTTCCTTGTGCCAAACAAGCACTACTAGACAGAAGGGACACGAGGGCCAGCACCTACTACAACCCAGCCTTCAAGTTTGGCAAAGGTCAGCTCCACAGCTACTCACCCAAGCACACAGTACCTTTCTCTATGCTAACCCTGGTCAGACCAGCCACTGGACAGTTGCCAGATTTTGGAAGAATATCTAGCCCAGGAAGCCTTTCTTGGGACCCAGGGAAGAAGCCTCTACTCTGAGCTTCAAGGCAAGCTGCAAGGGTTATCATCTCATAGAGAAGGAAAGGCTGCCCTAGCCATGTGTGTGGGAGTCAGGAAGGAACAGGGCTAGTCCAGCTCCCAGAGACTCCAGAAGGCCTAAGTTGTGGAGAGGCAGGGGTCAAGCTCAAGAACTTCCAGCCGGGGGACATCTGAGATCTGCAAAACATGGCCCCAGGGCATGTTTAGGGAGGAGGCAGCACAGACACAGATAATGGAGGGGTTGAGGTGGCTTGCATGGGTCATCAGAATAGAAGAGAAAGCAATGCAGGGTATGCCCACATCTCAATAGGGGACTCAAAAGTATAGTGTCTTAGCTGGCCACATACTGCTCCAGCCTCAAGATGCCTTAAAGAGGCTTTCTCACTCGGGAGGCAGAGGCGGAGGCAGAGGCAGAGGCAGGAGGATTTCTTTGAGTTTGAGACCAGCCTGGACTACATAGCAAATTCCAAGACAGCTAGGGCTCTGCATAGTTAGTCACCATCCCTACCAACAAAAAGAGGCTGGTTTTTTTTGTTTTGTTTTGTTTTTTGTTTTTTTTGTAATAAGCAAGAGCTCAGTTTTAAGCTCACCATATCTCCATGCCTAGTCTTCTCATTCCCCTGGAGTCACCATAACTCTAGAGGACCCTATATTTACCTTGGGTTTCTGAGTCCCTGGAATCCTCGTAGACCAAGTTTAGGCCCAGGTTCTTGCCGGCATTCCCAATACACTGGTGGGCATCTCATGAACTCCACCTCTAAGGTAGGCAAGGAGCCACTCAGATGTGGACAACAGAGAGCCAGGGCCCAACAGAACCATCTACCTAGATTCACCACTGTCCCCACAGAACTCTTGACAATGCCACAGACCGCTGCCTTCACCCTGGCATACCTACCAGCTGAGTGTCCTGGGAAGGGTCACCCTAGTGCTGGCCCTCCCAGCCTGGGGAAACAGATCTGTTAGGGCTGGGCCAGCTTCTGTGACAGACAGAGGCAACTGCTCATCGCTGGAGGCCTGGAGAAGGACGTGGCCTGGGGCCTCCCTGTCTACTGGGGACTCCCCTGAATGGCACTGCCTGTCCTTCACTGCTAGGGAGCCCTAGCAGCACCCCATGTTCACCCTGGTCATATCACACCTGCTTCTAACAGCTGCCTGGCCCTGTCTGGCTGGAGACTCAGCTCTGATAGAACACGCCCCACCCCAGGAAGGGTCAGCTCTGTTGAACTCATGGCTGTCCTATGGAAAGGCACACAAGGCACAGTGGCTGCAGCTGTCACCAGTCACCACACCTCTGACTTCCAACTGTCACCATGGCCCCAGGCTCTTAGGCTCTTGGTGCTTCATAACCCAGCAGTCCATGCAAGGAAACTAAGCTTCTCTTCGTCTAGAGACTGTAGCCTCCAGAATGGCCTCTGAAACACCACAACATAGCCACCCTAAACTCTTCTAAGGACATTTAACCTGCAGAGGGAAGGTGGATCATGCACCTTGTACTTACAGTGAGTCCCAGTACCTTTGCAGGGGGCCCAGGGAGCCTGAGAGTAACTACATGAACATCAGAACATTTTGCAGCACACAGTTGGGCAGCAGGCCCACCTGGCACAGCACAGAAGAAACACTCTCTGGTCTCGGGCTGCATGACAAAAGGCAGTATCAAGGCCTGATTTAAAGGTGGGTCAACTCAGGTTCCCAACACAACTACTCACAACCCAGAAGCTCAACTATCACCTCTTCCCATCTACCACCCACCCAGCAGGTGTCAGTCAGCCAAGAGCAAGAGAAGGCCACCACCTCAATCAGCCATCACTCAAGTGTCTATCCAAGTGCCTCCCTCATCCAACCTGGAGGCCTGAGGAACCCGTTCCATTAGACCACACGGGAAAGCTGAGAAACGTGATGGCCTGGGAGACCACAAGGACAAGAAACAGAATCGGGTGGTCAGAGGGCCAGGAGCTCAGGGGTACCACCCTGCCCTGTCTTCAGACCACTAAAGACAGGCTCCACACCGACTAAAACCAGACTGGGGCAGGGCTAAGAATGCTAAGCACCACAAGGGCACCTGCTTCCTGAGTCCAGTGCTCTGCATCTGCCCTGCTCCAGTAACCTGGGTCAGCTCTCCAGAGCTCTATTTAGTGGGTACTGGGAGCCAAGTAGTAACCCACCTTACCCTTAGTCTGTCAGGCTGCGCCGCCCAGGGGAGGACGTTACCTCCCTGAGTTGACGTTACCCAGTCGACTCCTTTTCTTTCCTGCCATATGCTACAGGCACACCAGAGACACAGTAAAGCCCAATGGCAGCAACTACTGCAACTGCACCCAAGCAGATTACCACAGGTAGAATTATACAAGCATAACTCACACAATGTGCATAAGAAGCTGAGGTCATCCCACACTTAAGACCTGTGTTTTAATGCCTATGACCCAAATGTCCCCTCCACCTCTGACTCCAGGTCCCACCAGGAGCCTCCTCTATAGGTCACACACAGTGTCTGGGTATGACTTCTGGAAATGCCCAGACATGGGTCAGGAAGCCCAACTTCCAATGTCACTGGTTGTTGACTAGGGACCCTTGGACATCTCGGCATCCATGTGACACTTCTGAGCAGCTGGAAGCCCTCCTCCTCCAGTCCTCAACATCTTGTTCGGATCTGACAGCCTCTGTGGGGTTCTGGGCCTGATGCAGGGCAGAGGGAGGGGTGGGGGGCTTCCCCAAAACATATCTCCAGTTCAAGGAGACACTAAGAGATCAGAGTCAACAGTACTGAACTTCCAGAACCACATACACAACATGGACTCAGATCTACTTCAACCAAGAAGCCTACAAAGAAAGAGACTACCAACTTGTGAGCACTCAGAATGGGACACTTTCCCCTGCAAAGAACCCACCAACACACACAGGGCAGCAGTGACCACAAATAAACGGAGAGGGCACCACATATCACAACGGACTGCAAACAGCAGCCTCCAGGTACTGGGAGAGCTCTGTGAGGACCCCATAAGCTTCAAGGCTGTTCCACGGGAGGGAGAACTATTCTTAACTTCACATTACCTTCTGCAGCATGGAGAGGGCTCCACTGGACCCTGTTTCCCCACCCAATAGTTCCCTGTGGCTCTTCCTTTTGAGGTGAGATCTGGGTACTCCACACTTATTTGAACAGTGGGTAGCAAGGCTCCACTTGTGGCCTTTCGCCACCCTCCCCCTGGGCAGGCTCTGCCACAGCAAACCAGGAAGTAGACAAGGTAACCCTGAAAGCCCCTGGGGGCACAGCTCCAGGTTTACAAGAGCCAGGGCAGAAGTCAGCCAGGCCGTGGCTTCCCTTTCAGCACTCCCCCATTTTCACCTTCTACCGTCTAAGGGAGGGAGGGAGGGCGCCTTTACAAGCTCCATCCCCTATTCAAAGCTCATTTCCAAAACAGGATACTGCACTGTGAGAAAAAAAAAAAGTTACTCTTTGTGAAAATAAACCTGGCACCTCCTAAAAGTAAAATAAAATTAAGTAAATGTATAGGTAGAGAAATGAATGAACTGGCACACCTCCCTGTCATCACCCTGCAAAAGCGCCTCTCTCCTGGATTCCCCAGATGTAGGGCTAGGACTGGATCTCCACAGATTCCTGATGTCTGCTTAAGCAGTGGACCCAGAGTTTATAAGCAAGGTCAGAAAGAAATTATCCCTACATTCTGAACTGTCAAGCTTGTACCTCACCTCTCCTGATCTATAGCCAACAGTGCACATCAAGGCCTCAGACAGAACAAACAGCAAACAGGCCTTTATTTGCGGATGAGAGGCCACACTCAGGGCCATCCAAAAAGGTCACCGGGGCTTGGGGCTTGATCCTTGCAGAAGTCCTTCCTTTCCTGGACGGTGGAAAGCTGGTGAGAAACTGACTTCAAGCAGCAACAGAGATGTCAGCTCTCTTCGGGGACACCTCCTCCCCCCACAACCCCACACATAATGCAAGTGTGCAAAACAAAAGGGGGGGGGGGGAGACAACCAGCTTTTCCAGGGGAGATGGGGTGGGGGGAAAGGGGCTCAGCCCTTGCAATTCCTTCATTCATTTCTCCTAATGCAGCCAACCCCATGGTAGCCACTGAAGAACACATGAATGACCTCAGAGACACAAACTTCTACAGTTAAGCTTAAAGTACAGAGGAAAATACCAGCTATACACTTATTTCAGGCAGAAAGCTCTCGATGAAAATTGTAAAGGGGAGAACCTTAGGATTGAGCCTAAAGTATGAACTCACAAAAGACCCCCACCCGGCTCCCAGTGAGCCCCCTTCCCGCTCCTTACCCCCCAGAGCAAGAAGGCTGTTTGTGGCTTCCTCGTCAGCCCTGCCCCCGTCGCAGCAACTGGTGGAGAGAACTTCCCCAAGCCGCCAGGATTTTTCACCGGCAATCCTCAAGAACCTTACATATGAGGCTTTGGGGTGCGCATTCCTCACCCAACTAGTTTGCGTGTTGTAAACGAAATAAGAAAAAGATGTGCAACCCACCCCTCCCACCTCAATCCGACTAGACCTCGCCCGGATTAAGTACTCGTTCAAGCTGATTTCAAAATGCCAACTGGGTTTCCTCCTGGCCTGGCTGCAATAATCCAGTAACTCGCGAGCGCGCAAAGTCGTCTCCTGGGCCATAACTCTGCAAAGGCAGCCGCCGCCCCCCAAGCCACGCCGCCGCTGCCCCACTTGCAAGGCTCGTGCAGTGTCCAGGCCCAGCCTGGCCTGCCCTGCGACGATCCACCCTAAGTGGAGCCGGAGCGACCCAGGGCACAACGCGCGCACCTTCCCGCGCCGCGCGTCCTCCGGGCAGTCCCCTTCGGAAGATGGCGGGCAGAGGAAAAGGGGAAAGGAAAAAAAAAAAAAAAATCCCTTCCGTGAGGGAGGGCTGGCGCGCAGAGCGCGGGCTGTGCCAAGTCCAGGCTGGGCGCTCCGACCAAGGCGACGCCTCTCAGTCCAGCCCGAGGCGACCGGCAAGCCGCGGGAGCAGAGCGCAAGGCGGAGGGCAGCGGAGCCCGCGCAGTCGCCGCGAACCGGGGCAGGCGGCCGCCGCGCTTTGTTGCATCGCGGTCGCGCACAAAGGCGGCGGCCCGGGGCTCCGGGCTTCAAGACGCGCGAGAGGCCTGCACCATGCGCTCCCGGCCGCGTTCTCTCAGCCAGGCCCGCCGCCGCCGCCCGCCCCGCCGCCGCCGCCGCCCCGAGTGTACAAGGAAGCAAGAAAAAGACGTACTTGGCCTAGGCGGCTCCAGCGCCGTCTCCTCCCGGCCCGCGCGGCCGGCTCCTCTTTGGCTCGCCGGCCCCGGCAGCATAATAGACGCGCCGGAGCCGTACAGGGCTCATGCGCTACGCCGCGGCGCCTGGCGGGAGTCGTAGTCCGCGCCCGGGCTCGCACCAGGGCCGCCCAGGGGAGGCCGAGGCGCACGGACTACATGTCCCGGCCCCGCCGGCGCCACGCCGTGCCCCGCCCCGCGCGCCCCCGGCCGCCCGCCCCGCCGACCTGGCCGCCAGCGGGCCCGGCCTAGGGGCGCGTGGAGGCGGGGCTGGGAGGTTGCCCGCCAGGACCCGAGGCGACGCTGGAACCCCGGCCCGCCCGCGTGCCTTCACTCCAGGGTTCTCAGCCACACGCAGGGAATAGACTGGTGGACGGATTTCCAGAAGCCCAGGAAAGCTTGGGAAAGGCGGGGACGCAGTTAGCACCCTGGGGTCACTCCCCGGGCACCCCGAGGCCTCCCTCAAACTCCGAAACGCGCACAAGCAGACCGGCGCGCACCAGTCCTGAGCCCGTGTTTGTAAACAAACCGCGTGCCTAATTAGCCTGGCGAGGGCGCGCGCAGGGCGGTCCTTGCCAGGGAGGAGCCGCGATCAATCCCGCCCCGACGCCCAGGGGCGGGTTGAAGACCTGGGAACTAGACACCAGTAAGGGATGCTCCAGGCTGTGTCAGCCGACTTTCCCTCCCCGGGGCCTCAGTGTGTCCCCATGTGCCTATGAAAAGACAGGAACGAGATAAGTCTCGTTTGTTCGGTGAAAATTACAACGGTGCCTACGTTAGTCAGTTTTTATCCAGCTGTAACTTAAAGTGGGTGTGTGTTAGACCCCAACAAAAACATCACAAACAAAACAAGTTTTTCCATCAGTGCCCGCTGAACCTGCCAATGCAGGGTTCCAATTCCTGGTGTGAGCTGGACCCATTCCAAAACCCTGGTGTCACTGAGTTTATTTCTGGTTGAGCAGGCACTTTACTGCATGCAGGAAATGCACAGGTGGTTATGGTATTAAATACCACACACACACACACACACACACACACACACACACACACACAGCGAATATGTTCTGTCCCTGGAGACAAAACAGACTCAAGAAGGCAAAGTGACTTATCCAAGGTTTCAGAGCTCATATGCAAGAGGTCCCAACCTCGAAGTCCAGGGTCCTTAGAAAGAGATTTGAGGACAAGCTGGAACCTCTCCAGTCTTCCCTTGTTGCCTCTTTGGCCTACAACATGAGTGCTCCTTACAGCCTGGGGAAAGGTGGCCACTGCAAGAAAGCCCTGCTTTTTAGTTGCAGACTGAATACAGGGTAGGAGAGTGTGACCTGGGAGGCTCTAAGAGAGTTAGAGTCCTTAGATTCTTGACCCCAGGCTCCCCAGACCGAAGCCATGACTGGGTCCTTGCAGAACTGCAATCAACTTGGAGGCTCTATTTTCATTCCTGCCCTCTGGGTCTCACCTTTCTGGACACACTGAGCACTCTGGCTACTAGGACAAAGGACTGGCCACTTAACTTTTTAAAACAAAAAACTGTGTGTGTGTGTGTGTGTGCTCGCGCCCGTAGATGCATATGGAAATTAGAGAACAATTTGTGAGAGCTGGCACTCTTCTACCACACGAGACCTGGAGATTGAACTGGGATCACCAGGCTTAGACACAAGTTCCTTGACTGCCTAAGGTACCTCTCAACTAGTGACTCACCAGTTTAAAAACCTCCTTGGGGCAGAAGAGGTGGCAGTGACCTTAAGAGAACCTATTGCTCTTGCAGAGGACCTGGGTTCGATTCCCAGTACCTACATGTTAGTTTCCGGTTCCCTGGTGTCTAAAACCCTCTTCTGAAGTCCATGATACCAGGTATGTACACGGCATTCTTACATAAACACGGGTAAAAGTAAAACACCCACATAACATGAAGTAAGTCTTTGAAATAAATTTTAAAGATTCTAGCAAGCCCCACCCCCAAAAGATCTGCAATCAGGCTTGGTCTTGTAGGACAATGGGTCATGTGCCAGTCTTCTTGAGGCTGCCTGCCATGTCCATGCTGGCTTCTGACCTCTCACTGAGATGCCCCTAGGAGTTCACAAGCATCGGGGCGTCTCCAAGGCCTAGTATCCCCTTCTCACAGCTCTACCCTCATGTCCGAGTGTCCTGAAGGCCTTAAGCAAGCACCTCTCCTGGGCCCATCTGGGTCTGTAAGAGATTAAGCTGTGTGAAAATGGAAAAGAGCTCCTCTGAGTTTCAGAGCCCTGAGCTGGCCATTCCCAGAGCCAGTGCTGGTGCTATTTCCTGGAGTCCCATAAGCATGGGGAGAGATTCTGAGTTCCCTGGCTGTCCCCACCAACAAAATTGAGCCTTAAGTGAGACCACCTAATCTCACTGGCATGTTTCCTGCTCAGTCAAGAGTATAAAAATAAGCCCTGACTTTCCAGCTTCTGGAGGGTTTAGGTGGGGCAAGGAAGGCCTGAGGCTCATCCGGCCTTTGCCTGCCTTCTCCCCGCCTCCCATCTTTCTACCTCCTTGTCGCATCCCTGTGGCCTTGGTCTGTCCTCCTCTTTTGTACCTCTAAGGCCTTCAACACCTCATGACACCTAGCAGGTACTCTTAGCTGTTGGAAGAATTAATTTCATTTCTGTATCCTAGCCTCCACCTGCATACCTTATCCACCCAGCTCTTGCCATACTCGGTAAGTCCCACAGGGCTTCAGAGCCAAGCTCTAGCTTCTGCCCCTACTTCAGTCAGCCTGCATTACATTACAGTATCTGGAGAGGAGCTGAGAGCTCCTAACAGTTTGGTCGTTCCTGGGAACTTGAGGTATGCCAGGCACTATGTGAATCTTAGAGCCGTTTTGGTTTTGTTTTTCATTTTTAACATTGATTTTCTGGTCAGGCGTGGTAGTGCACGCCTTTGATGCCAGAACTTGGAGGCAGAGACAGGTGCATCTGAGTTCAAGGCCGGCCTGTGTGGGGTGTTTTGCCTGCTTGTGTATATGCACACCATACGCATGTCTGGTGCCAGAGAACCCGGAGGAGAGCAGCTGATCCCCTGGAACTGAAGTTACAGATGGTTGTGAGCCAGCATGTGGGTGCTAGAAACCCAAACTCAATCCTCTTCAAGAGCATTAAGCTTTCTTAACTGCTGAGCCTTCTCTGCAGGCCCCATTGGACCAGTTTCCCAAGGTGGTGATCACTGTGCCTATGTAACAGTAGAAGCAAATGGGACAGTGAGGTGGCATTGGCAGCCTGAGCCCTGGTGGGAGTGAGTGCCCATTTCATCTGCAAAATCCACTTGCAGTCTGACCTTGAGATAAACTGTCACCAGGAGGAAACAAGTGGTTCTTTCATAAAAGGGAGCCCCAAGGGAATGGGGCTGGAAGGGAGCTGGGAACAGAGCTGTATCCCCTTTCCTGCACCCAAAATAGAAAGCCATCCATACAAACCCAATTCCAAAGGTCCTTCCTTTAAAAACACAGAATCAAGCTCAGCTCAGCCCATAGTATGACCCTGTCATCCTCCCACCTGGAAAGCTGAGGCAGGAGGATTGCAGAGTTCAAGGCCAAACTGCATGACCTAGTGAGACTTTGTCTCAAAAAAATAAAAAGAGCCGGGTAGTGTTGGCACTCAGGAGGCAGAGGCAGGAGGATCTCTGAGTTGGAGGCCAGCCTGGTATACAGTAAGTTCCAGGACAGCCAGGGATACAGGAGAGAAACCCTATATAAAAACAAACAAACAAAAGGAAGCTGGAGAGATGACTCGGTGGTTAAAAGCACTGTAGCTCTTCCAGGGAACCTGGGTCTGCGTCTCAGGAACCACATGGCAGCTCACAACTATCTCATGTCCTCTTCTGGCCTCTGTGGGTATGCAAGATGCACAGACATACATGCAAACAAAACACACATACTCATAAAATAAAAATAAATAGAAATGAAAACTGAAAAGGAGGGTTGGCAACGGGCCAGCTCTGGGGTAGAACACGTGCCTAGTGTGTCGAGGCTCTAGGGCCAATGACAGCACACCACACATGTTCACTGCCTACAGGGAAGAGAGGAAAGAATTCAAGGGCTCTTACTCTCTTAGCCTTTCTGTCCCTTCTCTCACCATCCCCCTCTCCCCTCCAAGTGTCCCTGGCCAGCCCCACCCTGCTTTTTCTGTCTCTACTCCCTCCTCAACTCTTCTTCTCATGCCCTAAATTTTCCATACTAAAAAAAGAAAGAACTCAGGGAAGTGCTGAATAAGTTTAGACAACCAGGGTTGTTACACAGAGAAACACTGTCTGTCTTGGAGAGGGGGAAGAGGAGAAAGAGGGGGGAGACAGACAGACATATGTACATATTGCCAGGATTCAATCTCCAGTACCACACAAAAGATGAGAAAAAAATAGATTTTCAACTAAAGATGAACCCCATCCACTAACATATTAACAGGATCACAGAGGTGACCCAATGGGACTTACCCAAGAATGACAGATGGTTCAACATATTAAATGTAACCAATGCCACATTCCATAGTCAAGGAATGAAAGAAATAAAACCTAAATAATCAAGTTACTGTGAACCCCAAAATTCCTGTCTTAGCCCTTAATACATCAGATGTAAGTACATTGGAAGGTGGGATCTTTAAAGATCTGATTCCTCAGTCAGCCAAGTTTTGTGGCATATGCCGTTAATCCCAGCATTCAGGAGGGAAAGGAAGGTGGAAGTCTGTGAACTCCAGGCCAGCCTGGTCTACATAGGGAGACACTGGAAAAGCAAGCAAGCAAGAAGAGACGGAGGGAAGGAAAACAGGCCACAGGCTGGCAGGCTGCAGAGAAGCAGGGTTCCATTCCTAGTACTTGTCAGGCACCAGCCCAGCAAACCGCATGTGACACTAGCTACAAGGGGATCCAATGCCTCTGACCTGTATGTGCACCTGAATTCACATGTACATGTCCACATACAGGCACACGTAAACATAATTAGAAAATAAATTTAAAAGCCATAAAATAGGAAAGGAGGAAATTATCAAAAACAAAGGATTTACAAATCATGCAAATGATAAAATTATAGTGTCCAGCCCAGCACCTGAAGTCTTACACTAAAGAGCTTGCTTTTTTTATGAGGCAACTCAGCTGAGTGGAAGTGGTCTGTGCCAACTCCAGGAAGCACCCTTTGGGCTCCTCTCTAGCCACAACGGTATCTACTGCCTCAAGTGTATTCAAGAATATAGGAGAAATGTTAAACAATCTGAGAGCAAGATCATTAAGCCCTGCCACGGAGATTCCAGATTGACCTGTCGTTCCCAGTGAGTACAGGGTGAGGAAGGAAGAAGAGAACAGAAACCAATTCATCCCGTGAGGCCTTGGGCAAGGAGGCACAGGTCTACTGAGGATGCAGGAGCTGCCCTTTTAGAGGGAACTGCTTTTACAAGATAAGCCACAAAGGCAGAAAAGGGGGATGGATCATGCAGACACTGCCAATGAGCCAGCCACTCTGGGAGCTCACTGAGATAGAGCAGCAGCCCCTCTGATGAGAAGAGGAGGAGGTAGCCACCTTTGACCTGGGCAAGATTTTTTTTTTTCATGCTTTAGGTTGCAGGTACCAGGAGCAGTCAGGCTCTGAGGACCACTGGAACTTGTTTCAGAAAAGGCTGGAGGTTTTGTTGTTTGTCTGTTTGCTTTGTTTTGGTTTTTTTCAGACAGGGTTTCTCTGTAGCCCTGGCTGTCCTGGAACTCACTCTGTAGATCCTGTTGGCCTCATTCCCAACCTCAAAAAAGTAAATCTTTTTCTTTCTTTCTTTCTTTCCTTTTTTTTTTTTTTTTTTTTTTTCTTTTTGGTTTTTCAAGACAAGATTTCTCTGTGTGGTTCTAGCTGTTTGACCTCAGGAGATCTATCTACCTCTGCCTTCAACCACCCAGCACAAAAAAGAACTCGTAAAGGGAGGGTTTTGTTTTGCTTTCTGTAAATGAATGAAGCTCTCAGTCAGGGCAGCTTGTTGCATCATCTGACCTCAGCCAGGTTGTGTTGATGGACTTTGCACACTCATTTTGAGGACCCCAGATTCAAAGGTGAAAGCATGGGGCTGTGCTTTGGAATCAGGTAGAGGCCTGATGTGGAAAAGGGATTCCAAGTTAGCAAGACGCTCTCTGTTGGACATTGGAGGGTAGAATCTCCAGGTTCTAGTGAGATCTACCTCTGTGAGCATGGGTTTTTGCTTTTTGTTTTATGTATTGTTTGTTTGTTTGTTTGTTTGTTTTCTGGACAGGGTTTCTTTGTGTATCCCTGGCTCTTTTGAAATTCTCTCTGTAGACCAGGCTGGGATCAAACTCAGGGATCTGCCTGCCTCTGCCTCCCCAGCACTGGAATTAAAGGTGTGTGCCACCAAACCCAGGCCAGCTGCCAACGAGCATTTTGCTTGTGTACTTGTCTGTGCACCACATGTGTACCTAGTTCCCGTGAATGAGGTCAGAAGAGAGCATTGGATTCCTTGTTAGCCAACATGGGGGTGCTGGAAATTAAACCCAGATCCTCTGGAAAAGCAGCCAGTGCTCTCTCTTAACCACTGAGCCATCTCTCCAACCCTTTGTGTTGTGGGTTGGTTTTGTGTTAGTGTGTGTGTGTGTGGTATTTGTTTTGGTTTTTTTTTTGTTGTTGTTTTGGTTTTTTTTGTACTTGTTTTTGTCTCTTTTTTTTGAGACAGGATTTCAGCTGGGCAGATGTATGGCATGCTTTTGATCCCAGCACTTGGGAGGAGGCAGAGGCAAAAGGATCTGAGTTCATGCAGGCCTTGGTCTGCAGAACAAGTTTCAGGGACAGCCAGGGTTACACAAAAAGAAACTGTCTCAAAAACAAACAAACAAACAAACAAACAAAGGAATATCACTAGGTGGCCAGAACCAATGTAAGCATGCTGAAATTTATGTAAAATCTTTGTTATTTTTTCCTCTGGAGCTAAGGATGGAACCCAGAGCCTTGAACCTTCAGCTTACTAGGCAAACATTCTGTCACTGAGCTAAATCCCCAATCCCAAAGTAGGAAACCCTTAAAACACTTGGAAGATGCAGAGTTGACCAAAGGGCTGGTGTGCTGTGCGAGTGATTGAGAGAGCAGGATCAGGGGAGCAACTTCCCATCTGGGCCTGCAGCTGCAGTGTTCTTAGTCTTAGTGACCAGGACTATGTTAAGTGTCAGCCTCCAGTGACCCAAACATGTCAGTAGGTGTCAACCCAACCGTACTAGTGGCTCTATCTGTATTCTAGAGGAATGTTATCAGCCACAGAGGTGACAAGCCTCCTGCCTATCATGGGACTATCACGACTAGTGGGCAACCTTAACATTATGAGCTTCTTTTCATCCAGGCACCTTGTCCTCATGTGAGGGATTCTGTTGTGAAGTGGGATTCTGTCTCTGTGGACCTCATTCTGTCCCTGAGCTCTGCAGCTAGACAGATGAACTCAAAACTGTCCTGAGGTCTTCACTGGAGCAGAACAGTTTGTAATAAACCCCTTTCCCATGAAAGGCAGCTGTGACACCCCACAAAACAGGTAAAAGAGAAATTGCTAGAATTCTCTGATGGGGAATCATATAGTTCTGTTTTGCTGCTCTGTTTCCAAAAACTGCCATGGGGGATGCTCAGGACATCCCTCTACCACAGGCACACCCGTTCTTTCACTGAAGAAGAAAAGAGTTGGGACTGGAGCGATGGCTCACTGGTTAAGAGCACTGGCTGCTATTGTAGAGGACCTGAGTTTGGTTTCAACACCCACATGGTGGCTCCAAGGGATGCAGAGTCCTCCCTCTCCTGGCTTCTGTGGGCATTGGCATGCATTATAGTACCCTTAACATATATGTAGCAAACACTCATAGAAAAGTAATCTTTAAAAAAATCGCTGAGTGTCGTGATGCACACGTTTATTCTCTGCACTCAGGAAGCAGAGGCAGGTGGTCCTCTATGAGTTTGAGGCCAATCTGGACTATATAGTGAGTTCCAGGACAATCAGTGAGACCTGTCTTGAAAAAAATTGAAAAAGAAAGATCAAATAACTGTTGCAGGGGGCTCTGTATTTTGTTGTGTCCTTTTCTAAAAAAACACTTTTCTGAAATAAAATAAATATATGTACAGTGCCCAAACTATGAATAAAAAAATTTCAACATCACTCCAGGGAATGATGGCACACACCTTTAATCCCAGCATTCAGGAGACTGAAGCAGGCAGATGTCCTAGTTTAAGGTCAGCCTGGTCTACTTAGTGTGAGTTCCAGCATAGCCAGGGCTACACGGAGAAATCTTGTCTGGAAGAAACAAAATTAAAAATAAAAAAATAATTCAACAGCAAAAGACCAGGGGACACGGACACACACACTTTTTAAGTTAATTTTTCCTCTGTTGTACATTCCCACGAGGATCTTACAGCGCACATGTGGAGGTCAAAGGACAATCTGTGGGACTTGGTTCTCTCCGTGCAGCATGTGGGGTCCAGGGATGAGACCTGAGGCGGCTGGCTGTACACACTACATCCACAGTCAGGAAGCAGAGAGATGAGCCGGGCCTCTGTGCTCCTGTTCTTGTCTTTATTCAGTCTGTGGACTGGTCCCACACACACTCAGTGTGGGTCTTCCCTCCTCAGCTAACCCAGTTTAGAAACTCCCTCACAGACATGCCTAAAGGTGTCCCCTCAGAGGTTCTAGATATCAAGTTGACGTCTGGATTTGTATTATGGGAAATGATGGGCTACTACTGGGAGGCACTTTGGATCAATGGTGGTAAGGCCTAGTTGAAGGAAGTATGTTGCCTGGGGCAGGAGGGAGAATTGTTCTTCTAGGCTCTTCCTCTCTCTCTGGTCTGCCTCATTCTCCCACCATGTTGTGTCTGTCTCATCTTAGGCTCAGTGTGACAGGACTAAGCCACCACAGTTAAACCATAAGCCAAACAAGTCACTCCTTGTTTCTCCTATATTGTCATCCATGAAAGCTTAACTTGCTCACCAGCCTGCAGTTTGCACGCACCCCACCTTCCCAAAGCTCACCCACTGCAGATACCTGCACTCACAGGTATGGGGTTCTGACATGTGTTGCCCACTAGGCTCAACTCCAAGGGCAGCTGCAGGCTCTATGGCCTGCCCTGTGTCTGTCTGTCATCCCCAAGTCCTTGACACAGGTGTGGCCAACTGTCAGACTCAGTGGGCCAGGCTGGAAGTGAAGTATGAAAAGTAGCTGAAGTCAGCCTTGAGCTAGGTACATGAGTGTGGCTTTTGGAGGCATAATCACTGGCAGCCCTGTTGAACTATGCAGTCTAACCCTGAGGTCCAGGAACACCTCTGCTGGTGTGGAAACCACTGTTGCTCAAGTTCCTTAAAACCCAGAGAGTCTGCATTTTCATAGGTGGAGAAATGATGCCTAGTTGAAGCTTCTCTGAGATAATTTGGGGGTTGAGACAGTTAAGACACTCTCTCTCTCTCTCTCTCTCTCTCTCTCTCTCTCTCTCTCTCTCTCTCTGTGTGTGTGTATATATGTGTGCTTGTGTGTGTACATGTGACAGATAAGACTGATAGGCATTTGAAATGCTAACTTCCTGAGATCCTTGACCAGAGTGCAGGTGTGGAGGTACTGAACCTGCATCACACCTGGCTGTCCTTCCTCCCTGAGCCTCCATTCTCATCCTGCCTGTTCTGTCCTCTGCTTTAGTTATCATCTTATCAACAGCAGAGGGGATTTTATGTCTTCCTAACAGTTTGGAGCCTGCTCGCTCGCTCTTTCTTTCTTTCTTTCTTTCTTTTTCTTTCCTTCTTTCCTTCTTTCCTTCTTTCCTTCCTTCTTCTTTTCCTCTTCCTTTCTTCCTCCTCCTCCTTTCTTCTTCCTGCTCCTCCTCCTCTTCCTCCTCTTCTTCTTTTTCTTTTCTTCTCCCCTCCACTCTCTTTTTTGAGACAAGGTCTCAAACATGCAGCCTTGGCTGTCCCAGAACTCACTATGTAGCCCAGAACTCACAGAGATTCACCTGTCTCTGCCTCCCAAGCACTAGGATCCAAGGCTTACACTGCTATACCCACTTTAAGTTTCTTTCTTTTCTGTGTTCTTTTCTCTGATGGTTAGTTAGTACTTTCTGGCACTATATTAGATAGAAGTACTTTGTTCCTGATTTTATTTTTGAGACAGGATCTCCTTGTTCCTGATTTTAGGGAACAAAATAACCAACCTTTGTGTTTCCTCCACATTAGTCACTCTGTTGTGCTGAGGGAATTTACTTACACTCCTGATTATGGGACTGTTTATCAAGAAAGAATGTTGGGCAGAGTTGGGAGTGTTGAGAGATGGCTCATCAGTTAAGAGCACATACTGCTCTTCCAGAGGACCCAAGTTTAGTTCCCAGTGGTTCACAACTGCCTGTAACTTCAGTTCTAGGGGGAACTGACTGATGCCTCTTCTAGCCTCTGTGGGTACTGCACTCGCATGTACAAATTGGTACATGCACACACAAATACAAGATGTTGGTCCTTGTCAAATGCTTTTATACATGTCCTGGATATACAACTCAATCTTGTGTTCTGTTCAAGAGGCAGATGGATTGATTTGCATATTTTATGCCAACCTTAAAACCTCAAGGGCGTATTTCCTTGTGTTTCTAGGATCTGCTTTCAAATTATATCATTTAACTATATAGTATTAAAAGCAAAGATGCACATTGACCATCAGAACAGAAGGGCTTGTTCAGAGATAAAACCACATACTGTCACTTCATTTCCAATATGGCCCCTCAAAGAGGATGCTGGGAAATTCTGAATGCGATGGATAGAATTTGTGTCTCCCTTGATTCCACACATGATATGGATACACAAATGAGCAAAGACAAAAATCTAAAACCTGAGACTAAAACCTCTGAAAACCGGAAGAGCTACATGACATTGGCCTTAGTGGTGTTTGCTGTTACCTGACCTGAAAGCTCACGTTCGGAATCAAAATATACAAGGAGGCTACATCAGCCTGAGAAGCTTCAGCTGGACAAAAGAAGCCACAGACTGACAAACCAGCTGAGTGGAAGAAGGTATTTACAATCACTAAGAGATTAATATCCCAGTGTAAAAGACACTTCTACAATTCACTTGCAAAGAAAGAAAAAGAAACAAAGAAAGGAAGATTTTAAAAGAAACACACACAGAGAGATTAAAGAATGAGCAAAGAACCTGAGTAGACTTTTTTCCAGAGCTATAAGAATGAACAGCCGGGCAAGAGAGATGCCCAGTGGCTAAGAGCACTTGTTGCTCTTTCAGAGGACTGGATTGGGTGGTTGAAACCACTTGTAACTCCAGCTCCAGAGGATCACCCTCTTCCCAACTCACAGACACCTTTTCTTTTTTTAAATGGGCACTAGTGGGCAGGCGGTGTTGGCCCACACCTTTAGTCCCAGCATTTTGAGGCCAGCCTGGTCTACAGAGTGAATTCCAGGACAGCCAGGGATACACAGAGAAACCTTGTCTCAAAAACCAACAAATCAATGAATCAATCAATCATCAACCGATCAACCAATCAACCAATCATGGGCTGTAGGTTGGGTATGGGGTGTGCACCTGTCACCTCAGCACTAGGACTGAGGACAGAGGCTCAGAAGTTCAGGAGAGAGAGGACATCTGCACTCTGTACTTTCAGGTTCCCTCTCTTTACTCCTTTTATTCTGAGTTCCCAGGCATGGCATGGTGCTGCTCTCACAGATACTCAGGAGCGCGCGTGTGTGTGTGTGTGTGTGTGTGTGTGTGTGTGTGTGTGTGCGCGCGCGCGCGCGCGCGTGCATGCATGCATGCGTGTAGTGCATGTATATCCATCCTGCTGCTCCTACAGGCCAGAATTTGGCATGGAGTATCTTCCACTGTCACTCTTTTCCTTCTCTTTAGACAGGGCCTTACAGCACAGCCCTGGCTGGCCTGGAACTCACTACTGGACCAGGCTGCTCTGGAACTCAAAGATCCACTTGCTTCTGTTCACCACCACACCGAGCTCTGCCTTAATTTCTTTTCCCTTTTCTTTCTGGTTTTTGGAGACAAGGTTTCTTCTGGAACTTACTCTGTAGACCACGCTGGCCTCAAAACTCAGAGAGACCCACCTGTCTTTGCCTTCTGAGCGCTGGGATTAAAGACATTCACCAGCACCACCCAGCTAATTTTTAGAGCAGAGTATCTCACTGAACCTGGAACTGGTAACCCAGACCTAGCCAGTCTAGTTAGCCAGTTTGTCCCACAGACTCTGTCCTCTGAACCCAGATTACTGGCGACTCAGCATTTATATGGGGGCTAGGGATTTGAACTCTGATCTTCACTCTTGTAGAACAAGTATTTTATCTACTGAGCCATCTGTGGCTCCTCTTCTAATCACATTGGCACTCAAGATTAACCCTCCATCTCACTAGTCATTAGTATGTATTGCTTGCATATGTAAATATATATATTCTGCTCTTTCCCCAAGACTGGGCCTTGGGTAGCCCCAGACTGGTCTTGAACTGGATATGCAATGGAAGCTGGTTTGAACTCTTGACTGTCCTATCTAAAGCACCTCCCAAGTGCTAAAATACTGGCACATACTGCCACACACAGCCTTCTTTGTTTCAAAGTTTAAAAATTACATTTACTTCTCATGCCACATCATACTTGTGGAGGTGAGAGAACAACTTGTGGGAATCCATTCTCACCTTCCACTTTGAGGGTGGGTCTTAGGGATTGAATTTAGGTTGTTGACTTTAGTAGCAAGCTTTCTTACCACTGAAGCTATCTATCTCTCTGGTACAACTGCTTTGTGAGATAGGTCTTGACCTGGAGCCCAGGCTGACTGTAAACTTTTGGCAACCATCCTGCCTCAGCACTCTAAATTTTTAGATTACAGGCACACCCTACATGCTCAGCAATTTTTATATTTATATATTTATTTATTTATACGTATTATGTGTGCATGTGTGTATATGTGTGTACATGCGTGTGTGTGTATGCATGAGTGCATAAGTGTGGTGTGTGTGTGTACACTAAGGGAAAGTCAAAGGACAACTTGCAGCAATTTCTTTTCTCCTTCCATAATGGAACATGGGTCTCAGGAATCAAATGCTGGTCATTGGGCTTGTTAGCAAGCACACTTACCTGCTGAACTGTTCTTCAGGTCCACTGTATCTATTTAAAATGTTATGTGTATGAGTGTTTTGCCTGTATAGATGTATGTGTCCTCAAAGTGTCTGGGGATCTGGTGTCTGGTGTCTGATCCCCAGAACCTGTAGTTACAGATGGTTGTGAGCCACCATATGGGTGCTGGTAAGTGAACTGTGGTCCTCTGTAACAAGTGCTCTAAACCACTGAGCCATCTCTCCAGATCCCAATATATGTATATTAGTTTTTGGAGAAAGGGTTTTTCTGTGTCGTCCTGGCTATCCTGGAACTTTGTAGACCAGGATGGCCTCGAAACCAAAGATCTCCTGCCTCTGCCTCCTAAATTCTGGGATTAAAGGTGTGCACACCAACCACCCTCCACCCCAAGGTAATTTTGTTGTTTCACTATCTGGGAAACTGAAGTACCGGATTCACTTGAGCCAGGGCTTGTCCAGGGGACAATATAACAAGTCTTGCACAAGCAACCAAACAAACAAAAGGAAAGCTGGAAAGGCTATGACATAGCTCAGCCTCAGAGCCTTTGTCCAGCACGCGTGAGGCCTCTGGGTGCGACTCCCAGCACAGCAAAATGCTGTTTTGTTTTTAACTGTATTTACATTTAAAAAATATAGGCAAAGGAGATATGCAGCTGGCAATAAGCAGACTATCAGCTAGGCGAAAAACAAAACCAAAGCCACCATGAGATGCCCCCAAAGAACAAGAGGTACAGCTCAAGCACATACTTGGAAACCTGTGTTAGCACCATGATTCACCACAGAGCAGCAACAGCTGGCCACACACACACAAAGAGGCAGAACCTCTAGCTTAGAGAAGCCTAAAAAGAGAAAGAATTGTACAGTTCTGATACTGGGATGAACCTGAAAGACATTAAACTATGGAATAAGCCTAACACAAAGAACTCTTCCTATGAGTGCCGTTTACATGAAGTACCTGGTCTTGGCCAATTCACAAAGGCAGGTTTGCCCTTAGGGTGATTCATAGAAGAGTGGAGAAGAGGAAGCCGTGCTTCTTGGGCCAGACCTTCAGTTTGGAAACATTCTGGAGGTAAGCTGGGCTGATGTTAAGGATACACTTCAAGGTAGCTAAAATGGAGGTAGGGGTGTGACTTAGTTGGTAAAGAGTGTCTGGCATGCACAAAGTCCTGGGTTCCATCCCAGCACCTTATAATATAAACTGTGTGGAAATCAGAGACTCAGGGGCATCCTCAGCTACAGGAGTTTCAGGTGAGTTGGAATGCATAAGTGCCTATCTTTTTTTAAAAATGCCTTTAATTCCACTTGATAGGCAGAGGTAATCTGGTCTGAGTTTGAGGTCAGCCTGGTCTATATATCAAGTTCCAGACAGCCAGGGCTACACAGAGAAACTCTGACACACACACACACACACACACACACACACACACACACACACACACACAGCTAAAATGGTGATAAATTTTGTGTGAAGTTTATAATAAGAAAATGTTGGGCTGGGTGTGATGACATGCCTAAGGTCCTAAATTTGTTCCCCACGTTTGAGAGGCAGAGCAGGCAGATCTCTGAATCTGATGCTAGACTGGTCTATATAGCAAGTTAGCAAGTTCCAGGAACCTGTTTCAAAATGAAACAAAAGTAAAAAGTTGGGGCTAGGGAGATAACTCAGTAATTAGAGAATTAGTAATTCTATTGCCATGCAGGCAAGAGAAATGAGAGTTCAGATCCCCAAAACCCATGTAAAAACCAAGTGGGCCTGCAGGCTTGCTGGTAATTGCAGCCATTGAAAAGTGGAGACAGAAGATCCTGAGAACAAGCTGAGGACTAGCCTTATCAGTGAGCTCTGGGTTTGATTGAGAGACCCTCCCTCCTCGAATAAGGTAGGAAGTGTGGTTCAGAAGACTTCTGACATTAATCTATGGCCTCCACATGTGTGCCCCCACACACTGAAACATGTTCCCAGATACATGCACACACCACATACATAAAATGGGAAATGGAAATGGAGGTAGGGAGACACAAGTCATGGGAAACCCCACTGCCCATAACCCTGCCCCTCCAAAGTGCTGGAGGATGCTCACGTGTAGTTGCAGTGAAGTGACAAAACAGCTTTGCACATTCTTGGTTTTGGATTTTTTTTGGGGGGGGGGTATTGTTTCTTTTTTTGGTTTTTCGAGACAGGTTTTTCTGTGTAGCCCTGGCTGTCCTGGAACTCTGTAGACCAGGCTGGCTTCAAACTCAGAAATCTGCCTGCCTCTGCCTCCCAAGTGCTAGGATCAAAGGCGTGCGCCACCACTGCCTGTCAGCTTTGCAGATTCTTAAACAATTAAACCCTTCCCCAAGACTCAGCCACTCCAACCCTGTGGTTTTAAATCTGCATAAGAGCCTTCCATGCAGAGGTGAGCAGTACGGCTCTGATCGCGAGCTGCTGCAACTGGAAACAAGCCACAGGCCACACAAACAGTAATAGTAAGACCCACAAGTCTTTCACTGAGAATAAACAAGTCATGTTACAGCAACCAGGCTGAATCCTCCCCAGCAAGGAAAAACAAGCTTGGAGCACGTGACTGCCAGGGTGAAAGTCAAGAGCTTGACCAGACAGCAACAGCACCCAATTCCCTAAGTTTGCAGACCAAACAACTGCCTTCATATGTCACAGGTTGGGCTGGAGAACATGTTGTTAGTGACTTCCAGGGTTAAGGAGAAGGAGGGGCAAATGCGGATGGCCCCCACCCTTTCCACCTTTCCACTTCCCCTTCTTGGGCCTTCACAGTCCACCTGGTAGTGACACACATCTACTGGTCTCTAAGACTCAGAACTGTATGATCCCAATTTGTCTAAGGGTTTGTATTGCTGTAAAGAGACACCATGGTCACAGCAACTCTTTTTTTTTTTTTTTTTTTTTTTTTGGTTGTTTTTTTTTTTTTTGTTTTTTTTTTTTTTTCGAGACAGGGTTTCTCTGTGTAGTCCTGGCTGTCCTGGAACTCACTCTGTAGACCAGGCTGGCCTCGAACTCAGAAATCCACCTGCCTCTGCCTCCCAAGTGCTGGGATTGTGTGCCACCAGCGCCCGATGGTTTACAGTTTCAGAGGTTTAGTCTATTATCATCATGGTGGGAAGCATGGTGTGGGCAGACAGACTTAGTGCTGAAGGAGTTGAGAGTTTTACACTGGAGGGTCGGGCAGCAGGAAAAGAACATCACACTAGGCGTGGCTTGCAAATTTGAAACCTCAAAGCCCACCCACAGTGACACAGGTCTGTCCAACAAAGCCCTACTTCCTCCAACGAGGCCAAACCTCCTAATAGTGCCACTCCCTATGAGTCTATGGGAACCATTTTTTAAAAGCCTCATTCCACTCCCAAGCCCCTCTAGGCTTGCAGCCATATTATAATGTAGAAATGCATTTACGCCAATTTCAAAAGTCATCATAGTCTACAGCAATCTCAAACTCATTTAAAAGTCTAAAGTTCAAAGTCTCTTCTGAGACTCATGACAATCTCTTAACTGTAATCCCCTATAAAATCAAAATGAAAAAAACAGATCACATACGTTCAATGTGCAATGGCACAGGATATACATTACCATTCCAAAAGGGAGGAAGAGGAGCCTAGTGAGGGAATACTGGACCAAAGCAAGACCAAAACCCAGCAAACTCCAACCTCTGCAGCTCCATGTCTGATGTCAAAGTGCTCTTCAGATCTCCAACTCTCAGCTTTGTTGGCTATGACACACTTCTTTCTTTTGGGCTGGTTCCACTCCCTGGTAGCAGCTTTCATCAGCAAGCATCCCATGACTCTGGCATCTCCAAGATTGGGGTCTCGAAGGCAATCCAGGCTTCACCTTCATAGCTTCACACAATGACCTGCCTGTCTAGGCCCTGCAGGGACACTCCGGCCACACACCTTTAGTGGTTCCTTTAGTTGTGGGGAGAGATTTCATAACCCCTTCCTTCTCTCCTTGATGCGAACACCAGAACCACATGGCGAAGCTGCCAAGTTCTGCTGCTTGATGGGCTGGAACTATGGCCCCTCCTTCAACGGTGTCTTCATAGCTTTCTGTTTTCAATGGTCTCATTCACTTCCTAAAGCTTGGCTGTCCTGGAATTCCCTCTGTAGACCACACTGGTCTCAAACTCAGAGATCCTCTGCCTCTCCTCTGCCTCTCTCTCTCTCTCTCTCTCTCTCTCTCTCTCTCTCTCTCTCTCTCTCTCCTTCCCTCTCCTCCCTCTCCCCTCTCCCCTTTCCCTCTTCCCTTTTCCTCTCCCCCCTCCCCCCTCTACCTCTCCCTCCCTCTCCCTCTCCCTCTCTCCTCCCCCTCTCTCCCCCTCTCCTCCCTCCCCCTCTCTCCCCCTCTGCCTTTCTCTCTCTCCTCCCTCTTCTCCCTCTCCCTCTTCCCTCTCCCTCTCCCCTCTTCCCTCTCCCCCTCTCCTCCCCTCCCCCTCCCCTCTCTCCCTCTCCCTCTCTCCCCCTCCCTCTCTCCCCATCTCTCCCTCTCTCCTTCCCCCCCTCTCTCTCTGTTCTCTCTGCCTCTCCTCTACCCTCTTTGCCTCTCTTCCTCTCCTCTGCCCCTCTGCCTCTGCAGTGCTGGGATTAAAGGTATGCACTAGCACACCCAACCCTAAACTTTTTTTTTTTTTTTTTTTTTTTAGACAGGGTTTCTCTGTATAGCCTTGGCTGTCCTGGAACTCACTCTGTAGACCAGGCTGGCCTCGAACTCAGAAATCCACCTGCCTCTGCCTCCCAAGTGCTGGGATTAAAGGCGTGCGCCACCACTGCCCGCAACCCTAAACTTTTCTTTAGTTCCTTTTCACAAAATTGAAGCTTAGCTGTGTGAGGTCTTTCCAGGAGGTCACTGTAGAGTGAAAAATTATAAAGACCATTTTGTGAAATAGATGCAGGCTTTTTCTTTGCCCTTAGACCTGAGCAGAAAGAGTGCAGGTTCTAGAACGCGGAACTGGATGTAAGATTTCAGGCCTTTACTGCTACTGCCCCGGGATACATTCAGGAAAGAGCAACATTCCTCAAGCCTCAGGGTGGGGAAGTCCCAAAGCAAGAAGACACATTCCTGACCACAGAGAAAGATGCAAGTCATCTGGGTGGTTCCAAGAACTAGCTAACTTTCCACTGTTCTTGGTTACCCCGTCCCCTTGAGGTTTTCCCAGTGTTACAGCCTGCTGATGTTCAAAATTTGTAAAACAACCAATCATGTGTAACCCACGAAAATTCCTTCCTTTCCCCACCTGGTGCTATAAAAAAAACACCCTCAGCTTGCTGGCCTTTGTCAAAATTCTGTTCCTGTGTGGACGAGCAGTTTTGACCTTGGCTAGCCAACTCCCCAATAAACCTCTGCTGATTGCATCCAGGTATGGTTTCTTGTGATTTTTGGGTGGTCATGATTTCCTGAGACTTGAGGAAGGGTCTCCCGAGTTTGGGGGTCTTCAGTCACCACTCCCTTCCCTCCACTTAAAATCAGGCTTCTCTTCAATCTGTTTGTCTCCTTGAACTTGGAATTTGACTCCAATTCACTTCCTGGTACCCTTTTCTCTTCAATCTGTACATTTTGTATTTCCTTGCTCAGCTTGCTACATTTCATCATAGATCTGCATACGAGTAAATACTGACAACAGGACAGTTGGTAACTAGGCTGGTTTGAGATTTACTCTGCCAGGAGGTGGCAGCACATACCTTTAGTCCCTAGGAAACAGAGGCAGGCAGATCTCTGTGAGTCTGAGGCCAGCCATGTCCACTCTTATAAGCTGCTTAATTGGGGCTGGCTTACAATTTCAGAGGCTAATCCATCATCATGGTGGGAAGCATGGCAGCCCACAGGTGGACATGGTGCTGGAGAAGAACTGAGAGTTCTACATCCAAATGACCAGGCAGTGGGAAGAAAAAGCCATACTAGGCCTGGCTTGAGCAATTGAGACGTCAAACCCCACCCCCACAATGACACACTTCCTCCAAGAAAACCACATCTACTCTAACAAGGCCCAGAGCCACTTCCTATTAGCCTGTGGGACACATTTTCTTTCAAACCACCACACAATTCAACTTCAATTTATTTTCTGTAACTTAAATTTCAGGCCCCTGTATGTGCTAGGTAAGTGCTTTGAACAACCATGCTATGCCTCTAACCCTGCATTTAAGAAATTTAAGAAAAAAAATTAGTGTGTGTGTGTGTGTGTGTGTGTGTGTGTGTGAAAAATGTTTCCTGATATGTAGGCATATCAGTGTTTTTATAGTTGTTTTTAAGACAATGTCTCTTTATGTTATCCTGGTTTACATGGTGCTGGGGAGGAAGTGCAAGCTAGGCAAGTACTTCCTTAATCCATGGTGTCCTAGATTGTCCTACAGGAAACCTCAAGAAGGAGGGTAAACTCAAAATAGCTTCAGGAAGTCCCTGAAACGAACAAGATTCACTAGGTCCTTCTCTCCTAGAGTAAGCAATAAAGACTGACTTTCAGACAGGCCAAGCTACAAAGAAGACTTTGAGAACAGACTAGTTTCCTAGAAGATGCAGAAACTAGCAGCCTGGAAGAGGTTTAGACCAACTGATATACTTGGAAAGGGCACTCTTCAGATTGTTGAGATGCCTATAGGCTGCTCAGTGTGTTCCATGGGGTCTTGGTGATGCAAGCTGTCTTTGAGTCTTTCTGCTCCTGTAAGTAAGCCCTAAGTCACCCCGATAAAACTCATTGGTTTATTAGTTAGACTTCTGTGGTATCCATACTTTGATCTGTCTTAAATTCTATATCTTGGGTGAATAGACATGTGTGTGGTGTCTCCCTAGAAAAAGTCTTGTCACACAACACATGGCAACACAGTTTCTATTAGTTGAACAATGAAACTCTCTGTGTATCCTGGTCTTCAACAGTTAAACACAGGTCTGGAAACTCAGGCACAAACCAATACCTTGCTACCTAAGGTATCACATCTCCAGTGCCCTGACTTTGGGCTGGCCTTCTTGTCCTTCACCAAGAAGTTGTGTGTTTAGGTTTGGTCTTTTGCTATGTATTATCATGCTAAATACTGCCCCCCCCCCAGGCCTGGTTGCCCCTCAGGATGAGAGAATCTGCATGTAGACCTAAGTGACCACACCCCCTAAGTTATCTCTGATTGGTGGGTAAAAATGCCTATAGCCCAGGCAGATTTCTAAATTGGAGGCCAGCCTGGTCTACAGAGTGAGTTCCAGAGTTCCAGGACAGCCATGACTACACAGAGAAACCCTGTCTGGGTAAAAAAAAAAAAAAAAAAAAATGCCTATAGCCTATATCAGGGCAGAACTGAAACAGGCAGGGCTTAGCTTGGAGAGCCATGAGGGAGGGAGTAGAAGGCAGAGAGAGGAGGAAGCTGCCATGTGGTAGATGAATCATGAAATCATGGCCACGAGGGCTGGCCCAACGGAGGTAAGAGCTGCACAGATGGAGCATGACTGAGCATAGCCTGGGGTTATAGATGGGGAAACAGATTATAATAGCATAGAGGGTAGAATCTGCCCCGCTCTGGTGCTGATTAGACTTATTATAAATATATTTTTTTATGTCTTTTATCCAGGAACTGAATGGTCACAGGCTGGGAGGAAGTCCCAGATTGAAAGATAAACTATTTCTACAACAGATGTGTTCCGTTGGCAATGGGGTGCTGGCCACTGGTCTAGGTGTTGGTGGGGGGCTGTCCCACTTCTGGTGCTGCACCCAAATGCCTGGCCTCAGCTACCAGTGAGACACAGACTGAGCCACTCATATTCCCATATTTGTTTCAGCCTAAGCTGTTGTGTGTGTTGTAACCTCAGAGGATGAGAAGAAGGTATAGAGAGAGTTTGCTTACAGTGCTAGGCCCCAGAGTCCAGCACTGGTCTGGGCCTCTGGCCCTGTGTGCACTTCCTGTGGCAGTGTTTCTATTTTAGGCTGCTTGCTCCTCCCTGGGGATTCTCTTCGAGCCTGTGGGAAACCCAGGAAGGCAAGCACTATATATCTACAGCCTGGTCTATATCCCTTGTTTCAGTTCTCTGGTTTCCTACTGTGCATGTAGGGGGTTGGGGGACTCAGCCAGCACACTCCAAACACAGCTAATCCCTCCCCTCTGATATACCTCTGATTGGCAGGGCAAACCGTATTGCTGCATAATTCCAAAGAGTGGAACCCTGCAGTTTCCAAGAGTACCCAAGAAGCAGCAAGAGCAGAGGAAGTGGGGCTGGAAAAGAAAGGCCTTTTATGAGGGCAGCCTGAGATGGTAGTCACTGCTGTGGGAACAGTAGTCAGAGAATGGCATCTGACCCCTGCCCCACCAGAGCTGGTGTGCTTCTGGCTAAGGAGGCCGGAAGAGCAGGGTCAAGCCCTAGCTCGCCATTGCTTGCTCACTCTCTCTGAGCCTCATTTTTATCATCTGCACACAGCAGAAAGTTGGCTGAGATTAAAGTTCTCCTGTGAGTGAAAGTAGGTGCTCAGTAAAATAAATAGTAAACACTAGGTGCTCAGAAAGAAACATGGCTAGAGGAACATACCCTGACATGATTGACAGAACGGGTAAGCATAGACAGATCAGTGCCTGCCAAATTCATATTTCACAAAAGATGGTCTTGTGTGCTGGGGAGACAGCTCAGTGAGTGAAGTACCTGCTTGTGCTAGCTTGAGTTTGTATGCTGGGTGTCCTTATAAAAGCCAGGCACTGTGACATCCATATGCAACCCCAGCACTGGGCAGGTGGAGATGGTGGCCCATGCCTTTAATCCTGGCACTACAAAGGCAGAGGCAGGAAGATCCCTGTTAATCCTAGGCCAACCTAGTCTATGTAGTTCTAGGCTAGTTAGGATTACATGTGAGACCCTGTCTCAAACAAAACAGAACAATAGTAATAAAGATAATATTAATAGTTAAAATAGCCCCATGGTGGTGGCGACACAGTCTTTAATTTGGGAGGCAGGAGGATCTCTGAGTTGGAGGCCAATCTGGTCTACAGAGCCAGTTCCAGGACAGCAAAGGCTGGACAGAGAAACTCTGTCTCAAAAAAGAAAAAAGAAAGGAAGGAAGGAAGGAAGGAAGGAAGGGAGGGAGGGAGGGAGGGAGGGAGGGAGGAAGGAAGGAAGAAAGAAAGAAAGAAAGAAAGAAAGAAAGAAAGAAAGAAAGAAAGAAAGAAAGAAAACATCCCCTAGGCCTCATGGCCTTTGAGCACCTCAAGGCTGTCACATCTTCACATCTGCCTTTCTTTGTCAGGCCCTTTCTAGTCTAGGAAGCTCAACCTGAACCCAGGTGGGAAGAGCCACTGAGACTGAGTTAGGTGCGGCCTGACTTTTGCAAGCAGGGCCACATTCCTGAGATTCCTCCTCCACAATCTAGCCCCGCCTGGTCTAGGGCCAGATGGTCTTGAGACACATCCGGTGCTGTGTCTGAACTCCCAGCACCACCTGGAGGCAAGGAGAGTCCCATACCAGGAACTTTGCCCTGCAGTTTGTTGGAAAGAGAACAGTTTAGGGCCTCAACCCAGCACGCAGTGCAAGCAGACATTCCACGGTTGTGTTGTTGAGCGCTTTTATCTTCCCTCAGCAGGTACCTGGGTGATGAGCAGATGGACCTTGATACTTCAGGAATGGTGGTGCCATGAGGAGAGGCAGTCTGTTTTCCTGGGACAGGGACTCTTTCAAGCTAGGTGGGTGCTGAGCCAGTGGCCATTCTAGAAGTACAGGGAAGTGTTGAACGGGGGCGGCACACACCTTTAATCCCAGGACTAGGGAGGCAGAGGCAGGCGGATCTCTGAGCTGGAGGCCAGCTTGGTCAACAGAGTGAGTTCGAGGACAGCCAGGGCTACAGAGAAACTTTATCTGAAAAACGACAGGCTGCATAAGGAAGGACTGGCTGCCAGAAAGAAGGAATCCAAAGAGGCTCTGTGCCTCTCTGGGGGGAGGGGGGGGGGAAGCAGGATAGAAAGATGGGAAATTATGGGATGTAGGAAGGGAGAGAGCCCCTCACCTGGGAAACCAGTTGAACCCCGTGGCCAGCAGGGAACCAAAAATCAGTAATCAGAAATCAGTAATATCCACAACTAACAGCAGCATGCCATTAGGCAGAACCGCCATTTCTTTCCCTAAGCAGTTTTTGGGAATCTCAAGCAAGAGTGTTGATTTTGTAATGGAAATACCCTACTTTTCTGCATTCCCTGTAACCTACAGAAATGTATATTTATATTATATCTATACCTCTATCTATCTATCTATACCTCTATCTATCTATCTATCTATCTATCTATCTATCTGTGAGATTTTTAAAAATATATCTTAAAGTATTGTTTTTTGGGGGAGTGGGTGTTGACACAGGATTTCTCTGTGCAGCTCTGGCTATTCTGGAACTTATTCTGTAAATCAGGGTGGCCTCAAACTCAGAGATCCAATCTGCCTTCCTCTGTCTCTGTCTCTGTCTCAGTACACACTTGTCCATTTTTATTTATTTATTTTTGAGACAGGGTCTCACTGAATAGCTCTGGCTGGCCAAGAAGTCACTATGTATACCAAGCTTTTCTCAAACTCATAGACATCCATCTGCTTATGATTCCAGAGTGCTAGGGTTAAGGATGTGTACTGTCATCCCTGGCTGAAGATATAGCTTTATTGTTTTAATCATGTGTACATGTGTTTCTGTGTGTATGTGCACATGAATGAAAGCGCCGATTAAAGCTAGAAGCACTGGATAAATACAGCCAGAAGCTGGACTTACACATTTATGACCCCTGACATGGATGGGTACGACTTGTGTCCTCTACAAGGTGGTATATGCTCTTAACCTCTGAGCCATCTCTTAGCTCCTGATCTGGAATTTTGCTTGTTTCCTGCTTGTTTTTTAAAATTCATCAACTGTAATCCTGTTAGGTGCCCTCCAGGAACCACCTTGTAGTCTCCTTTAGTTCTTAGTGGCTCTTGGAAGATAATTAATTTCCTAGACCCTCTCCTAAATTCTTTATATATAAGCATTGCAGAGACAATAAAGTATGGCTTTAATGGAAGCCCACACAGCTCTTAGGTGTGTCCTTCTTACTTTCTAAGATCCTTTTTCTTAACCCTTCTGCTTAAAAGGTTATTTTAAAATATCTTCAATGAATCCCGACTCTGCTTCACACTGGCCTGTTCTGAAATCCTTTTCGATGTTGAAGCCAAGGATCTAGCTTTTTCTCTAATTGGAGTTCCCTAAAAACTTCAGGGACATTCCTCAGGGAACTGCAAGTGACAACATGGAGCTCTGTCTCTGTCCCTGTCACTTGTTATCCGAGTCCTCAACCAACAGCAGGGCAGAACCGCTGGCTCTGGGTACACAGTGCACAGGGAACAGAAAGACATGGCGGCAGGAAGGTGCTAAGGACAGGAAAGAGGTCCAAGATGTGCAAATCGTACAAACACGCTAGCTGCCCCCAGAGAGTTGCCGGGGAAAGAATTCACACACACACACACACACACACACACACACACACACACACACACACAAAACAAACACCAGTCTTTGCCTACCTGGGCTGGCATTCAACATCAGGTTCTTCTGTCAAGGGCTGGGGCACTGGAATGAGTGGAGCCTGCTGTCCAGTTAGGGAATCTGGGGGCAGGGGCAGCTCCTGGAACCCCTGGGCCCTAGGGTCCCTTGGTTTCCAGACCCGCCCTCTTTAACTGCCATCCTTCGGAATCTACCCTGCCCCAGAGCTCTGGGCTCAGTTAAAGGGCCAGAGGTTCCTCTGCCCCTGTTGAAGGCCACAGAATTCCCAGCACAGGCTGCTCCTCAGCCTTTGTATAACACATCCTCTTTGAGTTGGATGGTTTACTGTTGCTAAGGAAATAGTCTAAACTAGGCAACAGATTGAGGATTCCCTAAAATGTTAAGTCCTGTAGCAGGTGATGGGTTTTAATTTCAGCTCTGCCATAACTAGACTCCCTAGCTCTATGCCTGTTCTCTTGGGATGTTCTCTTCCTAGAAAAGCCAAACACTTTCCTTTTTACGTTCTATTGGTTCTTTGTGAATTTCATTCACAGCATGCCCACTCATCTCCCCCTCCGCTTGTACCTACTCTCCACTCTCAAAACTTACCCCTCAACAGGGAAAACAAAACCCTCACTTGTTGTCCAAGCTTTTTTTGTTTTGTTTTGTTTTTTTGAGAACTATAGCACTGGCTGTCCTGAAACTCACTCTGTAGACCAGGCTGGCCTCGAACTCAGAAATCCACCTGCCTCTGCCTCCCAAGTGCTGGGATTAAAGGCGTGCGCCACCACCGCCCGGCTCATTGTCTAAGCTTTAGTGTGTCACATATACACTTTCGTCCACACTTCTTTGCTTGCATATGTTCATTGCAAACACTTGTTGGTCTAGTAAGAGGCCTCTGGTTTCGGCTACTCTGTCAATACTGGAACCTCACTAGGACTCCTCTCGATATCCTGTTGTTGCCCTGTCTCAAGGAGATCACTGATGGGGTAGATGTTGGGGTGGGGCAACTCAAAGCCCTGGACTTGGACCTTGCAGAGGTATCTGAGCTGGTCAGGTCTCCCACTCTCACACTCTAGGGGCTGGCTCACCAGCAAGCCCCAACCAGGGCCAGCTCTACTGCTGCCCAGGCAAGCTGCAAGGCCTGCTCTCATGAGTGTTGCAGCTGGTGAGCACATGGCCAGTTCTCCCAGTCTCATGACCCCAGCTCTTCCACCTGCATAGGTGTTGAGGGACAAGGGAAGGGAAGAAGTCATCTGTCCTCCCTTGTGTGCACTACCACAGGAGACAAGAGTCAAGGCCTGCTTTCCAAAGTGCTGAAGCAGGTGAGGGGTGGGGCCAGTTCTCTTCTGCTCTTAAGACCAGATTGGGGTCAGCTCTCCCACCCATTGACAGTAGCAAGGGACAAACACTTTCTCATCACTTATTCATCCACCTATCCACCTGTTTCCTTCCCACTCACCTGCAGAGTGTGATTGCATGCAAATAAACCTTAAATTATAAACCTTGAGGTGGGAATGAACTTGGTTGGTTCAGCTCAACTTTGTCTGGATCAAACTTCAGAAGTTTGATGCCAGGCAGTTTATTGTAAGCATATTGAAACAACACAATTTGGAAAAAAGTTTCTGGGAACAATCATTCCAATTCCAGGTGCACAATAAAGCACCCCTGCATATTTAACACCCCTGGTTTCCTGAGTGTTTATTTATGAGTACAAGGACCTGGTGCACTCTGCATCCGTCCACTCACCTACCTATATGCACCCATATATTATTCCTCTGTCTGTCCAGATAACCACTTATCCATCTACCCATCCTTCCATCTGGGCTCCCATTCATCCACCTATCTTTTCATCTAGACACATATCTGCCCATCTGTCCAGCTACCTACCCATTGACATAATCATGTCTGAAATATCCATCCATCTATCTTCTCACCCATCTATATAGAGAATGACCCAATCCACACATTATCTAGGTGCCTACCATCTATCTAGAAACCCATTCATCTGGGCTGGAGAGATGGTTCAGTGGTTAAGAGCACTTGACTGCTCTTCCAGAGGTCCTGAGTTCAATTCCCAGCAACCACATGGTGGCTCACAACCATCTGTAATGAGATCTGATGCCCTCTTCTGGTGTGTCTGTAGAGAAGTACAATGTACTCACATATATAAAAAAAATAAATAGATTAAAAAAAAAAAAAAAAAAGAAACCCATTCATCTACTTGCCCACCCATCCATCTGACAGGCACTGCCAAGTGTTACCACGTGCTCTAGAAGTTAGGAGTGCATACTCTGTCCTCAGCGAGTCCAGACTTCAGCCCAAGCTGTTGGGCTTCAGGGAGCTTTTCATCCTCTCCATGCCATTTTCCTCATTGTAAAAGGGGATAATAAAAACACATGCATCACCTGTGGCTTTTTATGAACATGCAAGAGATAATAAATGTAGCAAACTGTGCTAGTCATACCTTTTGGTGGCCATGAAGACCTGAGAGGAACAATAGACAGGGGAGAGATTTGTCACCTATCTTGTTTCTCGGCCCTTTGGGAGACATAGTACCATGGTGGCAGGAGCCTTGGCCGAGATTACTCATCTCGTGGCAACCAGGAAGCAGAGGAAGCTTTCATTCCATCGGGCTCTTGTCCTATGCCTAGGTACCCCCACATTCACAGTAGGTCTTCCTCACCTTATTTAATTTATTCTGGAAATGCCCTCACAGAAACAAGCCAGAATGTGCCTTACTTCTCTCCCAGGTAGTCCTCAGTCCAGTCAAATTGACAGTCAAATTAACAGTCACACCAGGCATGATAGCAGCATAGGCCTTGAATTCTAGCACTCTGTTGGAGGCAGAGGCAGGCAAATCTCAGTGAGTTCAAGGCTAGCCTGGTCTGCAAAGCAAGTTCTAGGACAGCCAGGGACACACAGAGAAACCCTGTCTTGTAAAACAGAACAACATAAAAAGATGGTTCAGTGGGTAAAGGTGCTTGCTGTCAATCCAAAGACCTGAGTTCCTGTTCCTCGCCCCTCCGTGTCCCCTTCGCCCGCGGAAGAGACATGTGAGGCAGTGTTCTGGTGGTTACTACAACGAGGCTTTATTCTTGTATAAGCAGAAGCAGAAAGACGGAAAGCCCGGAAAAGGCACTGCTTATATACACCCTAGAGTGACGTGTTCACTTCTGATTGGCTGTTCACTCATTACCCATAATACGCCCCGGGATGGGCAGTGACTTTGGCGCGCTTTTTGCCTTTTGCACCTGCGCAGTCAGTTGTTTACTAGTGGGAGGACAGGATGCCCGCGCCATCTTGTAATGGCGAATGCTGTCACGCTCACTGCGGCTCCCAACATCTCCCCCTATCTATATATTCAAAATGGAACAGCCTATTGCCTATCAAGCACGGCACCAACTCAGTGAGGGAAAGCAGAGGCCTGATCCCCTGTGCAAAATGAGATATTGTAATGGGTTTCTTCTCTCGTAATCGTGCAATGAGGAGTACTTCCCATACCCATCTCGATGCCTTTTGGCGGGGAAAGGGAGCCTCCACCCTGGGGCGCCACCAGGGGAGGTTTCTTGGCATCAAACCTTTGTGCAATCAGGCATACTTTCGGGGAAATCTATCCACACTCGTGGAACATTCCCTGTCGAGTACCCACTCGCAAACACCTCTAGATATTCTGGTACCACAGTTATTTAGGCAAGGGCTGGCTAGACTTAGACCTCTCATCGACCCAGTGCAATGGGCTGAACCCTTGGGGTGCATCGACTGAGGGTCTCAGTCATCAGCTACTTTCTTAGCCTAGATAGCCAAATTTCAGGGGGAGATGCTTGCTCAAGGCTACGAGTGCTTGGGCGATAACGACCTTATCACGTTTTTGTTGGGCTCTGAGCTTACAGACCAACCATAACATGAACACTAATCCACAACATAGGGCTGCACCAAACAGGCCTATCCCCACCCTTTAAGAAAGAAGGAAAAGGCAGAGGTAAGCCAAGAAGTAAAATCGCCAGGGGTAACAGGGTCCACTCGTGCTCCATCAAGGCTCAAAATCCGGATCTACAATTGCTGCTGCATCTGGTCCAGCTCCCT